>NW_024884711.1:8240562-8305471 GCF_019232065.1 Centrocercus urophasianus
GCGGCCGTTTCGGGAGCCAGAAAGGCATTGGAAGCTCTCGCCCGTGTTGGATAGTTGCCCCGCGGCACCGAGGAGAGCGGCGCTTGCCACGCACGTGAGCGGCCGGCGTTGCGGTGGCCGTGCTGGGGAGTTTTCCTCCGCACCATCCCGAGCGCTGGGTCGCCGAAGGGGCGGCTGCCGCTGCACCGCGCGCTGCAAGTGTTGTGAGTTTGGTTGGGACGTGGCTTCTTGCTGTGGTAATTTGAGACTTGGTTTTCCTCGGAAAGTGGGAAATGGCTGTTCGCTGTCCCCCCGTCTGCTCTGGAGGTCCAACCGGGGCGTGTTGCTGGAACTTTCTGGCACCTTGAGCGCTAAAAGCAGCTTCCTCCCGGCAGAGGACGGGGTGGGACGCCGCAGAGCTTTGTGTGGGACAGCTGCTCGCAAATGCCTGCGCTTATCTAACCTGGGGAGACGTGGGGATGCGCTCGGTTTGCACGGGCACTGCCCAGCTCCTCCAGTGCTGCGCTACCTCGAACTTTCTGGAAAGCTCAGGAGGAGCTTTTCTTCTTAAGAGTTGCCAGTGGCCAAGGAGAGAAAGTGAGTTCAGCAGATGCTGAGTATTCCCTACCACTCGTGAAAAGGAGTCCCTAGGCCGGGACCAGGTGCTTTGTTGTAGACTTGTGGAAAGATCTAAACCAGTAAGGGAGGAAAGGTGTTCCCATCTGGTGTAAACTGTACAGCTTCTCTAGAAGTGAAGACTTCCAAAGGAGACTCAAGACTTTAAAAGAAAGAAAAAAAAAAAAAAAAAAGCTTGCTTGTTTTTGTAACTGATGCTTTCTATTTTCAAAAGCGTGCTTGGAGAAAAAGGGTACACATCTCTTAGGATTGGTCTCGGATTGGTCCTTGTGTCCTGTAGACCGAGAAATTGTTTTAAAACAAGTGAGCACTTTCAAGCCTTCAACCCCTGTTGAGAAAAGCTTTTATCTGTGAATTAATCATCTACTGCTGTTCTTGATTGGTGAGTTTTGGTGGTTCCTTAATGTGGGTGCGCCTGATTAGTGTTTGCAAGTATTTATTATTAACTCGAGGGGAAACATTTGAGTGAGACTGTGACTGTAGAGAACAGTTTATGCTGTAAATCTTAATCACTTTTGCTGAAAATATAGGACAAGATGTACTATTTTTGAGAAGAGGTGGCTGCAAAACAGTGAGGGTTATTGCTTGTTTAATTCTAAGAATGCTATTTACAGCCTCATAAAAGGCATGATAATAGAAAGGCAGCCTTCCAGGAGACTACTTAAGTGATACCCTAAACGCACTATTAGACAGCCAAACAAAGCAAAGTCTAACCTAAAATGCATGGCTGGAATGGCAGCTTGGAACTTCAAGTCCTCGTAGTTTCTAATTGTGGCTTGCTGTATGAAGTGGACCAGCTGGTGACCGCATAGGATGTTTCCTCACAGTCCAATGTTCTGCAGGTAAGTTCAGGCACAGGCAGTGTCATGTGTAAGCTTATGAAGCAGAAGCTCTCAGCTGTGGAGCTCTATTTCCCTAGCATGCATCCTCCTCACCCTATATGAGATAAGCTGCAAAGAGCTTGACCTTGATTCTGCCATTTCTCTGGGCCAAAACAGTTGGTTCCCTTATCTTCCTCCTCTCAACATGACCTTCCAACATCACTGTTGCTTCCCACCTTTTGGTTCTAGTTTTGTCTGGTCTTTTTCCAAGTTCTATCTAGTTCCCATACCTTTCTTGCTACCACATCCCCATTTTTGGGATGCCCACAAGTGAAATAGGGAAACAGCACTGTGGATGGCTGCTTCCTGGGTGTTCTGAGTCTCGGAGCCGGACATGGGCATTTGCACCATAGTTATCCATACTTTCAGTGTACAAAAATGAGCGCTTATGCTCTTCAGTGGGATATCAGGAGTGCTCTGATTTGGTTCTGCTCTCATTTGAGCTCTGTGAGTGCCTACAGTCACTGGCAACTTGGCAGACTGACTTACTGTAACAGCAGTATTAAAGAAAATGAAATTCCAGGTGCTGGTTTCAGGGTGGATAGAGCCTGCAGGTACTACAGTGATGCATGAAAGGAAAGGAAGTAAACTCTGCTTCTGCAAAAAAGCAAAAGCTAAAGTTTCTATCTGTCATAAAGTTGCTCTTGAAACCTAGTCCAGTTCCAAGGCTTAATGTGTGGAACCTCCCTGCCTGATACAACGTCCTTTCAGGGCAGCCTGGAAAAGGCTTGATTTCAGCTGGATGTTACAAAGCGTTCTACAAAGGTAGCAACACTTCTGCAGCAACTCTGGAATCTTCCATGTGACTGTTCATTGTGTGGATGGAATTCTCAGTGCTGTAGTCGTGATAGAAGCCAGTAGAACTTCACCTTGGAGAGGATTCTACCTTAGTCTAATCCATAAGTGAATCAAATGTGCTGACTTTTGTCAGCGTGCCTGATTATTTCATATCTTGGAATGAAGGGTCACCTCTTTCTTTTTTTATAGAATCGTTGATCAGACTACAAGCCAAGTTAAATGCTCAGAAAGTGTTGGGATAGCTGCGGAATATTTGTTTGGGTGAAACTACCTGAATTCAAATGTCTTCACTGTTGCAAAGAGTGGGAAACACAAATCCCAAGTCTCAAGTTGAATAATGTGGGAGTTTCCTCAGTATCACTTGGTGATGCAACAGTGGTGGTTGGTCAAAACACTTTAATGGCAGACTTGTAACACTTGGGAGGGAAAGTGCAGAGCTGCCAGATCCAGTCAACTTAGTGGTCTGTGACCCCATAGTTCTCATATATTACTTTACGAGTTCCAGTTTGGGAGTGGTTTATAGACCACACGGCAAAACCTTGTAGCACCATGGCTTACCCCCACTTCAACAAAGGATTTTGAAATTATTTTTCTCCTTTTCCTTAGCTACACTGTTCTTTCCTTTTGCTTTCATCAGTTACAGCTTTGGTCAGGTTCTTTAATGATCAGCTTAATTCACAAACTCATTAGCGGTTTCTTATCAGATCAGTGATTTGAAATGGTTTCATGGGGATATACTGCACTTGAGCAAGGCTGGCTGAAATTAGATGGCTATTTTGAATTCTAGAGTTGCATATATTCCTAACTTGTCTCTTTAGATTACCAGGAAAAATTACATTTTATTGCCTTGCAGACTGTAAAAGAGACAATTTTTGTGTATACTTAGAGGGAGGAATTCAAACAACTGCCTGTGCAACTCAGGTGCTAGTCCTGGGTCATTGAATTGACACCTTGGCTCCTTTCAGCAGCTCTGGTTGCACAACAGGAGCAAGCTATCTTAATGTTTCATGGCTGCTCAAAGGAGAGCATCTGTCCTCTTCCCACCAGCCTTGCTTCTGTGCATTCAGCAGATGACTCTGTGAGTTACTTTAACCAGTTAATGTGGTAAATAAACTCTTCATTTAGCATTAGTGTATATTTATGTGAATCACGGGAGCCTGGCTAAAACTGAACTTCTGCAAGGGAAAAGGAGGAAGAGATTCTGGGAAGGAAGAGTAGGTTGGATATGGTTCCCTTTTGTGGTTTGCCATCATTGCCAAATGCTGAGCTTTCTGTATGGCACTCTATGCTGTTTCACCTTCACCCACCAGTTGCAATATATAATAATTAACAGTGGTGCAGCTGCTATGGCTGCTTTAGCTTTATAGGAGAACTTGCACATCAAGGGAATGTGTGTAGTGCCCAGTGTGTATGTATAAGAAATTGTGCAGGGTTTTTGCACAGTGCTGCACCCTTCATGTATCCTTTTTGCCATGTCTCTTCTCTACAGATATCAAATGCATATGCAAGCATCCAGTCTTTAGACAATATTTTGGGTTTAGTTTCTAACGCTTGTTTTCCTGTTCAGTTTTTATCCCCAGTGAAGAGAACAGAACACTCTTGGTTTAATCCATCATATATGGTCTATGTAATGTGGACTTGGTGTCGTTTGAATGATGAAGGACTTTTAAAATGTCTTAATTTTTCAAATGTACTTTGTTTGTTGTTTGTTTTTTTTTTTAACTTCCACGCAATGTTCAGGTACCTGTTACTAAACAGTTCACTTCTTAAATTACCCTGCATTGCTTTCCTTCAAGTGTTCAGCAAGTGTTTTAATTCCTTCAAGTTGCACTTTCCCTCAGCAAGCATTTTAACTCCTAGCTCTTCCTTGCATGAGAAGAGATTATTCTTCAACTGTTTTGTAAGAGGATGTTAACTTTACTGGGTGTGAAACAGGACTTAAAAAAACATTCTATGCAGAATCAACCTCTGTCTTCTTTTCCTCTACTCCAGTATAGCAGATATTCAAATTTCCTCAACATTTAGGGAAAAAAATACAGTGAAGTTTCTCCTGATGATAATCTGATATCGTTACACTCCTGGCCTAATTAAACATGACTTCAGACAGTTTCCAGTGAGTAAATTGGAAGGAATAAAAATGCGTTATCTATTTGAGGGGCTTTTACAAACTCTTTTTAGTGGGAAAAATTTTTCAGAAACTTGTACTGAGTGCAGAAGAAGCTTGCATACAGACTGCAGGGTGGATTTCTGAAATACTGAAAAAAAAAAAAATTCCCTTAACTTCAGTTTTATACTTTGAGGCTTCATTGTTTCAGTAATGTGGAAAGAAGGTCTGGCTGAATTTTATATCAGTTTAGAAAACAAGTTTTGTACCATGTGTGGAGTTTATCATTTCAGCTAATTCTTCAGAGCATGTAAACAAGCCTGCTAGACCACGTTTCCTTAGAGGAAAACTACCTAGTTCCTCTGTTCTAAAATTAAGAAGGTGCCATTCCTCTTTCAATACTGTCTTGACCCTGTCTCTTCCTAGTTCTCCTCCCGTGCTCCCTGCCTTCCTGCAGAGCTGTTGGTGTCTTTCCATCAGACAAAGAATCATGTTGAGCACAGACCTTAGGCTGTATTAACTATGCACTGAATCTGAGACTAATGCTACCAGAGAGAAGGATCCATAGAAGGGGTTTATCTTTGCCTGTAATGCATTTTCAACAGATGAATTAAAAATATGATCTTGGGTGATAAAAATCATCATGGTGTATTAAATAATTTTTAGGAATGCATTTATGTTATTTTAAGTTTTAATTGAAGTATAGAAATACTGAATGGGAATAGTTCAGCAATGCTGGGATTTTTCTTAATGGTAGTAAATGCATCATCCTACTTCTAAAACCTCAGGGTGTGTGTGTCCTTGTTCTATATGTTTTTTGTACATGGACTTGTCTACAGCTCCTCCCGTTGGAGGGCTGTGGGCTGGGATGGGTATCATCCTCTCACTAATGAGTTGTTTGTGCATCCCAAACCAACTTCAGAATCCACAGGACAAAGATGTAGTAAAGAATCACTGATACTGACTGTCTTCTGATCTTTACAGTGCAGTACCATTTGCAGCACTTCTAGATGTGTTCATGTTCTTACCCCTCCCATCTTAACAGCAGCAACAAAAAAACAACAAAGTATGTGGCAGAAGCCCTCGTTTCCTAAAAATGAGTCTAAGCTATTTCTCTCTTTCTCTCTTTTACCAGCCCCCAACAAAATAATGTTTGGTGACAGTTCCTATAGTGAATAGTCTTATTCATGTATTACAAATGCTGAACAGCTTTGAATGCTCTAGTTCTTCAGCATGAGAAGAAGTAAAATGTGGTACCCACACATGAGGCTTACAAAATGTATGTTTTGTGTTGTTCTGCCAGGCTGCATTTTACCTATGGATACATTTGACAAGAATTCATTTGTAGTTGCGTGCTCGCCACCAAGAAATGAGAGTTCCACTCCTCTGTTTCACTTACGTGTATAGCATTCATTTCTAAAACCTCAGGGGGTGAGCAATGGTAGCATGATGTCCTGTCCTAGCAGCTTTTCTACTTATGTAGGTGAATTACTATTTTTTGAAGAGGCTGAGTTTTCACATGGAAACTTCAGATGAGAAAGTTCTCACTGAGTGATTCTGCTTACTTAGCACCAGCACAACAGAATAGCACTAACTTGGAGAAAAGGGCTTATCATCCAGCAGCAGGTGGGCATCCTGAGGCAGTACTGTATTGCTAGCAGTGGCTGAAAATCACTGTTCAGTGTTGAATATTTAAAGTCTGGGGGCTAGTGAGGTATGCCTTCAGTAGTGCAGTGAAAATAGCCTATATTAACCAAGGAAATGTGAAAAATCTTACACCTTCCTGTAGTGACCTCAGTAGTTAAGTCTTTCTGTGTCAGTGACTATGGTAAAAGCATCATTAACTAAGGGGACACAGGTAAATGCCAATGCTGGTCTCTTTGCCAGTGCTTTCCAGGACTGTCAGATAACCACTGCTGCCCTTGGATCTCCAGGCTCTGGGGGGAGGAGAGGAGTGCATCCTCTTTATTGAGCTAAAGGTAATAGGTAAACTTGAGTTGCATCATCTTCCCTTTAATGTTGGTTTCCACGCATAAGCAAAATATGCAAAGGCATTTTGTCAGGTTCGCTAAGCCTTATCTCTTTCTACTTGTTTGTGGGTATTATGTGCTCATCCGTCCCATCCACATACATTATGTGGACAGGCAACACTGTAAATCACCATCTCCTGTAAATACTTCCTTTCCCTAGGTAAGGTACTGTCAATGTATGTAATGACCAAATGACATGCTCAGATGGGTTTAAATGCTACCTGGGACTGCCGATTTGGATATGAATCTTCAGTGGGGTTATCAGATGGTGCTTACAGCTTGTTGCTGTATCTTCCCCTTGACCCAGGCTGTCTTGGGTTCTGTTTGTACACTTGAGTATTTGCTGTCCAGAGAGTGGCAGGTGTGTGCCAGAGGACTAGTGTTATGCAGCCCTTTGTTCAGCTGATCTTGGTTAACAAAAGGCAAACTGTTATTTAGAGAAAAATGTTACCTATCAAACTTGAAAACACCATCTTTACTCTTCATTTCAGTGATTCTTATTCTGCATGGCATTCATATGGTCAGTTAAGTGACTTAAGTCTTTGTCAGCATAGCCTGAAGGCCATCTGCACTGTAGATGCCTTTAAGCTTTGTAATCCAACCTAGTGCTGCATCAAGGAGCTGTAGGATGCTGCAGCTCTCCAGTGGGAAGGCTGGAAGGAAGGCCTGAATAGCTAGCCAGAACTAGTCGGTACTGGTCTTTCAACTGACAAGGATACTATTCCTATTCTTCTGTAACCTTGACTAATGTGTTGTGTAACTGAGGGGGTAAGATAAGAAAGTTTATAGGGTTCTTCTGTTGCTGTGTCTCTTGTTCAGAAGTCAACTACAAAACTCTACAACGCTTTCAGTGCGTGTAGGACAGTGAATCTGTTACTTGGAGGAAGAACTCTGTTAGGAAACAAAAAGAACTCGTCTCTTTTTTTTTTTTTCCTCCTTTAAAAAAAGGAAAACCTGCTGGTAAAGGGTTAAGTCCCCCCCCCAGCAGTACCCCCGCCCCCACTGCTATATATGGTGTGCCCAAAGGCACTGGAGATTTAATACATTGAAGTTGGAGCGTGAAGGGGGTCTGCGGGCTGCTAGACAAAGTCACTCAAATTTCAGGAATACTTGATCCATACAAGGATGTTACTTGAGAAAGGCATGACTTCTCTGGAAGAAACTGGTTGCCAAATGAGCCAGCTGAGTGTGTCCCTGAGCAGAGTTTCTCTGGCTACATAAGCAAACTGGAAACCCAGTTTTCTTTAATTGATGACTGATAACTAACACGACTGAAGTTGCTGTGAGAACTATCTCCCTGCAGACAACAATGCCTATCTGTAGGGATAATGAAAGTGGATATGAGTGAATGCTCACACTGGAGTGTGAGCAGGCTTTGGAAACCAATGCAGATAACTAAATTCTCTATTGAGTTATACTGAATTAACTGAATAAAAGGCTGAACAAATGGCAGATATCATCCCCTACATGCACTTATCACTGTAGAAACAGCTGCAACGTGACAAAGGTGTCCCAGCGCAACACATTTGATGTTAACTTGTGCTGAACAGCTTTGGGTGTATGGACAAGCATTTTCATAGACAGAATGGACTATTTACTTATTTTAATTAAAAAAAAAAAACAAAAAACAAAAAACACCAAAAAACAACCTTTTTAAAGCAAAGCGAGAGCCACCAGACAGTGTTCTGGAATAGATAGCTTATTCTCTGAAAGAATTAAACAACAACATTACAGAATTGCAGAAAATGAGATGAAAGAACTAGAACAGTGAAGTCCCAGTCTTCCCAGTGCTGCTCATGCTCAACACAACAGCAACTGAGGATGAATTGTACCTGCTTTGTTTCCCCTCCTCCCTTTGGAGTACTGAGGAAGTGAATAGGCTAGCCATTAGCTCAAGGTTACAAGTGGTGCTAGGTGACCACGTCCAAAAAGGTAATAGCATGCCCTTTCTTAAAGTCTAGTTGAAGACAGTGTGTGTGTTAATTGACAGTACTGTTTTGTGGTAGCTCTTGCTCTTTTAGCATCACCTGTTTTCTCAAGGAGTCTGAGCCTCTTAGCAGAACAGAAATAACATCTGACCCTTGAGCTTTCTGTTGCTGAAGCATGACTCCTTTACTTGAATTACACTGTGACTGTAGGTGGTGGGATGGCTAGTATAGAGGTTAGTTAGTGGGCAGTCTGAGTAGGCTGCTGTGAATAGAAACAGCCTGGAGGGTCTTGAGCTGATTTTCTGCATATCTGGCTATCTGGCATGCTGCTGGAAGGCCATCCGCCCCAAACCTCAAGCCGCTCTTGAGATCTGCTTTTGTCAGGGAGAAGCTGCATACAGATTTGATATACTTACTGTATGTGTTTTAGATAGTTGTCACTTGTCAAAATAAATGTGATTTATCGTCATGTTATCTTTGTATCTTGTCAAAAAGCAGTTCACTAAGTACCTCTGAATCGGAACTCAAGAGGTAGCAGGTGAGTAAAGCCAGCTTCAGGAATCATAACTGCCCTAGTAAGTTACATTTGTACCAAGAGTAGAAAGCCTCTCAACTATGTGGGCTTGAAAGGAGGGCACAGAGCAGCCCCTCACTGGAGGAATTGCTGCAGTCTTAGGCAAAACAAGGTGACTGAATTATTCAGGTTTGGTTGCAAAGTATTTAAGCAACTATAGCCACGTAGGTTTCTCCTTACTTAACTCTCTTTGACTTTTCTTAGAAGATAATTGGTTACCACCAAAACATATGCCAGCTTAAGAATTATCACTGTTGCTATCTTGCGTTATTGTCATTAAAACAGCTCTTTTTACAAATAATAATTTACAAAGAGTTGAAAAGTTGGGTTCATTTAAACTTGTGGTGTCACTGTATATACTCAGGCATGGATGTGATCCAAAGGCTTTTCTTCTACTTGACCACTTCCATGTCAGTTCTTTTCATTACTTCTCATATGCCTCTGAGCCAATGAAGTGGGTTCAAGTAACATATAATTACAAGTTTACTGGTGCTCCTGTCTTTGTCTCTTGTCAGCAATGCCAAAAAACTTGTACACTGAGAGTAGAAATGGGAGAACCTTAGCCCTGACTTTCTTGTACTGGAACTTACGTTCACCTTGAACCATTCTTTCAGTTAGTAGCTTCATTTTGAAATATCAGCCCTTATGTGTGATGGCATTTAATCTGTCTACAGAAAGGATCATAATTTCTTCAATTGTTAAACAACTTAATAACTTCATTTTCATTGTGAAAACAATCTGAGTTTAGCATCTCTGTTCTGTAGACAACAACCCATTTTGGAAACCTCTTCTTAATGTCTGTGCATTCAGTAAAGAGGGCTGCTGAGAAGTTGAAGCTAACGAAGCCACTCAGTACTGTGGAGTTAAGGCAGAAGCTGCATTCGTCCTGGGGATGAAATAGTGTTTGATATGCAGTTAACCAGGTCAGTTGTCTCACTTGGCACAGGAATCTCTTGTCATCTGAATGAGTGCTTCCTCTGCTTCAGCCTCTTCCAGTCCATCTGTACATTCTGTATCTGATCGCTTCATGGCAAAAAGCAGCAGGGTGAACTGGCTCAAAGCTAGGAATAAGGAAGCAAATGCCAGGCTGACTCAACATTGGACGATGAATGTAAGAAAACACCACAGCTGAAAACGTGGTACAAAGTGAGGACGAAAAGTACCAACCAAAGTTCCTCATCTTTTGGCCCACACTTGCTCTCTTCACCTTCTTCCACAAATTCTTTCTCTTCTGCAAATCTAGCCACCCAAACATTGAAATAGAATTAAGACTCAAATGCTTTAAATAAATTTTTGTTCAAAGGCCATGATTTGCTTTTCATTAAAGCATTCTTGTGACTTGAATTTCTTATTCCTAGTTTTGGTCATTGTCTAAATATGGTACACAAATTCACTCCTATTTAGTGATAAGCATTAGTGAATTTGCCTTGATTTTACGTATTGTCAGTATACTTGTAAATAAATACAATTTTATGTAGTATTTAGAAGTATTTTCTAGCAGAGTAAGATTTTTTTTTTCCTTAAATAAAGGGTAAATTATATAGTTAATCTAAGAATAGTATATTGAGCCAGTGTCCTGTCAGAATTGCTGTTTGGTCTTCAGTGTGGATGTTCCTATACAATTATAGAATAAATGGTTTACATGGTGTCCTTTCTAATTAATTTGTATCCTAAATGAGCATGGGAAAGCCCTGAAGTGTGTCATATTCCTTGACACCTATTTTTCTAGCATGAGTAATAGCAAAAACATGGTCTCAACTGAATACATCCACAACGTGAAATTTTATCTTCTAATAGAAAACATTTTCATCTGTTTTTACTTTGAAGATTAAATTCCTTTTAGTGCCCTCTAAAGTGTAAATACAAAAGGAAACATTTCTCATAAGCTAGGGGGTAGATTAGAAAAAGGAAGTGTTTTATGTAAAAACAAACACCAAAACAAAGAATTGAGTGTAGTGATACTTCCCAGCTGAGATGACTGTGCTATCCAAATATGCTATCAGCAGGTGAGAGAGATTCAATGAAATGCTATGCTGTCTTGGAAATGTCGCTTATTCTTCCAGGTATTTTCTAGCATAAGAAAGAATGGTTCCAGAAATTAATGTGCATTTGTATGTAGCTTACTTTAGAATGAAAATATGCTGTACTAAAGAGAATGTACTTTTTATAATTCAGATCTGGTTGCCAGTTCTGGGGGAATTCTGAGAGTTCTGACAAATTGGCTTATTCCTTGCTTTGAGGCAGTTCACATTATGGCTTATAGTTTTCATAAGGAAATTTTAAGGTGTATATGTGTAAAGAAATAGTTGCCACCTGTGTTAGAGGATTCTCATATTAGAAATACTGGCAATTTTCCGTTTGGCTTCTGTGGCTAGACTGGGCTTGACAGACAGCTATATAGTTCCCTTCCCTCATAGACTGGGAGATACCCAAGGTGGCTTCCACAGCTGTAGATCTTGTTCTGGGTGTGTATATTCCAGTGAAGGAGCACATGCATCTTGGGTGATATGATGTGAAAAGATATGAAATACTACACATGTGGTCTAAGAAAGGAAACTTGTCTAACTCAGGCAAACTGCTGCCAACAGCTTACAAAGAGCGAATGGCTGTTGCTGAAATATTCTTTCTACTAAATCAGTGAGAGTCAGAATATAATGGTGTGGGTTCTTATTCCCCGTTTCATGTATGTTTCTTTCTGAGCAGGGGATAAATTCTTGCCGAATGTGTATCACATGACTTTTTTTCCACTACTATTAGATATGTCTAAATGCTTTTGGAAAGAAAAATCTTTACAAATCAAAGTTTAAACAGAACAACAACAACAAAAATAAGAATCAAAACCAAGCAAATGAATTCTCAAAATACCCTGCTCTCATGTGGTCAAAGAAGCCACTTCTTGAAGTAAGCTGAGTTGTTTCATGTTTGATCCCATATGGAGTTACGGAGAGAAACCATTCCTTGAGTGCTTTTGTTAAATAAAGCTGTTGCCATGAATTAAGCAACACTGCCCTGGAATGTTTCTGATCATGGTCTTGCAGAGCTTGTGACCTTTGCACTGAACATGTGAACTGAAACTTCATCTTCCAGTGTTCAATAACCATGTTAAAAATTTAGAGGTGAGGCAGTCTTGGGATTTCCTTAGGCTAGCTTAAATTCTGAGTGAAATTTAAGTACTGATTTATACAGTTCCTCTTCCTCTTTTGTAACTAAGTCAGAAACGAAAAAGCTAAAATCTGAGTTCTGTAAAACTGAGAATCATTTGTCAAGTTAAAACTGCCTTGACAACCTCTTAATTTAACAGCAGCTACTAAAACTTAAAATGCTGCCACCTCAGGCATTCAATTACTATAAACCTGGATGTTTGCAGTAATATACAACTACTGATACTTTAAAAAAAAAAAAAATTGCTTTAAATTTGATAGCTTCTTCAGGCTCATTCTTGATTAACTGCAGTGGGGAAGAAGAGCAGCTGAGAATCTGCATCTCCTTTGCTCTGTCACGACTTCAAGAAGCCGGACTTCCTACACTACAAGAACCATTCTTATTTTTCTTGTTTACCAGATAGAAACTCTGTCATCTCTTGGTCATCTTTGCCTTGACCTTTTAAAAAGCAAATACTTTTTAGTTTATCGCTATATTTTGAGATGACTTCTGAGTAGTTGGGTGGGTATCGGTGTTGTCAAAGTCTTAATGTCATGCTCTATATAGATTTGAGATTTTTTTGAATGGAAATGTTATTCATTTACTAATTTTACCCCAGAATAAAAAGATAATGGATTGGAACTTGGTTCTAGCAACTCAACTTTCTGATCTACCTCTGCATGCATCTCTTAAACACTGGGCTAGGATGGGTTTGTGTTCTTGCTAAATTAGATGACCAAATAATTTTGGCAGCAGTACTGGCATTTGAGAGTAATGATGTCTAGCGTACGGGGATTCAGTCTTTATTTTCCCTAAGAAGGAACTGACAAAGTATTTCCCACTGTTCTTGTTTCCAATAAAAAATATTAATCGATTCTGAATTGTTTAAAGCTGGAGAAAGAGGGTCATTTTCTAATTATGTTTCTAATAGAAGTTTCAGTGAAGCTGGCTTGAATTTCTAAATATACATCTTCAGTATTACCAGTATTGTGTGAGGTTATAATTTATCCGTAATTCATGAACACTTCCCAGGTAAGAGGAAGGTTGCACTTCTACCCGAATTTTGTTGGTTTAAGCAGTCTTATCTCTTCCTGTATGCATCTCGTGTTATGCTGACAAGTGTTTGGTTGTAGTGATCATTAATTCCTGAAAATGCATAGAAAAGGCTGACTTTGGCCCAGTCAGTGGGCCAAAACTGAAGCCAGGAAACCAACCTTGAGGATCATCCAATGCTTGTTAGTCCAAACAAGCCAATCCAGCTGAGTGCTGGGAGGACTTCACACTTGACAGAGTGAGGGAGAAGTCTGACATGGCACATCTCTAGGGATGATTCACACAGAACTATCTGGTGCAGAGCAGTAACACCCGTATCCGAGAGCACAATCCCCTACTTCATGTCGAAGATTTTAGATGCATGTATGGGAACTGCTGAGTCATGGCCTGAACCTCTGATTGATCACCTGAGGCGAGCACTGAGTCAGCCATGGAGCACAGGTGAAGGCGATTCAGCTGTGTGATGGAAGGGGTGGAGCCTGGCTGCATCCCTCCTAGACCTATTTAAGAGCTGGCTACCAGTGGGCAAGGATCTCTTCTGGAGATTGCCTCTGCTGGTATTTTGTGGGTGAGCCCAGGATGGGGTAAGCCTTCCATTTATTCTCTTTCATTATCACAGTCTGCTTTGCCTAACTCTCTTGTTTATTTTGTGATTATAACATCCTAATATTTTTTGATTATACAGATGCAGAAACTTAAGGAAGAGATGAGGTGCTAAGAGAACGTGAGAAGACATCAGTGGTAGAATGGGATTGTCAGATTGCTAAACATCCTGACTTCTGTGTTAGCAAATGGAATTTATTTCTTGGTGTGCTACATAAGCTCTATGATAGGGACAGTGGTGGATACGTGTTTGCAGCATCTGTTCAGAAGTCACATCTCAAAACCCTCTCCCAAATGTATTTAGTCTTCTTACACTCTCACCCACATCCAGTGTGTAACTTTGGGGTGGGATGTCGTGGTGGAGGTGTGGCTTTGCTCTGTTGTATCCCTATTGTATGCAATTAACAAAGATGAGACAGGAATAATTCCAAGTTCCTGTTCTGTGAAGGAACTTTCAAGTCTTCTGAGTTGGGTGTTGGGGTCTCTTGTGGGAGCTCTTCAGCTTTATAGAGCAAAACCTCAATAACTGGCCTAAGAGAGAGCAAGGATGAGCCTGGTTTTCTTTTCAGTAAGCAGGCTGCCAGTCTGTGTTCCAGTGGCTCTTATTTCATGTCACTATATTTTTTTATTCTGGGTTAAAAAGGATAATCTTGTATCACTACAATACAAACTAGAAAATAAACTGGCTGCAGGTGCTGTAGCCATAGCAAATACGGTTTCACCATGCAGGCTTTATGCATTTTTGCAGACTTTAGAGTAAGGAAATAAAAAAGGGTGGAAGATAATAAGTCTTAAAAAGCCTTTCCTCACATCTTGTCTTTCTGTAAATACTTAATCGTCTTCTTCATGAATCTTAAGGCTTAAGAGAGCTCTGAAATTTCAGTCTTAAATGGCAAAAGTAATCTGCCAGTCCCCGGTGTTCCTAAAATATTTGTACTTTTTGATAGTGAAAAGGTATATTGTGCTTAGTTTTGATAGCATGCAGAGTAAATGGGCATTATACAGAATACTGTTGTCAGTTTTTAATAAAACTGCGACTTAATATGTACTTCCCAGCATCTTTAATATCGCTGCATTAAGTCATACTGTATAAGCAGTACTAATTTTAAAACGGAGGCTTGTCGAAGAGAGGATTGGCTTAAAAATTAGCTACCTAGCAATGTTTCTGTAGTGAGGAATTCTTTCAGATAAAATCTTAACTGAATAATTCTAGGTCTTTTTTGACAAAGAGGACCACAGATCAGGATTGCTTGCAGCTATTATGATGGCTAACAATTCTGAGAAGAACAAAAACCTACCTTAAGATTTCTTTTAGTCTTTTCTGACAGAGCTTAAAGAGTTTTTTAACATCTCAAAACATGTTTGACCTCCCCACCCTTAAGCCATTTTGACACTCTTTACCGTTGCATTTCAACAGGAAAGAAAGATCCTTTTTATAGCCAAATGGCTTCCTCTTCTCTTCTCCCTCTTTTCCCTTCCACCCCCACTCCTGAGTGCCTTCCAGTGTTCAGGCTTCAGCTGCTGCCTCAGTAGAGCCTACATCTGTCTTGTTTAGATGGTCCTAAGGAGAAACAGCAGAGAATGTGACTACAGGATCAATAAGAAGATATGTTCCTTTTCATATTGGAAAGTAAGCCCTGTACTTGCTTCTGCCTGTTTGCCTAAACTGTTTTAAATCAATCTTAAGGCTGATAAGTATGCCTTCTCTTCCCGGACTCCACAAAATACTCAAACTGCAAAACACTTAACTTAGTCTAATGAGTTAAGTGTGATGTTCACAGGGCTGTTTCCCCTCCTACCACTTCTAGTTTGATTAAATAAGCTCTTTTTATCGGCCCTGTCTTTGAGTCAGCCGTTGGGGAAAGCTTCAGAGAGGAGACTGGGATGGAATTCAAAGGTCTGCAGCTCCACAGAATGTTTAAACTAGCGGTAGTGCTTGTACTTGTATTAAAAAGGACAAGATTTGGGGTCCCACTACTGCTTGTTTTGTGGGAGCTGTGGTGTAAGAAAGATGGTGAGTATCAAGAAAAGTCAAAGTAGGGATGATGGAGGACAGCCTAGTTGCTGTTCTGGGGAGTTCAGGATGAAGGCTGGGACAGTGACTGTCTGGCTGTCAGGAATGGGATTATAATCTTGGGACGCGTGGGGGCTGTGTTTTCCACAGGTAGCTAGCTGAGGCTTGAGGCCGGGGGTAGTGTAGCTTGATCATATTCGTAACATTCTGCTATAGTTGAAGTTTATTCTTGGGGACAGTATCTTCTTATGTGTAAAATAGAAAACAATTATATCATGACTCGTGTGTTAGCCTGGCTGTTCTGAGGGGCTAGCTTTTGGTTAGTGGTCGTTGTGGAATATGAGCAAAGTATTAAGGATAGGAAATGCAGCCTAAATAGCATTGTCACTGAGCTGCTGCCTAACAACTTTGGTTCTCTAAATTTTGGAGAAACCACTGCTTATGGTGACTCTCTTCTGGATTTCATTTCCGTGTTTCCTTTAGTAAGTGCTTGAACTTTGGAATCTACTTTTCGTGCTTTTGTGTGGGGAAGCAGAGTAAAATGGATGTTTGCACTGAACTCAGCACGTGTGCCGAGCTTCAGATAACAATTATTTGGCTCTTTAACATCCTTGTATTTGGCTTGTTGAACCAGCCGCACAGGGCTGGCCCGTGTATTCGCACATTAGGTGCAAAATGTCACCTGCTTAGCTCACAGGTGCTTTACCTTTCATCAGCCATGTGTTGCTGAAAAACTTGTGATTCTGTGCAGTGATGTAACCTAACCTTGCTCTCTCAGGCCTCTTTCTTCAGCTTGCTTTTGTCAACAGAGACTGCCAGCACTTGACCAGGATGTGTTTAAAGAGGCAACCTCTCTTAACATGTGGTGCAGAATTTATTGTAAATTAGTAGCTCAGGCTAAATGTAGAAGGAATGTTTTCAACATGTTCTCCTGTGAAAATGTGAATAGGGAATTAGATTCAGAAACAGTGAATTTAATAAATGAGTCAGTATCCTCTTGGCTTGGAGGAGATAAATTTTGATTTATTGGGTGGCCTAGTATGTGATTGTCAGCAGTGCAAGGGTCACCAACTGGAGTAGGCTGTGCCTGTGGAAATGGTGGGATTCACGTGCTGGGTTTTGTCAGAACCAGGAGAGTGAAAATAGAATAGGGTGGGATAAAAGAGCATAGATTAAAATGATGTGCGCATTACACTGCCTAGCCTTGGCTTTCATTTTCAACTTAGTGAGGTTTATGAGGGTGATTTACTAAGACTGTGGTGCAGGGCCCGGTGTGGCCGCAGGCACCCTGTGCTCCTTGCCCTCAGCTGTGTGTGCAGCCCCTGCTCCGCGGGTGGGAGGAGGGGCTCAGCACCCGGGGTGCTGGAGGAGCGGCCCGCGGGTAAATGCGCCCTGTGCGCACAAGCAGCATGTGCTGGCACTAATGACGGCCCGTGTTGGAAAGCACGAGTACGGATCTGACACTTTTATTCCTAGTCGTCGAAGGCTGAGGTTTGGCCTTCCCAGGCTGCCCATAAACCCTCAGCTCCTCAAAATGGAGGCTGTTTGCTGATACAAAGGCAATCAGCAGTGCTGCCGGAGGGCGTTCCCTCCCCACCACTTGGCTCCTTCGGGCTATGGTTGTGGATGGCCGGAGCGAAGTGCGTGCCGTGGGAGGAGGGGCGGCCCGGCCCCTCTTCAGCTGGCTGCTCGCACACTGTCACTATTCCAGGTGTAAAAGACTGTCTTCCCTGTTAACTTCCCATCAAATCACACCAAACGGCATTTTGAACAGCCTTCAGAGTAGTTTTCAGCCCATCGGTTCCCCAGTGGCACCAAGAAGATGCTAATGCTCACGTGAGGGAGTTCACAAAGAGCCGAGAGCATGCAAAAGAGGGTGCTTGCTCCTTAATAGGAGGGTCATGCCTTGAAGCAGTTGTGAAACCTCAGCTGTATATTTACAAGCATAAACCTGTGGGGCCGTGCCGAGTGCTGCATCATGGAGTAGGCAACGCTTCTTGTAAGTTAATCTTTATGAAAGTAAAGCTGACTTCGTATGACTGCTTCCCCATTGCAGCCCTAAGACTTTACAATGCTGATGATGCTAAAAGGGAGGAACAGGCTGCGATTGGGATAATTACCAGGGGCTGTAATCCCTCAGGATTACATTGCAACTAACCTCAATGCTAAATAACTATTTCTCAGAGTAAACCTTGAACCATGTGCAGCTTCACATCCAAAGTTCAGCCTGCAGTGAAATTGCTTGGCCTTTTCCTCTTTTTAGTATGCAGTTAACACACGAGCAGTCTTTATCAAGAGGCAGCAGTGGTCGCACCATGAGCTGAACACTGTCAGTGTTACAACTGAAATCTGTAATGGTGGGGTTTCCCCCATTCCTCTGCTTACTGTGGCCTCCTGTGAATACTGCATTAGAATGCAGCTATTATCACTTAGACTTGCCGAGTTGTGATTCTTTGTCTTTCAGATTTGATGCTTGTGTCTGGCACCACAGCTTTTCACCTGTCTTACTAATTCAACTCCAGTTTTACTTTCTGATTCAGACTTTAACGAACAAATGTAACCGTGGGGGTAAGGGAAGAATATTCATGTACAGTGTAACTGGGACTTCTGTTCACTGTAAGGGTCTTTTGACCTGCTTATTAGTGGGGGCATTGTTCTGCTAAGCCATTCCAGGACCCATCCTGCCAGTCTTCTGCACAGGATTAATCATTTCCTCTTGACCTCCTGCTCTCTTTTCCTAACATGTTGCATTGATCAGAATCCTTAACTCACAAGTTTGCTCCTGTTTTTTAAAAATGGGAGGAAAAGGAGGGGGAGAAGGAATGCAAAGAAATTAGATATAATGTCTGCTGTTAACATTCTTAGTAAGTTTTTTTTTTTTTTTTTCTTTTTTTTTTTTTTTTCCCCTCCTTCTTGACTCCTCCCTTTTTCCCCCAAGAAAGAAATCTCTTCCTGGTCTGTATTAGCTCCAGATCTCAGGCATCTTGAGTGCCTGTTGCACTGGAATTACTTTTTTTAAGCATGCAACTTCCTGCAAGATCAGTTTTGTTTCTAAAGGTCACAGTTAAGCTTTACCTAGCAGGGTCTTTCTGCTGCTGATCTACCAGATTAGAGCACTGTGTTCAACTTTTCCATCATAGGTAAGGCAGCATTGATAATATTGCATATAACTTTTTTTTTTTTTATGTCAGTAGGGGTAGGTATTAATGAGGTCATATGGGGTACCTCCTAAGAGAACTCCGTGTTTATTTTTGCTGACATCTGTTAGACCTTTAAGGGAGCTGTTGACGTTTTAGATACAAGAGTCTGCTGCCAGCCAGCCTTGATTATGTCAGGAAGAAGTACTTTGCTCACATCTTCCAGGGGTCCCTTGGATGTCTCCCTTATTTCCTACCTGATAATGGTGGCTGAACCAAACTTCCCAGCAGTCTCTTCAGGATTCAAACTTCCCTTCCAGCAGAGAGGGTTGTTTTGACTTGCTGTCCAAAGGCAGCCCTCAGGAGGGAACTAAGCTGAAGGAAACCAATGGAGTTGAAGCAAAGGCCTGCTTCTCATCAGACCTGTATGTGCAGCTGCAGTTTCCCAGATAGGTTCTCCTCTTAGCACTTGAGGTGAAGATCTTAGCCTTTGTTTTTCTCTAAGCAGGAGAGAAGGCAAGGTCGGATTTAACACTTCCTGGAAATAAATCACTTAACCTGTGTTGTTTCTGTGAATAACGATGCCAGCTGATAAGTTGTTTTTATGTTCATGGCCTTGTAGATCAGAGAAGTACTGGGTTGCCAGGGCCACTCCCAGGAGCACTTTGTGCTTCCCTAGGCTGCCTGCGTTGGGCTCAGCCTTGGCACGCCACTTTGTCTTCTCTAGGGGAATGGCTCCAGAAAGCTGGTTCATGGAACTCAAAATGCAAAGCTGAGCATGCATTTCTGAGTGTCAGAAAGGACAGTGCTACAAGTGGATCCTCAGTGTAAAGTATCTTGATGTGGTTCTTCTATCAAAACCAGACTAATCTCTGTTCTTAGTGAAACTGAAACTCCCATGGAGCAAGAGAGGGACAATGCAACTAGAAAGTCCATGGAGTTTGCCAAGTCTGTCTTCCTAAAACTGGGGAGTTACTAGCTCTTACTAAACACTTGTTTTAGAGGAACCACTGAAATCCACTCTGGTTCCTACCCTGAGGTAGAGTTATAGGATCATTCTCTGAGTCAAAAAAAAATCTGATGATTGATGTCTTCTCACTTCCCGAAGAGCAGCATGTTAGGACCAAGCATAAAGAAACCCAATACAAAACCCACTTTTTCTTGCTATGTGTGCAAAGGAATTGGAAGCAAGAGATCCTTTCACAAAAGTATCACTGTGGAGGTGGAAGTGGGTCTGCTACCTGCTTGATAATAGACCAAGCAAAACTATTTGCATGGAGGAGAGTTCAGGCTGATCATTTCAGCGCCATACATAGGTCTGGAGGAGCTGTATCTCTCCTGCTTCTCCCTGAAGGTGTTTTGGAACGTGGTGGGGTGGGTGCTTTCAGCTGTGCCCAGGACTTTGCATTAAATAGTTGTTTTTGGTTCTTGTTGGCCACCACACCCAAATGTGCAGGCTATTGTCCCTGACTTATGCTGCTGCCTGTTACTCTCTTCAGCAGCTCCCTCAGCATCTGTCTCTCGTGATAAGACGCACGGTAGCAAAGAGGAACATGCAGTTGCAGAAAGGGGACCTGTGGTCTAACTCCAGCAGGCTGGTCGTCTTCTTTCCTAAGCTCGCTGTAGGGAGACTACAAGGTCTCTTACTGCCATTAGGTGGTATTGAATGGGCTGCTTCAGCTGAGGTGCTTGGGGATAACTGCATAGTGTTGTCCTTCTCATGTATTATCTCAGTGGACTGTATTGTCAGTCATTACATTCATCAATCAAAGAATATTGTTTGCTTTTAACTATTTTCAGATTCAACTTCTGTATGGATATTTATAGATAGTTTTCATCCTTGAGACTGGGTGCTTGAGAAAAATCAATGTATTAGAGTTAATCTCTGATAGTTTCTTGTTAATGCTTTCGATTTAATTTTTAGGGTGTTCTCTTCTACTATAAACTTAAACACTGGCAGTGTTCCATTCAGAAATGAGAATGAAGGTCCAGTGGAAGTTTTTCTAGTATAAGTGGAGAAGGCATTTTTCATGTAGCAGCCAGAAGAGGTCTAGTCAGTCACCTGGATGATTACCATATTGTTTAACATCCATGGCATACTCTGTTTAAGAGCGAATTACTTACCTGTAGCACTGCTGAGTATTAGGCTGCTGCTTAGAGGGCAGAACCTTGTCTCACTCATATCAATAAGGCCATCAGAAGGCTGTATGCAAATAGGTGGATTCCATGTTTTTGTGGCAGAAGCTACATCACGGTGTGGTACCTGATTGTGCAACTGCAGTTCTAGAAATCTCCTCCATTACCCAATCCTAAAAAAAAAATACTGTCATTTGGTGACTGACTGCTTTCTGTGTGAAAACAAGTTGGAAAGCAAGGAATGTGGACAAGACCTATGCGTTGAAGAACTATATTTTCTAGTTTGGCATGTCTTGCACCTATCTCAGGACTGTAGACAAGAAGGCAGCACAGCAACTGCTGTAAGAGTTAATTCTCATCTGAAGTTGTAGCTTGTAGATCTCATGTAAACCTTGGCCTTTCCCTCTTAAGGAGGAAAGCTGTGGTGGTAGAACCCGTCCTCCCTTTAGGTAACAGTGGGTGCATGCAGGTTGCTGGGAACGAATGCAACTCTTAAATTGTATCTTAGAAGTGATTTTGAGCTTGTCACGTTGTAGCACTAAACCAGAATGCTTACCAAAGAAAACTGAGCTGGCTTTCTCTGAAAGGTTTTGGTGGAGTCTTCAAGCATCTGTGACGAAAAGCATCTGGTGTGTGTGGTTCTTTAGTGCTATCGAAATTGAGTATCTGCAGAAAAGTTAAAAGATAAGCAACTCATCTGTAGCTTTTTGATTTGCCAACTGGCTGAACTGTGAAGTTGCTGTTCCTTGAGAAGTTATTGTTATGGTCTTCCAGTACTGCTTCCTGAAACAGAACAGTTTCAGGTAGCATTTGTTACTAATGCGGACTTAAGTATGTTTTCATTGCTTTGAGCATTACAACAGTTGCTCTCTGCAGACAGGTCTCATTTCCTGTGGTGAGTCTGTGTTCAGGGCTTGTTACTTTCTACTGGCTGGATTTGAACCTTCCCAGAGCTCGACCTGCCCATCCCTAGTCACTAAGGTATTTGTTAAGGGTGGTGTGCGTTTCACCATGGGCAGTGAAAATACTGATTGTAAAAAGAACAGC
The DNA here is from genome assembly GCF_019232065.1 of Centrocercus urophasianus. NCBI lineage: Eukaryota > Metazoa > Chordata > Aves > Galliformes > Phasianidae > Centrocercus > Centrocercus urophasianus. Next base: position 8,262,624 of record NW_024884711.1, read on the forward strand.
AAGAGCGTGTTTTTTCACTCACCATCAATGGCTGATTTCAGTTCTCAGGGAATACTTTACCTTCCTTGCACCCCTGCCTGTGTGGCTCAGTCCATGCCTAAAGGCACTGCTGTGGCTCTTGGCGTCTCGTGGGAAGAGTTGGCAGTAGTTAATCCCCTAGCACTGGGGCACAGGATGGGAGGAAGCTCTTCTATTTGGACAACTTGCTGCTCCCTGAAACAGAGAAAAGTAGTAGCTTTTACTTTTCTTACCGGTAAGGTATGGGCTGGGTGACCCTTTTATAGTAAATAAATTGATGGAAAATGCTTTAAAAATATGCACACTTTTAAAATACACACATCTCTTAGATGATTGCAAACGAGCTGTTTTGTGTGTGCGTGTGCTCAGCTGCTGATGTAGAATCAATTATGCTTTTCAAATATACTTTGATGTATCAGAAACCACTTTGATACCTGGGCTGCTTTTTGCCATGCAGCAGTAAAACCAACCCCTTCCTAGGGACTTGAATGCAGCCAGACCAGAATTCTGTGTGTGCAGCCATTGCATTCTGCAGGGCTATGTGTAAGAACTGGATTGGGAACTACAACCAGAGGACAGCAGCAGATAAAATTTAATATTCTGGAGACTAGAGAAAGACAACACAGTAAACTGGCCTTTGCTTTCTGTATTTGCTGCCTTAGCTGTGTTAAATAAAGTGCTCTCGTTGTTCCATCTGAAGAACCATGTCCTCCTATCTCAAGCGTATTGCTAAAAAAGGGGCTTTCCAACACAATTTCTGGACTTAAACCATTCAAGCAAATACATACAATATTCTTTGTATTCTCTAGAATGTATTCGTTATGTTCTTAAATTCCTCTTGCTCTCCCTACTAAATGAAGAAGTTACTTGAATGATTCAAATGCTTGGGTGTCTTTGCTTTACAGCTTAATAATTTCATATTCACTAGTTGCACTTACAGTTTAGCAGAGTAAACTTTGTCTGGAGGGTTAGTTTAATCTCTTGCCTCCAAGACCTAAACAACTTTCCACCCCCACCCTTCTTAAGGATAATATTCCAGTGTGCCAGATTGCCCATATTGCCACCAGAAAATTGCTTGGACCACTTCTTAAAAAATCAAAGGTCAACTCCATGCCTTGGTGGCAGCTGGGAAACTAATGATTTAATGCTGCTTTGACCTTTGGCTTCCTAGTCCGTTGGAGTCTGACCCAATGTTTTAATTTTCCAATACTGCTGGGCAGTTGGCTTTTGTCTGTTTCCAGATGTAACTTGCATAAAGAGGCCCGTTACTGAAGCAAGAACAAAACAACAAAACATCTCAGCCTAAAAGGGGAGGGAAAAATAACAGCAGCTAAGTTTTTTTAAAAATACAACATACAGCTGTCCAGGGAGACTCGATTCTTCTACTGCGAGCTACCTCAGGTTTGCCATAACGAAGTGTGAAACACTTCAAGTCTAGATGCAAACGTTGGACAACTACTCACAAAGATTTTTAACTCAGTCTCTCTGAGATGCCACTTCTCACAGCTCTGTAGAAGGTAACTAAGTAAAACCAGTAGCTCCTTCCTATTATGCTGTTAATCTTCTCAAATCAATGTGTTTTTTTTCTTGTACTTTCCTCCTCGAATAAGGATCGATAATGTTTGATCTGATACCAGGAAATGTGAGAAAGGTGACCGGTTGGTTCATGAAAACGTGTCTGCGAGCTGTTAATGGGGGAAGAGAAGTGTAAATTGAGATATGGAAGGCAGTGATGATCTCGGTGCAATTAGAAATTTCCTTTTTTCTGTGTTTTTTTTTTTTTTTTTTAATTTAAACTAAGTGTGGGGTTTGATCAAGGATCAGTGCTTTGTCATGGATTGTGGGAGCATGGGCAAAGTCGAAATTGAATTATGTTTCTTTATGGCCATTACAACAGATACCGTTTGAATTTGCTATTAATGGTGTGGTAATGATGGGGGAAGTACCCTGAGGTGACTAGTCTTTCGTTAATGAAAAGGCTGTTGATTGTTTGGAAAGATTCTCCTGGAGTACTGGTGCATATGGAAATTGGCTCAAAAGCACCAATCGCTTGTTTTGTTTGACCTGCCTGCCCATCAGGTACCAATTGGATTTGAATCTTGCCTACGTAAGCTACAGCGCAGCTTTCAAAGGTCAGTTCGTACCCAGCGTGTGAGAGGTTAGTTTTGCAGAGCAGATGGGCTCCTAAAACTTTTATGGTCTCCAGTCAAATCACCTCAAGCTGTAATCTCATTAAATCCTAAGTGAATCAGTGGTCTGGTTATTACTTGAAAGGGGAGTTACAGGAAGCGATGTTCCTGAAGCAGTAGGTCTGTCTTGGTACTAAGTTACCAGAGGTACTTGCCTGTGTGTGGCTCTTAAAGTTGCTCCATTATTTTGATTGCAGTGAAGGTGGTATGCAGGGGGCAGCGAGCTGACTTCCCTGGAAGTGCTTTGAGCCAAGCAGGCTTCATTCAGTAGGTTAATTTTCTTCTGCTTGGAAATGTGGTTAAACGTTTTGTTCTTTTGCCTGGATTGCAGAAAACCTTTGGCCAAAATTCTATCTATGACCTCCTCAAACTTTCTTCTTAGCAGGCAAGGAACATGTAGAGCTAGTTTCACAGTACTTAAAAATGAAATAATGAGTTAACTTCTGTTTAATCTTGCATTTTACAAATAGTTGTGTTTGTCAAAACTTTGGTAATTGAGGTCAATTATGCCTGGCTCTAGAGCTCAGCGTGCGTATATGACAGTATTCATAAAGACTTCCTGCTGATTGCTCTGTGATAGTATTTAAAAAAAAAAAAGAAATCAAAAAGAATTCTCCTGCATTGCCTACCTGAGCAAAACCACACTTTGTGTAAACATGGCCTTTAGGTGAAAAGACATACCCGAAATGCAGGCGTCTGCTGGTGCTTGTCAGAAATGCTGTATTTGTAATGTGGGTGTTCATGTTGCATTTCATACATCTTGTATGTAGAAAAGACTTCTTCCTTAGGAGTGTGTCCCGTAACAAGGCAGTACCACTTCCATCACAAAATTGCTTTTCTGTAGTCAATACTACATGTATTTTCCCAGACTAGGGCAAGGAGCTGACTGTCTTAGCTTTTCTTTCTCCCCCGTGTCTTTGTTAAGGTGTCCCATTGGACACTCCTGCCTAGTTCTGCCTCTATGGCTTTTCTTCTGTCTTTACTGTTGGCTATTGAACAAACCTTGTTGTTTGTTGTGTTTGTTTTTATCCTGATGTAAAGCTAAAACAAGAATGCAGTAGAAGTTTAGATAAGGTTAATGTGCCTGCACAGTATAGAAGCTGTTTAAAGCTAACAAGTGTTACGAGAAACAGCTGATGCTGTTGAGAAGGCCTGATGTATTTCACACAAGTTTTTAAATTATTTTACAAATGCCAAATGCTTTCAAATTCTTAAAAAGGCCTGTGATGTATATTGCTGAACATGCAAGGGTGTTAAAAAATTTGTTGTAGTTTGGTTAGGCCAAAAATACAGTGATCCACAACAAATCATTTGGCAGAGTGAATATATACACTACTTGCTACTTACAGGAGCCCTATGGGATAGGTTAAAATAGTGTGAGTCATAACTTAAACCTTGACTGGGATGCAAGGTTGTCCTTAGTCTCCTCAAACTGAACCTACTTCTCTGTAACAGCATCTGTGATGCAATGAAAAAGCATAATTAGTTGTTCGTTGTCTTTAAGTTCTTTACTTCAAATCTGCTCTGCAGTTTAAAAAGATACTCTGCTCTCCTTCAGTTCATAACTGTTTATTTATCCTGGAATGCTTATCTCTTTCCTCTTCTTCCAAAATCAGGAGAGCTTTCTTAAATATCTCCATGAGGAAAATAGCTTCTTATAGTAGAACACTTTAAAAAGAACAAAATAAAAATAAATAAAATTGCAGTACTCTTTCTGTTCTCCTGTCATGGTGCTCTCTCTCGGCTTTAAAAAACAAACAAACAGAAACTTGAGGAGGGGAAAGGGAGCCATAGGGTTTGAACTTGTTTGTTCCTGTATTCCATCAGTTTGGAAAGAAGAGTGGGGCAGAGCCGTGATTAGAGTACCAAAACTTCTGAGCACTTGGTTGTGCTGTGTCACTAGAGAGACAGCCAGAGGTGTATAAAGACATACTTGAATTCTCCATCAAGACTTGCCTTAAATCTTCAGAAAGAAATGTACATGTCTTGTTCTGTGTTAACAGCTTGTAAACAAAGGTTTATCTGTTCTTACTGTTCTTTAATGACGAAGATAAAATTATTCTGAGTAAACACATCTGCCTTCTAGGAACAGATCTCCTTATTCTTAGATCTGTTTTTCTTTTATGATTTACTGTGCCTTTTTGGCAGCAACTGCAGAGCTGTGTCATAATATGATACGTGGACAAGAACTTACTCATTCACTCACAAGGGATTAAAGAGTAACCTGCGGTAATGTTTGTTATGTGATTATTGAAATGCCCTGTGGCTGTTAAGACAGCCAGGTCTTCCAAAACAAACATCAGATAGTAGAGTTCATTTGGAAGTAACAGTGCACTAGCACCCAAAGGATAGCACTTTCAAGAGAAGTCTTTCATAAGATGTGACCGTATAATCCTTTTTAAAATTAAGTGGAATTGTGTAACAAGCATATTAATCTGATAAATTCAGTTTTGGCATTCTACCACTAGCAGTGAAACTTTGATCGTCATCTTCGGCTTCATTTCTCCGAATGAGATAGTCAGACATACACACCAAGTTGTGTGCTGAGAGCAGATAATGATTATTTTGACATGGATGGTACAATTAGATGGTATTAGCTGAGGAACCCTGATATAGTGCGTATATAATGTGTTGTTGGAAGCTACTGGCTGGCTCTGGGACTTAACTACTTTTTTGCCCCTTCTTTTAATGCAGTCCAAATTTGGTTTTGCTTAATTAAGTTTTCTCATTTATGAGGAATCCTAAGCAAAACCTCAACATGTTGTAATTTTTCTCCTGCTCTGAAACATGTGTACTGATGCTAGTAAAATTTTTACACTTGTGTATTTTTAGTGTGCGAGCATTTGAAAGGATGATGGTATAGAGAGAGATAAAATGTTCTGAGTTTTTTTTTTCTAAACGTTTGTGTTAGCCATTTGGGGTTTCAGCAAAGAAAAGCAAGTTTCTTCAAAGATCTTATCCAATAAACGCTTGTTATGTGGCTGTATAGTTATAAAAGCAGCGATTGGGACAGTGCGAGAGGAGCAGAGAAGGTAAAGAGCAGAAGAGTGGGGCAATTCAGTTCTGCCTTTGTGTTTTCAAAACAGCCTGTTCCGCATAATCAGTAACTGAAAACATTGCAGTATAAAACACTCGGAATGGGTTTATATGTCAGTTTTCCCAGACAAGTCTTGCCTGTATTTCCCAATAAAAGGCTGCAATTGGTCATATTTGCTTTGACCTGAGTTTGAAGTGCATATGGCACTTGGCGGTAACTGGGCTTGTTTAATAGGCATGGATTGTTTCACAATTAAAGAAAAAAAATTAACAACCCCTGCTGTGGGTGTTCAATACCAAGACAGTTCTTGTTACAGCTTTTCTCTAAAGATGGAAGTGCTGAAATGCAGAGTTGGGAGGAACAAATTGTTCTCCGTCAGACAATTCAGCCTACAGTAGCAGACAGTGTCTAGTGCTGAGGGGAGAAGGATGGGAGTTTCCTGAGTCTATCTCAGAATGTGGGCACAGTTGGCCAAGCATGCCATTTCTCATTGAGAATGTGATAGACAGGAGGAATTCCTTCCTAATATCCCAGGTGATAGGCTTATGCCTTAAAGCATAAATTGGTATTGCTGTTCTTTGTTTTTACTCAGCATAGTTTCTACTGTTGGGTCACAGTAGAGTTTTATTTCTAAATTTAAACTAATGGAGGTACTTTTTTGTTTGTATATGCAGGTGTGTTTGACTCTTACCACAAGGCATCATTGCAAGCAGTCAGTAATTGCAATTTCTGTAGTGACATTAGCTTGTATTACACTAAGTAAATCTGTTGGGGAGTTGATTGTGGAAAATGGAGAAGGGACATTGTCTTGGACAAGTATGTGAACTGCCTACAAGGCTGTTACTTAAACTAGTATTACCAGAAACTAGCAGTGATGTTCACCAAATCGCTTAATTCTGCTACATGTACATTAGCTGCCCTCTTTGTTAAAAGGGCTTTGAGTTTAGTTAGCCTGAAACTTGATATACTTTTCCTCTCCATCTTAATCTTCTTTTTAAGAAAGGTACAAGGAAATGCTTTTTTAATTCTGTAGAGATTACATAATGTTATTAAAATTGCTCTAAACAAATCTGTACAGAGGCATCTCCCTCAAACAGCATTTACTTCTAAACATAAAGCAAAAATGTTGAGCCATCCCATGTTTAGATTATTTTCTTTAAACCAATGTCATTCACAAATTATTTTTTTTTATCTCTGAAATTTGTTACTTTTGATCAATATTCTGTACTTGCGACTTTGGGTTCTTGCGTATGTTATTGCCACATAAGCAAGGGGGAGCAACTAGACTGTAAATCAGAGAATCATAGAATGGCTTAGTTTGGAAGGGAACTTAAAGACCACCTAATTCCAGTTTCGCCTGCCATGGATAGGATTAACCCTACTAGATCAGGCTGCCCAGGGCTCCATCCAACCCAGCCTTGAATACCTTCAGGGATGGGGCACCCACAGCTTCTCTGGGAGTCGTGCCAGAGCCTCACTGCCTTCTGAGTGAAGAATTTTTTCCTAACAACTAACGTGAATCTCCCCTCTTCTAGTTTAAAGCCATCCTCCCTTGTCTTACTGGTATCAGAACATGTAAAAATTGTTTCCCCTCCTGTTTATAATCTCCCTTTAACTGCTGGAAGGCTGCAGTGAGGTCTCTCTGTAGCCTTCTCTTCTCCAGACGGAAGAAGCCCAGCTCCTTCAGCCTTTCTTCATGAGAGAGATGTTCCAGCCCTCTAATCATCTTTGTTGCTCTGCTCTGGAACCGTTCTTACAGCTGCACACTTTTCAGTGTTGGGGGCCCCAGACCTGGATGCAGTACTCCAGATACAGGGCCTCACAAGGGAAGACCAGAGTAGCACGGTCACCTCCCTCACCCTGCTGACCATCGCTCTGTTGATGTAGCCGAGGATACCGTTGCCCTTTGGGCTGCAAGCACACACTGCTGGCTCATGCCCAGCCTTCCATCACCAGGACCCCTGAGTCTTCAGCAGGGCTGCTGTCAATGAGTTCTTCTCCCAGTCGGTACGTGTATCTGGGATTGTCCTGATCCAGTTGCAGTATCTCGTGCTTGGCCTTGTTGAACCTTACTAGGTTCACATGGGCCCATTTTTCAAGACTCTCCCAGGTTCCCCTGGATGACATCCCTTCTTTCTGTTGGGTCAGCTGCACCACTCGGATTGGTGTCATCAGGAAACTTGCTGAGGATATGCTTGACCCCACTGTCTTAAGTCATCGATACAGATGTTGAAGAACACTGGTCTCAAGATGGATGCATAGGAAACAACACTCATGTCTCCATCTGGACACAGAGTCATTGACTACATCCCTCTGGCTGTGACCATCCAGTATATTAGGCTAAACATTCAGCTGTGGATGGGAGTTCATGGTTACTTAGTTTTCTAGTATCTAGCTGCTGCAGTTTGACTTACAAATTAAATTCGTGTAACATTGAAACAGTTGGATTTCTCAAATATGCACTGTAATATTCTTTCTTGAAACAAGCATTAGATGCTGCAGTTGCAGCATTACAGTGTGAAAAGGTAAGCAGAGATTCATGCTCTAAACATTTTTCCAAACCAAGGTACCCAGTACTGCTTGTTTAAAAACAAACCCTGCACAGTAACACTGGTGTGGGACCTGTACGTGTGTGTATATCTGTACACATAAACTGCAAAGCCAGGGTTTCTTTGGATAAATGTGTTCTTTCTACTCAGTCAAGTTTTTCCTCCCTAACAATTAAGCATTATGAATTTAAGATGTCTAGCCTGGTAGGTTCTCTGCCCTCCCAGTGAAGCCCACTAAAAATATTAATAGGAATCTGTTGCATAAATAGGACTTAGTTCACCAAAGAAATTTCTTAGGGAGCAGTGGTTTGACTACAGGCTTGCTCTATAAGAAAATTGAACCTACAAAAGACCTGTTTGTACTGGGATCAGGAAACTGCTCTGGCAAGCTACACAGTCCGTCAGCTTAAGATATGTTCCACAACTGGCTTGTCTTCTGCATAAGGACTAGCTCTCTTGAAGGAGAGCTGGGAACTTCGGAGTAGTAGAATTCCCATTTTCCTCCTCCACACCCATCAAATCAATGTTTTGTAGCTATTTGTTTGCAAGTTATATAATAGCAGCCTTGCTGTCGAACTTGTATGAATGTCAGCAGTTGCCAAGGGCCAGAATGGAGGCAAAGGCTGTTAGGACAGGACAAAGCTGAGGAATACATACAGCTGTTGAGATGAGGCCTGTACCTGATGTTAGTTGCAGGTGAGGGAGTGTACTTCAAGCATACCTTGACATCTGTTTCTAATTCTTCTTGGAAGAGAATTTGAGAAGCTCTAATGTTGAGCTGTGCATGAAAGGAAAAAATGTTTTATAGTGGTTTGTAGGAATATTTAAATTTGTTGATTTTTGTCTAAAACAAACAGACATAAAAACTCCATATGCGATAGCGTAACAGTAATTATCAGTCCTTTATAGAATCACTGAAACTGTGGCAAGCTTTGTCTGGGCGCCCAAGCATTTTAGAGAGCTGAAGAGTCAGGGAAGCTCAGTGATTGACCTGCAGGGACTTATGACAGTGGCTTGGACAAAACTTGGCTTGAAAGTGGAACTGGGTCCTGACCCACTCTAGTATCTGCTTCCACAGCAGGCTATTAACTTGCTTTCTTGAACTGTTGAATATTTAGATCCGCCCACTGTCCCCTTTGCCAAGACCACCCTGCTGCTACTCGTGTCATGCAGATTTGGCATACAAGCTGCATTTAAACAGCTAATGAGTTGCATGCTGAAGCACAGGCTGGTCTCCCTATTGAAAGCTCTAAAAGACCTGACTTATCACTGGCTGCATAATCTACTAGCTACTGATACTATTGCATCTGCCCATAGATTGGCTCCTTTACTTGCCTTTGTGCTGAAGCAGATGCTTTGACTTTTTAAGATAAAAGAGAGATTTTCTTAGCCCAAATAATTTTTATGGAAGAAAATCCTGAAATGCAGACTTACAGATATTCCACTGTGAAAATTATACCTGTACCTCATCAGTATTAATATTAGAAGAACATTTAGCCTTACTTATTTAGGAAAAAAAAAAAAAAAAAATCTGTTTGTAAGTTGGATATGAAACGTTCTATCAATAACCAGTCTGTCAATAACCTGAGGCAGTAGAGTGGATCAGTGGGCTCAGTTAACTTGCACCCAGGAGCCTTAAGAATGCTAGCTGATGAGTTGTTAACCTGAAGATTCCACATAAGTGGTAAAATACTTTCTCTATATTTGGCTCAGATGAACAATGCATTGCAGCTGGTGGAGGTGCTGCTGGGATGTTCAGCACACTGCAGTTTCAGGGCTCTGGTGGGTTGCTGTACCAGCAGCTATAGTCATCAAATGGAGCTCTAGTTGTAAGACAGCAATCCAAGACAGATTCAGTTTCGTAGTACACTAAAGCCAGCAAATCTTTAAATTAGCTTTGACACTGATGTGACTACATGTCTCAGCCACAATTTGCAAACTTCGTTGCACCGTCACTGAGGATGTGGCCTTCAAAGTGGATCTTGCTTGTCACAGAACTAGCAAATACTGCTTTCCTTCCCTGAAAGGACCTAGGTGGCTTTTGCTTCACTACCGCCTAATGCCCAATGGATTTTTTGACCTTGATTAATAGAACTACCCATCTTCCAAAAAGTTTTTGCTTTTTAATCGAGGTAGCCTGAATGACCAGCATTGTCATATTACCGTTCTCTAAAATATATGACTTCATGTCCCAACAGCAGGACTGGAGAAAGCAAAGACTCATGAACTGTGAAAGCAGCACGTTCATCCATTTTAAAAGCCTATTTTAACAGTTTTAAATCTGGTTGATAGCGTCCCCTCGGTTAGAATTTGAGATGAATGCTACCTAACCAGATTTAAGATGTAGACTACCAGCTGTGAGGCTGGTTAAATATGGAACTGAACGGTGTGGCTTAGCTCAGTAGCTTAGCTGATACTTTAAGTCAGATGATAATCATAGAATCACCAAGGTTGAAAAAGACCTTCAAGAGGTCTGGTCCAACTGTCTACATACCATCAATCTTGCCTTCTAAATGGTGTTCCTCAGTACAACACCTAAACATTTCTTTAACACCTCCAGAGATGGTAACTCAACCACCTTCCTGGGCAGCCTGTTTCAGCATCTGACCATTCCTAATGTTTCTTCATATCCAACCTGGACCTCCCCTCTACTTGACAAGCTCTACTTGATAGTCTTCCAGCCGCACTCTGTGTCATTAGCTGTGGATTCTTACGCCCCTTCCCATGTGCTGGCCCTACTGCTGTTCAGGGTCAGCTGATGGAATAAAGTACTTTCTAATTTTTTCCCTGTTGTTTGTAAAGATCCCCAGGTATCTAAACTGAGATGGGAAGGAAGTAAAGGAGAAGGACACAGAGGAGGTTCAGGACTTCCTTTTGCAGTGGTGCCAGCCACCAGGTCAGTTCAGTTGTAGGGTGAAATCACAGCCATAAGCTGAGTTTTCACTGGGAGAGTGCTAGTTAGGTAGGGACTCGCTTCCTCCTTGTGCATTGGGTCAGGAGAACTACATATTTGTTCATTAATTATTAATTTGTTCATTAGCTGATACTCAACAAAAGTTTTTTAAGCATCCCTAAAAGTTAATGTCCCAGATATAATGAAAACATTAAATGTGTGTCACATAGCTTACTTGTATCTTCAGTACTTTTATGTTGTATTTAAGTTTTAAGAATTATCCAAATTAAGGAATTTAAAAGTGTTTTTCTGATCATGGTGTGAAATAAGTTAGTAATCATGAGGGTAATTCTCACAGGTTGCCATTAAAATGGGAACTAAAGACCAGGATCTTACAGAGGAAAAGCAATCCAAAAGACTCCAACCAACCTAACAAACAAACAAAAACCTACCAAAAAAACCCCACACCTTTTTCTGCTTAAACTGCAAAACAATTCACTGCATCAGACTCCGACCCAATTGTCCATCATGATTGCATTTATATGCTGTTTAAAATATGCTGCTGCTTGGATGATGTGGGGAAGCAGCTTTTTTTCCCCAGGTCTTCTGAAAAAAAACCAACAAAATCCAAAACCAGTGCTGGAAGAGAAGGGCTGACATTCATTGGAAAATGAGTTTCTGCTAAATTCATAATGCCCCCAGCCTCACACACTGCCTAACAAAGCCACCGGTGTTTGAGTTGCTGACAAGGGAATTAAATAATAAAGCACCTTTAGTAATGGAAAATTTCAGACTGACATAGCGCGTGTGATTTTTCTGTCATAAACTCAAAATAAGTTAATGCACAAATGCCAGACGGAGGTCTTTCCAAAGGGAGAACCAACAGGCTACAGTTAGTTTGTAAGAGTTTGTTGTTGTTTAAGGTTACAGGGCAGCGCTCGGGGCATCAGACTTCGTCTGTATTTTAAAACGTGGCCCTATACGTTGCTGCCTTGTACAATTGCTTAACGCTGCAGGCGTAAATACAATTCTGTCAAGACACTGAAATGTCGTGACAGAAAGCAAAACGGTGAAGAGATTTCATGTGCTTTATTGACAACTGTGCGTGTACGTGCTCTTAAATGTGATCTGAAGTGAGAGGAATCAAGTGCTGGTGAGCCAGGAGAGGCAAGTTAAGGATAAACCCCCTCAACTGCTGGTTTTGCTGAATTTTCTTCTGTCGTGGTGCCTACTGCATTCCATTGCTTTTGTCTGCCCTTGGTATTTGGGAAATTTTGGTGAGGGCTGGAAGGTGGGGGGGGGGGGGGGAGGCCGCTGGAAGCTGGTCAGCGAGGAGAGGAGCACTGGTGTGGGAATTGTGGAGCGGGGTCAGGGTTTAACTTCAGCGGCCATTCATCAGATGATGATTGATTGCTGTGCAGTCCCGGGGGACGTTTAACAACATCTCCGCCCATCCCCCTGCCCCCTTTGAAAGCAGATGGACCAAAAAATGGGGAGAGCGACACCCAGGAATTCCTGCTGTTGTAAAATGTTTTTACGGTGCACTGTACAGCCTTTCCTGAAGCAATCACATTTATGGCCTTGCTGTTGTATTTCTTGAGCTGCTGTGGCTGTAAAAGATGAATAGCCCTGTAATATGGTTCACTGATTCTGTTTAAATTGAAGTAGGCTCCCTTTATTGTTTTGTGTCTAAAATTGTATGCCACCAATTCAGGAAATATTTCCTGTTTGGGAAATAATCAACCCATAACTGATTTATTTTAAAATAAATCACTTTTAACTATCTCTGAAGCTGTTCTGCTCTCGCTTCTGACTTTTATCTCTTCATTTGATTTTGATGGAAACTCTGAGATACTATTTAATGTAATAGAATGGTTATTTTAAAAATCCACCCAAACTCGCTTAGAAATCTTTTCTTAGTGGGAACAATTTTGTTGAAAGAAATGTTGAAAAGGCTTGAATGCTGAAAAGTTTTCTTTTTTTTCTCTTAAAACAATCTTTTTTCTGTATCTGTATATTACTAAAAGAAAAAAAAGAGGGTAAAACCTTGCAAAATTCTTTGAAATATATCTATTCCTGGTTTCTTCTCATTTCTGTTTCCTTCCTATCAGAACACTTGCGTAAGGTAAAAATGTGTTTGGAGGTTTTGTTCAAAGTGCTGCTGGAAAATAGTGAAATTAAAAGGACAATAGCTAAATTAGTTGGTGGGTCCTTTTACTTAGCATTGTCTCCCCCTCTTCAGGAGGAGGGAGCAGTTTTAAGACCTTTTTTTCCCCTTGAAATTGGTTTGTTAGGCTGTGCACCATAAGCCCAGCCTTTCCAGAGGGACTTAGCCTTGCTCTTTCCTTCCACTCCCCCCCTCCCACCACGGCTCAAGACTAGGCTTGTTGTTCTTAAGGCAGCGATACGGGCATAGAAGGAGCAGTATGTTGCTGTATTAACAGCACAACTGAAATTCAGGGTGGCCTTTCCTTGTTGCTAAGATTAGCAGAAGGGGGAGGCCCTGCCAGCTTTTAGGTGCACTGCAGATACATCACACCCGAATGGAGAGCAGACTCTTGTGCTGTCCTGGTTCAAGGAAGTAAGAAGTCTATGTATTGTTAGCGTGAGATTTTTTTTGGAGTGAGCTGCTTGGTCGCTTTTGTTGTCGATGTGTTGGTGGTGGTTGATTTGTCGTTGCTTCTCTTCTCCCCTCCTATGTAGCAGGCATGGAAACTTCACCTAACAGTACCTGACCTTTGAGGCCATGACCTAGGGACTGGGATGTGAAAAGGCTGGAACATAATAAATGGCCAGCTGTGGATACAAGCACAGAGAAGCTCCCATCTCTGTCAGTCTGACTGGCACAAATCTCCCTTACCCCTGCACAGCTGGGTACTTCCCAGTTCTAACCCTGGGAGAGCAGCCTGCTGTGGGCCCCACTGCTTGGTAGAGCCAGTGTACATCCTGGGGGGTGCTCCTGTTTTTCTTTTCTCAATTAGTCAGCATGCCCAGAAGGGAGTTTCTAGGCGGTTCCTTGTTCATCTAGAAGCTGGCTGACTCTCTCAGTTTACTTTTGGCGACCAGCTCCCTTCCCTACTGAGTGCAGTAATGATACTATGCATTTGTGTTTTCTTTTGTGTGTGTTTAAGATAACTTTTAAACAGCAGTATAATGATGGAGATCAGTCCACTGCTGCTTATTCCCCTTCTCTTTGCCCAAGCCTTTTAACTCTTTTGCTCTCAAATTTAAATTTAGGTGATTTTCACAGTCTTCTAAGAAACAACTGGGAGACTTTATCAACGTCTTTGTAGCATTTACCCAAAACACTTGCCAGCCACATCCTACATAATCTGTACATTTCTGAAATGAAATTATGGCTCTTGTCTCCCTCCATTCTAAATTGAGGAGCGGTATTTTCTGCCACATTTTGTTGCATGGCAAGAGGCAGCTGAAGAGCTTCAATTCAGTTTCTCCTTGGCTCGGGCAACCAGATGACTCTTGCCAGTGGATGCTGTCACATCACAGCTGGAACGTACTGGTAATGGGACAGATCTCTGGCGTTCAGCTTTTGCTTCTGATGTTGGCTTCTTTGGAGGACTAACAGCAGATATAACTTGCTACTAGACTTCTGTTCATATGGTCACCATTTTCCTGTCAGCTGCTGTGCTTGATTGAGTCCCTAAATCCCTCCTGTACGTTTTTGAAGTATATCGGATTCGTGTGACTTAACTTGATACTCTCCCTTGGTTTTCATTTTCTCTCAACTTCTCAGTTGCTTATGTGGAGTCATTCAGCAACATGTAATAAACATTCCCTGTAATTTCAAGAGCGAAATTACAGAACTGCATGAGCAAGTGAACATTGCCTACAGATATAGACAACCGCAGTGTAAAGACGAGGAACGTTCAAGTAGAGGGAGGTGATGTATATTGAAAAATGCATTTCGGAAAGGCAGCATCTACATCCTTAAAGAAGACTCAGGATCTGAGGATATTGCTTGAGGGATTAGAATTTGAACCGACGCAAACTAACCTTTTCCATTTCCCTACAGCAAAACTTAACTGTGAAGAAAATGTAACGTGCGCAAACACACATATTCCTTTGAGAAATTAATCCATATGCCACTTCAGCTGTTGTGCTTACAGGAGAGCTGAAAATAGCTCTTCATGCAACGCAGGAAATCTGAGGGAATCACCTGTCCTCCCTCTCCCCTGTTCTTTTGCAGGAGAAGGGAAATGGGGATGCCATGCACCGTATCACAATATATATACATATTTAGCTGGAGTCAGGACTGGTTGGGTGACAGCTGTGAGGAGACAGGCATATCAGATGCTTGCCCAGCCTTTGTTCTGCTCTTGCTGCTTTCTCTGAGGTAGAATTTAAATAGCTGGTGATGGAAAAATTATTTGTACTCCACAATGGCAGAGTTTTGTGGTGGTTTCCTGACTTCTGTGGTAAGCTAGATTTTTCTAACAGTGCTCTAAAAAATATAGTGTATGTTGCTAGCAGTGAGACTGAATGTGGAGTTTCTCATTTCACAGTTTTGTACTCCTTTGCTTGCATCTTTGAAAACAAAATAGCTGATCTGTTTTCTTCTAAGAAAGCACTAACGTGTGGAAAATACTATTTTTGTGTGCTGCTTCCCTCTACTGGATGGAATGGAGACAGTTGTGGCTGATGAATGGATCCAGCTTTGTAGGCTGAAGTCTTGTGTAAGACTTCCATTGTGAGTTGGAAATACTTTTTAAGTGCTTTGTGAATAGAGTGGGCTTTGGTTGTTACCCAGAGTTCTGTAAAACTGAAACACTGACGGATATGCTACTGTCTTGTCTTCCTCTCCATATCAAGTATCTCCAGATATTACCAGAATAGAAACACTGTGGCAGAGCAAAGGGTTTTTTTTTTTTGCTTTGCTGTTGGGAGTTGGCAGAAAGGAGTTCTGCCCAGTGCTGTGCTGCTCTGAGTAAGCATAGAGGGTTTATGTGTTCTGAGGAAACAGGATGGTTCTCAGCATGCATAATGGTTTTCTATTCTTGGGGGGCGGGGATGCTCCTGTTCTCTAGCACAGTCACTATTAAACCCACTTCAGAGAATGTATCTGATGAATGCAGGAAAAGTCTTCATCTGAAATTTAACATAGATGACATCTCCAATCCGTAAGTGTTGGCAGATGGCTTCCGTTCTTAAGAGGAGCTGATGTGGACATTCTTCCTAGTATTGTATTTCAAAGAAAACAATGACACTTCCATCCAACTTTTAGAATACAATTTGAAGCTTACTAAGAAAGAGGGTTTGCTTTTCCTCTGAGGAGAAACTATTGTGTGAAGTCTTTGCCCATGGCTACTGCCTCCAGCCTCCTCCCTTTCTTGTTATCTGTTGTTTGTTTTTGTTGTTGTTTTGCCAGCCTTGCATTTCTTTCTCCCTCTTCAGTTCTTCATCAGATGGTGATACATGTTTTTCTCTTCCAGGTACTGCATTTCTACTGTGATACCTGCTCTGTCCCCATATGTCGTGAATGTACCATGGGGCGACATGTGGGTCACAGCTTTATCTACCTCCAAGATGCCCTCCAGGACTCCAGGACTCTTACCATCCAGCTCCTGGCAGATGCTCAGCAAGGACGACAGGCTATTCAGGTAAGATACTCCCAACTTAAGTATTTAATTTTTTTTTCTGTCCCTCTCAGCTTGCCTGGTACAGGGCAGGGTGTCAGGCAAAAAGCTCTCTGCTGCTTCTGTCAGCTTTCTCACCCCTTCTGTTCTCTCAGATCTGACAGAAGTGGCTGTATAGCTGAAAACAGCGCTGTTATGAATTTTGCATTCCTGCAGCATAGTCCTGACATGTAGATCATAATATATATGAAGCGATGTCCAAATGCACTTGAGCATGAAGCATTTTGAGCAAAGTTTTGATCTTGTACAGCAGTGCCAAGCATGTTTCTGTTTCTACAGATGAGACTTCTATTCTAAGATGTCTCTTACGTCTGTACAGCATCTGCACTGTAACTACTTACAGATCTGGTTGTGTCTTCAGTGTTGCCACTGCATGTAAAAAGATAATTATCTGTTTGGATTGGCGTGGAACTTGAATCTGCCTATGTAAGGGATCAGTTACCTCTATAGAAGGATTGCTCTGCCTACACAGATGCACACTACAGCTGCCTATTGCATCCTACATCAGCTACTTTGCAGTGCACATATAAATACTAAGTGAGGTCTGGAAGGAAGGTAACACAGTGCTTCAGTTGGTAGAAGGAAAATCTGCACAGGAAATGAATTTGCAAGTATATGTTGGTAGTTAGTTAACTTGTGTGTTAACTTGAATAGTATCTAGTAGTAACTGTTACGGTATTAGCAGTAGTTTTCCTTTAGTAAAGAGCCTTTGGACAAGGAAGGCATAGTACGAAGCTACTTTGTGCTACAACTGTCCAGTTTAGTCAGCCTCAAATGCTTTCAGCTGGATAGTCAACACTTCTATGTTAGACTTAACCACCAGGACTTTATGTTTTTTTGGTTAGACACTGGCAGAAGTAAGCTTTCTCAATCAGATGTGCTTTTCTCTCAAATGTGTGCTACACAGGAGCTGTCCCCTCATCATTGCTTATTTTAATAGATGACTATTTTAAATGAGATCTTTTTAAATTTTCTTGTTAAATCTGTTAACTCTTATCCTCTAAAGGGGAGTGGTCACAGTCAATGACAATATCTGCTGGTTGTTTTCCTGCAGTGCTACAGAATTTCTTTGTACTCTAGGCATGTTTCGAAGTGTAGAGTATGTCTCAGAGGCTGGTTGTTTTGGAGAATCCCTCTCTGTGATGTGACAACTTTGTGCCTCCCTAATAAGTGAGAATAAATGACAGTTATAACCCTTTTTTAGGTGAGCTTGTTCAGCCTGAAAGGAGCAGCTAATTTTACCCGTCCTGAGTCTTTGCACCCGTGGAAGGAAAAAAGTATTGTGATGGTTTAGATATTAACTGTTTCAGATACCTCCCTTTGGCTTATGATATTGTTACATATGTCAGAACATTAAGCACCAAAGTTTTGGAGCTGGATGGCCATTTTAAAACTTCACGTTAACCCCAAACCTTGCAAAACTTAGTTTCCCTGGTTTGTTCTAAATAAAATTATAAGGCTCTTCAGCAATATCAGAAGCATTCAGAAAAGTCTAACATGTCCCAAGAATGAACAAGAATGAAGGGATTATTCTAGTCTAGAGAACCTCAGTAGCACAGTGTTTTGAATTTCTCTAGGCTGCCCTAGACAAGGGCTTGTCTGTTAGTAATTAAATTATTGCTTTGGCCTTTAGGGCTCTTAATCATTTAACTGGTATGGACGAATCATCTAAATAGTGACTGTCTCTTGGAGTAGAAACCAAAAGAATAGTGTTGAGTACCACTCTGCTAGTACTGCATGCACGCTTTCATGCCTGCTTGCTCCTGGGTTTACTTTGCTCTTTTATCTTTCTTGTTCTCTGGCTGTTCTTCTGGAGGCTCCTGCTCTTATGGTGAGTTGACTACTGATGGACAGGTAAAAGGTGGGTGGCCTGGCATTGCATATATAACTTAAGCAAATAGCTCTTGAATTTAGTTTATCCAGTTCTGCCCTAGGCCAGCTACTTTAAGAGGAAGTGCAATTGGGCAGTTAGTGAGAAACAATCTGTAAAATGAATGGGGCTGTTCAAGAACTGACTTTTAACAAGGCCTTTTAATCTAAACCGCTCTACAGAAAAAAGCTGGTGAGCAAGCTGATCTATGATGAAGCTGAGGAGTTAGTAATCTGTGTTTGCATATGTGGAGATGGAGAATACTGCAGCTCAGGGCAGGCTACTGCCTCAATGTCATCAGCAACAGCTAGAAGAAATGCAGGTTTTAAAACTGAGGTGCTTGAGTTGAAGGTTGATGCTGTGAACCTGCTACACAAAGGAATTTTGGTATAGAAGAGCTTGTGCTGGGACAACATGGCTGTAAAGCTGTGTTTATCCCAGGGAGGAGACAGCACATTAGCATGCATTTGAAACAAACTCTGAGGAAACTAGGCTAAAATAAAAGAAATTGACTTGCATACTTTTTTTAAAGCTTGGAAGCAATCTAGAGAATCAAATTCCAATACAAGCTGCAATATGAGAAACATAGACTTGAGCTCTAAGGAGATGATTGAAAAGTAGTATGGTAGTAGTAACACCTCTCCGTGCAACTGATTCATACTGCTGTATTCGTAACCTTCTTATAATAGGCTAGGAAAGAGATACTCCTGACGTGAAAACTTGGGGATGAATGAGGAGAGGAGCTCAGAGTGAAGGGAAAGAGGTGGGCTCTGAAGGGCCTTGCAGGAGAGAGGAAATCAAGCCATAAGTCATCTGGCTGGAGAATATCTGGTTAACCAAAGTTGAAGGCTTTTAGGAATAAATGTTTATTTAAACTCTTCCTGTGGCTTTGGTAGCAAGATTGTTTTTCAGGCTGTGACGATTGCCATACATTAAGGTACATTTCAGTTTCAGGAGTGACAGACCAGATGAGGCTTCAGTGACTTAAGATGCTGAAAAGTAAAAACCTCCCTCCTCAAAGGATTTGGAACTCCTCTAAAACAAGTAGTAAGCCTGGCAACATGAGGCTTGTTGGTCAATCTTCTTGATTCTGCAGCAATGGAGAGGTTCTGTTCACCAGTGCTGCTCTGGTCTTGCCCTGAATCATGCATTTCTAAGCCCATCCCTAACGTGAGAACTTGCATTTGTGTAACGGAGTGGTGAACTGATCCAGCTAAAGAGGCAGCTTCTCAGAGGAATTGCTTTTTGGCTGAGTCAACTCCGTAGGCTGGCTCATTGCAATCTTAAAGGGACTGGTCGTGCCCAGGAATGGAACAGAAACACCCGTTCTATTGCTTGCAGGACCTCTTTCTGAGCAGACTCATCTCATTAGAAAGCTATCCGCTTTGCTCAGGTACTTTTCTCGCATTTTCAGTGGCTTGAAGTGATTCACACGAGGATCTGAAAGCTGAAGTTAATGAGGTGGAGTGAGACAGAAGTGTTCCCTTTTGATACTGACAGCTTGTGCTGCTGGCTTGTTTGTACCTTAGGAAAGTACACACTTAGCTGTCTTCTTCTAAATTTTTTTCCAAGGAGTGGGCCACAAACTGAACGTAAATCTGTTACGATGAAAGATAGATGGCTTCTTCGAAATGTCATGTTCTTAAAATACATCTATACATGTGTAATTGTATATACGTATGTGTGTGTATGTAATCTAATGCACTTGCATAACAGTAAAGCAGTGAGTGCTTCCTCCCATTTGGGGTTAATTTGCAGGTGAAAGTGTTAAAATACAATTTGATTTGTGTAGGTCATTTGTCTTTTTTGATCTGAGCCCATATCTGCGTGGGGTATTTGGCAGTGTTTTGCTTGAAATGTGGAAGCTTGCAGTGGGGTCTGGTCATTAGCTGAATGTGGAAGAAGAGACTTATCTTCCAGCATCAAAGGCTCAAACTTTGCTGGTAAGGAGGGCCATCTGTTAAGGCAGTGCCTCTTTTTCACAGAAATTGTGAGGGGAGTTGGTATGATGCAGATGAGGTGGACCTTGAACACCCTTCTTGCTAGAAAGGAAGGGAGATAGCTAAGCAATTTTTCTCCAGCAAAGTAAATGCTCGGTTGTCTTGAGCACTGAAGGATGCCCTTCAGTGAGAGCTTTCCTGTGGGTACTTCTTTCTTCAGGTATTTCTGCTTTGTGCCTTGCTTTAATGAATTCCTTGGTTTAATATACATGCAGATAGTTATCAGGGAAGATGCATTTTTACACGTGACACTGTCCACACTACTGCTTTACCTTAAACTTCAGGCAAAAAGTGAGAAGGTGATTTTGTTTGTCTGACAAGAGCTAATCTCTCCTGTAGCCCTCCCTGTGTCAAAGCACTTTTAAATTCTTTAACCACCAGAAGTGAGAATATTTTAGTTTGTTTCCAGTTTGAAGTCTGACCGTTTAAATTGACCTAGCTACTGTGATCTTTGCTATGGCCACGCCAATATTGCAATTAAGCTGATTAATCCTAATATTCATACTGTAACTATACTTTGTGTAAGGTTTGCAGTTAATTTCTCTAGTAGAGGAACAGTAGGAGGCTTTTATGATGCAGAAAACTGGCTGTCATGGCTGAGTTGTTTTACCTTGCACTGAAGCAAGTAATTGGAAGAATCCTGAGAAACCAGCCCTCTATCGTTTATTATCCTTATTATCAAGGAACCAAAAGCAAACAATACTTATGGGCAGAACACCTTTCAGAATGTGGTGGAAGAAGGCTAACCTGAGATGCAGAAATTTCATTCATTAGTTCATTTAATTTACTTCTAAAGTTTGGAGAGGGTTTGCCAGAGAATATGCTTCTCAAAGGTTTTTCCCCTGCCCCCTCTAGATATCCTTTAAGAAGGATAAACTTGCTCTTAAATTCCTTAGTGTTCAAGGTTTAAATCTTCCATACAGAGGTAGGGAGGTATGTATTTAAAGTTCTTTATCCATTATCTGTGGAAGGACCTTTTTTTAAGCAGTTAGTTAAGCTTAACATTGATGCTCTGTGATACGTTTATAGTTAAACAGCCTTTACTTTCATGGTGATTCCACACAGGGCTGTGTTTACAGCAGTGTTCAAATAGATAATTCTAACATTCTGCCTCTGCATTTGAGACTAAAGTTGGCCTTATTCATTAACTTTGCTGTGTGGATGTACTTTGCTATGTGGATGTACTTGTTTAATTTGGGTAGCAATCTGCAGAAACCACACAATGATACCAGAACCTTTACAGTGGCTCCGTATTTGTCTGTCTTTCTCCTTGAGTGTTGCATTCTTCTGACCATAGCTTTCATTTAAAAAAAGCTGGCACTAGTGAGAACAAGCAGTGTTGTATCTAGAAAAGTACACTTAAATACTTCATAGGCACATTATAATTAAGCCAAGATGAAACTATTAATGTTTTTTGTTAAGTCAAAGTTCAAGTTCTTAATGTCCATTAGAAGATGGGACATCTGGAAAACTGATGAAAATTGAAATTGACGAGTCCTGCTTTGGGTCCCTCCGTAGTCAGCCCAGGTATCCAGAAACAAAACCTAAAATGTAGACTTCCTTGCTACTTCTGGCTCTTACAGTCAGCTCCTCATTACTTTGTGTTATACATCAGTTGCCCTGTCAGAACCACTGTAGCAAGATAACTACTGTGAGTTTCTTGCAGAAACAGGAGGCAGCTACAAGAAAACTTGCAGAGGTGTCCTGAAGGACACGAGGAGTCCAGTACAACTTCGCTCTTCACTTTTTATTCAGAAGTGGCTGAAGCATATAAAATGTATGACTCAGTAGGCGTAACTACCTTGAGGCTTCAGCAAACTCTTTTGATTTGTATAAAATGCCCAAATTAAACAAGTCTTGCTCGTTTAATAATCCTCATTAAATACTTAGCAGTCTGAGAGTACAGATAATGTTGCATGCTGTAGTCCTGTTCTGCTAATGTGTTTATATTTGTATGTTGCCTTTTTGAGTAGATTTATAGAGAAGAACAGAGTGTTCTGAAATGGGCTGGTAACTGTAGCTAGTGACAGATATCTGCTGGACTGAATTCCATTCCATCATGAGAACATACTTGTTTGCCACAGGGAAGCTTGATTTGCAAGGTTTCCATTTGTTGTGGCTCTCAAACACATCAAGTGCACACACTGTCATTACTTAAATTTTACTATGGTGGAGTATTGGTTTCAGTCCTGAAGTTGGCAAGATACACTGCAAAGTCGTTTCTTCATTTTTGGCAACACAAGGCTCTGGTGAAATCCATAATAGAATGGAGAGCATCTTGTCAGTCTTTTGGCTCCCGGATAGTCCCAAGAGTGCATAGGTGCAAGCTGCAAATAGACAACTGCACCTGCCAACAGCAGGAGCCACAGTTGTTACTGGATTGGTAATGGATAACTGAATCAGCTGGTTTCCTGAACGCAGCTCTTGTCTCCAGTTTCCCAAGCATGTTTGTTAGCTAGCCATTTCATCTACAGACATTGGAAGGATGAAGCTGGAATGAGAGTGTTGAACGGTGCCTTTTTTAAAAAGGATTACTGGTGGAAAAAATCATCTAGTGCTTGACCAGAAAAAGGAATGCTGCTTCTCAACATTGTTCCTAAAAAATTGGCTTTCAGAGGACAACTTCTATACAGGAAATGCCTGCTGAACAACAGCAGATTTATTGTGGCAGAGCTGTGACACCCTGCAGTAATTGGAAAGTGCAGGAGATTTGCAGGCTCCCAGAAGCTGTCCTTTAATCCCCTGTACTGGTGCATGGTACAATGAAGTCACAAGCTCTGTACAGTAGATTTGCTTATACATATGTATATAATCAAGCCAATATTTGGGCTCTGCTGTATGAGATGGGTGAAGGCCTAGTAGAATCTAAGAAGTGTTACTTTATGCCTTATCCTAAAGGTGTAGTTAAATGTAAGTAAGCTCTTGCAGATTTGGTTGAGCACTAAGTGTATTATTTTTCTCTCCAGTTGAGTATTGAACAGGCCCAGGCTGTGGCAGAGCAAGTTGAGATGAAAGCGAAGGTGGTACAGTCTGAAGTCAAAGCAGTGACTACTAGACATAAGAAGGCCTTGGAAGAGCGAGAGTGCGAGCTGCTCTGGAAGGTATGTACCTAACACTGTGCTTTGTACATTTGATATTGGAAACTTGTACACTGAGCAGAAACGCTACCGTTTATGGTGAGCTCATTGTTTTCTAGGGAGCAAGTTGCTGTGTTTTGCCTCTAGTTGGTTTTATTTTGAAGGATTTCTTAGCCCTGTGAAAAAGCTTTTTTTTGGTAGGAAATACTGTGTCCTTAGGCTATCTCAGCCACACAAGTAAGGTGAGCGCTCCCCCTGCTGGCTCAGAGCGGTGCATCACATCTCAAGTGCTGAGGTCAAGATGTCAAGAGATAGCGCCATCCTGATATAAATTACTTCTCTCCCGCCTTCTATCCTCTTGAAATGTTAATTTTCTGGTGTATGTGTTGCCAACAAAATGGCCATTATATTGGTAAAGTTATTTCATGGAGCCACACTAGTTAAGTGAGATTAATCTTCTGAAGGAGAAGTTTGTATTTATCTTGTTTTCTTAGTACTGACATTTTTACAAAAGTTAACTTCGTAGTTTCTGTAATTCTAAGGCTGCTTTTCTGAGGTACTCACATTGAGGGAAACAAGTTCACTTTCCACTCTAAGCCTTCCCTAAGTAGCTCAACAACCTTTTTTTTTGAAGTATCATATATAGTACAGGAGAAGTAAGAGCTATTCCTAAGCTGTTTGTATCTCAAGAGATTGAATACGTGCTTTAAAGGAAGGCCTGAGAACAAGTTCTCTTTGGGTTATGAAACATTTTAAGAAGGAAAAGTAGTTCTTGTCAGCACACACTGTGGAAGTGTGAGAAATCATTCTAACGAAAGTAAGGCAGTTGAATGTATATTAAGGTAGCGTGAAGAGTGCTAGTGTATTATTTTGTGTAACAAAGCTAACAAACATCCAGAAAGTAACTGATTGGTAATCTTTTGGAAACAGGTGATCTTAACGGGCTATTGAAAGAAGCATCTCTATTTTATTTAGAAGCAGCCTTTTAAAAAAAAAAGTATACATATATATATGAAAAGACATTCTTATGCATCTGTTAGCTAGTCAAGGGACTCTTCAGACAGCGAGTTGTCCCTCCATGAAATACGCTAGTGATATTGTTCTGCAGCCAAGCAAGTATTCAGAAGTGAGGAAATACATTTTTCCAACAACAAAACAATTATGTTTCATTAATTTTGCCAAAGGATCCAGAGTGATTTTTCACAAGTAAAGACAAACACGGTTATGTAAACACAAACGAACAAATGCAAAACAAACAAACAAAGCCTGAAAGCAAACAAGCAAAACCAACCAACTGGTTTTGCTTGATCTACAATTGCCCAAGAAGGGACTGGCAGCTGCCATCTGTGTCCCTTGAAGTAGCATTATATGGCATCGTATTTTAAAGCAGTAGTTCAGTGTGGCTGCTGGTATTTGTGGGAAAATATTAAAGCAATTGGACCCTAAAAATTCCAGGTGTCTGGTATTATCCAATCACATGGAAGCACTTTGGACAGCCAAGGGAGTGAGGAGAGCCCATATCCATTAGCTGATGCCAACTCTTAGGAGGCTAAGAGTTATGTGATAACAGCCTCTTTCTGAAATTGATCTCAGTTCTCTTTTTAGAGCAGCCTTGCTTGGGAGCTCGCAGTTACCTCTTTCCTCTCCAGAGTCATTAAATAAGAAGTACCTTCTGATGATCTGTCAAGTACTCTGCAACGAGAAGGCAGAACAGCTTTTGAGGAAGATAGTCATTATTAGCTACTAAAGAAGCAAATCTTCTTTTCAAATGGAATTTTGATACAGCAGTTCCGTGGAGCATGAATGTGTGATTTTTAACTGAGGGACTGGAGAAAATAATCATCTGAATTTGGATAGATAATTGCTTTTCCTTGTTTCTGCTCCCCTGCATCAGGGTTTCTAAAGACTTGTCGGACAGTTCTTGGTCTTATCATGTCTTGTGTCAGCATGCTGCAACAAATGTATGACCGCTTATGTAGAAGTGACGTTGGGATGAGTTTTGATGTTAAGTGATAACTGTTGGTGATTGGTGGATGGTTGGACTGGATGATCTTGTAGATCTTTTCCAACCATGGTAATTCTATGATTCTGAGGGTCGTCTTTTCTGACATACGCTTTTTTCCCCCACCCCTCATCCTCTCCCAGGTGGAAAAGATTCGTCAAGTCAAGGCTAAGTCGCTCTATTTGCAAGTTGAAAAGTTACGTCAGAACCTAAATAAGCTGGACAACACAATTAGTGCTGTTCAGCAGGTCCTGGAGGAAGGTCGTACTATAGATATTCTTCTGGCCCGGGACCGCATGCTGGCTCAGGTGCAGGAGCTCAAGAATGTGAGAGGCCTTCTGCAGCCCCAGGAGGATGACAGGATCATGTTCACACCCCCTGACCAGGCATTGTATATGGCCATTAAATCAATGGGTTTTGTTAGTAGCGGGGCTTTTGCTCCTCTGACCAAAGCCACTGGGGAAGGCCTCAAGCGTGCACTGCAGGGCAAAGTGGCCTCTTTCACAGTTATAGGCTACGACCACGATGGTGAGCCTCGCCTTTCAGGAGGTGACATGATCTCTGCAGTGGTAATGGGCCCAGATGGAAATCTGTTCGGGGCAGATGTCAGTGATCAGCAGAACGGAACCTACCTGGTCAGCTACCGTCCGCAACTAGAGGGAGAGCATCTGGTGTCCGTGATGATGTGCAACCAACACATTGAGAACAGCCCCTTCAAAGTAGTGGTGAAATCTGGGCGCAGCTACATTGGCATCGGGCTACCCGGGCTCTCGTTTGGCAGCGAAGGAGACAGCGATGGGAAGCTCTGCCGCCCCTGGGGGGTTAGTGTAGATAAAGAAGGCTACATCATCGTGGCTGACCGCAGCAATAACCGTATCCAGGTGTTCAAGCCATGTGGGACTTTCCATCACAAGTTTGGCACTCTGGGTTCCCGGCCCGGCCAGTTCGATCGTCCCGCTGGAGTGGCCTGTGACGTCTCACGCCGGATCGTCGTGGCTGACAAGGACAATCATCGCATCCAGATTTTCACGTTTGAGGGGCAGTTCATTCTGAAGTTTGGGGAGAAAGGAACAAAGAATGGGCAATTCAATTACCCGTGGGACGTGGCCGTCAACGCAGAGGGCAAAATCCTGGTCTCCGACACGAGGAACCATCGCGTTCAGTTGTTCGGGCCCGATGGTGTGTTTCTGAATAAGTATGGCTTTGAAGGGGCACTCTGGAAGCACTTTGATTCCCCCAGAGGTGTGACTTTCAATCACGAGGGCCACTTGGTAGTGACAGACTTCAACAACCATCGCCTTCTGGTCATCCACGCAGATTGCCAGTCAGCGCGCTTCCTGGGCTCGGAGGGGAGCGGGAACGGGCAGTTCCTGCGCCCGCAGGGAGTGGCGGTGGATCAAGAGGGGCGCATCATCGTGGCCGACTCCAGGAACCACCGGGTGCAGATATTCGAGTCCAATGGTAGCTTTTTATGCAAGTTCGGCACTCAGGGAAGCGGCTTTGGTCAGATGGACCGTCCTTCAGGTATAGCTGTCACCCCTGATGGCATGATTGTTGTGGTCGACTTTGGAAACAATCGAATTCTCGTCTTCTGATCTGCGTTTGAATTTGGAAGAAACTGTCTCAGGGAAATTCTTCTAAGAGAAAATGAAAAAAATACAACGTTGATTCAAACCTACCTCATCTTTAATTTTTTTACAGATGAATGTACTTATCTTTTCTGCAGGGAGTGAGCCTGTAAAGTTAAATTCTATCTACCTCATTGTCCTCCCTTCCCTCCCCGGTTTCTCTCCCCCCCTCCCCATCCCAACACACTCGCAGTTCAGAACATTTTACCTCTCCCCTGATGGGGCTTCATGCACAAACATGTGTTGCTGTGCACATTAGGTGGTTTGTGTGGTGAATTCTGTAGGCTAAGCCAAAAAGGCTCTATATCACTTTTTTTAATGGAGAAAATGATAGTAGATATTTGTAGAGAACTTGTGTTCCTGACCATACTGCATTTCTGTGGGTGGGGACATGGGAGGGGGGATATATATTTTTTTTTTTTGAATTGCTGCTGCAGCAGAGAACTTTTTCCTGTTCTCCTTTTTATACCTCAGTGTGTTTGATTTACTGGTGAGCACAGCGTTTTGTTCCCAGAAGACTTTTGAACGTTTTGTGGAAGTGAGTGGGATTCACTCGCCAGGAAGAGTGAGTTTGCATCTTTTTGGCATTTCTGTGTATTTTTTTCTGAAACACAGTAATCCAACAGCACAAAGAGAAGCTGATGAAAATGCACAATTATTTTTGAGTTGAAACCAAATTGTTCATTTTAGTGGCTTAATACAGTTGTCGTAAAGTTTAAACAAAAAAGCAGTGCTTTCTTTAGTGCAAGGTCTTGAGGTTTGTCTTTTTTTTTTTTACTCCTTTCACCTGAAAGCTAAATTAGTTTAAAAAAAAGTTTCTTTTATCAGTATACGCGCCTGATCTGGGTAACAGAGATTACAGGGGGCATTGAAACAAGGAAAAATCAACCCTTGGTTTATGTTCTTGTGAAATGGCGAGGTTTTGTTCTTTCTCCCCATAGAGAGTCTTTAAGAAAAACAAAAAAGTTCAGTGGATTTGTTAGAACAGAAGTGGTACCTTTTTCCAAAATTAGAAATAAGCACAGCTTTGGAGATTCAGGGTGAGTTTTGGAGAATTTTAGTCTCTTGTGTTTAGAGGATTGCAATAACTTTATCCGTGATAAATGCAACTTTTTTTCATCTTTTGGCTTCCCCAAAGAGCTGGACTGGAGAAGTCCAGAAGCTCTGCTTTAGTTGTTAGGGTGGGGTGAGCCTGTGTCTCCGTGTAGTTCTTGATACAGATCAAAATGAAAAGCTACGAGTTCCAGCCTAAGGCAAACTGCATCAAGATGAAAATTTGCTTCTTTTTTTCTTTTTTTCTTTCTTTTTTTTTTTTTTCCAGGGCAGTACCAAAGAATTCTGTGTAAAATAACTGAATATGATCCTTACAAGCTTGGAGGCGGGGGGAAATGAGACCTTTCAGGGATATAAAAATTGCTTTTTTTGAGGAGCAGAAACTTCCTGGGAGAATAGAGAGCTCTCTAACATACTAAGGACTTTGAGTCCCTCGGAAGATTTAGTCTTATTCTTTTTTGTTCCAGTTCCCATTTGGCTGTTAGTGCAGATATTGTTTCTAGAATTGTTGCTTTACCCTCTGGATAAGGCATTTAGTGGCAATGGTTAAAGTTGGGAAAGGGGCTTTTTTGTCACTCATTGATGGAAGGATTATCCAGTCTTTGCCTCGGAAATGCTTTGGGATCTACATTACTGCTTGCAAGAGAAGATCTCTGGTACATCAGCATGGTCACTATCGAAGTCTGAAGGGCCTTAGCCATCCTTGGAGGAAAGGGTTCATCCCACTGCCAGCTGCCATGCACAAAAGTGTCCTGAGATTGAAAAGTTCTTTACAGATTTGTGAGAAATCACAAGGTGCACTTTCCTTATTGCTGCTTTTCCCCTCCAAGGAGTGAGTGTTTGACTTTCTGGGTTTTGTAGAAATCCTGATGTGTTGCATACAGACATCCTTTGCTTAAAGGAGGCTTGAACAAAAAGGACCAGAAGGAAACAGACCAATTCAGTGAGATGGCAAAACCTCTTTTAAAAGAAGGGTAAGGAAAAACACCTAAATTAAATGAAGTAACTGTGCTGCCTTTCAGCCAAAGCCTCGAGGAAGCAAACTCTTCAAAGCAGTGCATTTCAGCTGGGCTTAATCTTAGGATAGCATGGTTTAAAAATAGTCTTCAAAAGGATAATCTTTTATACAGATGTCTGTCATTAAACTTGTGTGGCCACTCAACATATGGGTATGAGAGAAACCCAATTTACCTTCAGCTTCAAGTTCTACTCATGTCCATGCCTCCCTCCTTGGGGGTTGGCCAACATTTGTGGCAGATGGCCCTGTTTGTTTTGTATTATTCAGTCCGAGAATTATTTGAAGTTTGGGCTGTGAAAATGAATACCCTGCAACATCTAGATACCAAAGAAAATTGGTTTAAAAAGCTTTAATATTTTGTTAGCAGCTTTCTTGCATTTATCCTGTCACGTCTTAATGAAAATGCCAGCTCTGTTAATATTGTGACCTGACTGGCTGTCAGTGATTAGAGCATTCTAGAAATGCTCTTCTGCTTTAATACTTGTTGGGTTCCCCCCTTCTCTGGGGCTGGGAGAAGGGAATTGTTTTCCAGGCATTAAGAAAAAAAGTTAGAAAGGCTATGTGTGTGTTCAGCCTTGTGCTGAACAGAGAAACATCCTTGCCTCTCTCCAGCCTGCACTGCGTAGAAGGTGATGTCGAAGTTGCCCTCTGCTCTTTTGTATGGAGCCATTGCACAAACCACCCATCCAGCTCCCTCAAGAAGAGGAGCAACTTCTTAAGTTGCTGTCTGCTTAATCAGTGTGTTTGCTTACAAACAAAATCATTAGGTCTCACATGTCGGGGAGCTTTTTTGTTTTAAAAACGCTACTGTTTAGCTACCCAGGATAATTCCAGATCTTTGTCATAGTGCTAAGCACGCTCAGTCTCATTGAAAAGCAGTAGTGTAGCTTATAAAATGGAGTGTTTTATATGCAATGAAAATAAGCAACAATAATATACAAGTTCAATGCTAACAGCGGATGCCCCATAGGAGCTTTTAAAAAGTAATATATAATTAATTAACGCGACTCAAACCTTGCTTTTTTTTTCCGTGAGTGTTGTTGGGCTGTGCGTGTTCTAAGATTGATGCCCCAGTATCATAGCATACATGGTGAAAGTGTGTGGGGAGAAAAAAAGAAAGCAAGGCTTTGATGCTGCATTGCAAACCAAACAAGCCAAAGTGTTCGGAGTAATGTGAACCAGCGGAGGTGGCGTGGAGAAGGCCGAGGTGCCTCTTTCTCTTAGCTCTAGCATTGGCAAAGGAGAGATGTGGGTAGACCTGTTGACTAGAACTCCCAAAGAAATTCCACCTTGCCAGGTTAAACCGGTGGCTCTCAGTAAACTTGCTTGACAATGTTATCAGCAGTCAGTATGGCTGCTCCAGGGTCAGCCTGTGAAGCAATCTTGTTCCTTTGCAGTTAAGCAGGAACTTCAGCACTGAGCTGAAGCAGATACAATACTTGATAATGCAGGTCCTTCAGATAGCTCACTCCTTTTGTGTAGTACCTTTTAAGTAGCTTAAAGGAAGCCCATAACTATAAAGAAAGCGAGCAAAGGAGGACAGTGCCTGAAAAACTGATGTGTATTGGGGCCAGACATAACTAAGGTGAGGGAAGAAAGCAAGGCGCTTGGGTGTAGCGTTCTCTTGGAACTGCAGGAAGATGGGCCCGGTCTGTTTTGTTACAGTGAAACCAAAATCATTTCTGAAGAGTGCAGGTTGATAGCCTTATCAGGCCATATCTTTGATCATAAAATTAGCTTTGTTTCCGGTTTAAAAGAAATTGTGCCAAAGTGTTTTGTTTTTGTTTTTTTTTAAAGGAGTGTAAGCCAAACGGTGCCAAAAGGTAAGAGGTATTTAAAAATAGAGATATTTAGACACAGTTTGGAACTGTATAAAAATGAACACTGGTACTTGTGTTAGGCAAATATTGTACCTTTTGGTTTTCAAGTTCTTGGGAGTTTGAAACCCAGTCCGACGTGGTACAAAATGCACAACGAGAGATGCCACTATCTTTTTCTTGAAGTTCTACCTCGCTTTGCAGAAGTTAATCATCTACCTCAGTTATAGCATCAGACAGGTTTGAGAAATAGCTGAGAAATCGGCCTTGGCAAAGAATTCATCCTGCCTTTTGGACAGGCATTTAATCGAAACAGATAGTGCATACAATATGAAGACTTCTTGTTTCTGGTGGCGTTTTTCTACCCGCCCCTGGAAATAATAAGCTGCCCTTGCTAGAGAATCTGTAAATGAAACCAAAGGTTCGTATATTCTGGCAAACAGGACTGAGATACCTGAAACACTTGAGTTTGTTCCATTTTCACTACTAAGTATGGAGATGTAGACTGTTCAGTATTATGACACTACTGGCTGACATACTCCTTGTCCACTTGCAGTGTTGTTACGTCTTTAAGACCTTTAGGTCTTCTCTCTACAAGAGAAAACTCTTATGCACACCTCCAAGTTGTCCCGTTCCTGTTTGGAAAGACTGATGTTACAATTGCTGCAAATGCAATGCTATACCGAACGCTTGAAGGGAATATGTACTGATTTGTGTTAGACTTGGTGATCATAGAAGTAGCTTTCTTGACACAATGGGATTTTTTCCACCATGACAAAGCAACCAAGTTCCTATTCCTGGAGGGCGATTTAAGTTCAGATATTGTCAGGAGAGGCAGTTGAAAACCAGAATGTTGGGTTTTTACGCAACTTTAATAGTGACGTGCAGCATTCCCCTTGCTTTACCTGTGGAGTGAAGTTGCAGAAGCACATTTTCAGATCACTGTATTGGAAGATCTCTTTTATTTCCCCTGCTCACGTGTGGGGTTGATGGAAGCGGGTACAGAAACTCCCTAATATTGATGAGCTGTGTTGGGTTTGGTAAATGTTATGGTGGAAAACGTACATTGATGTCTCTAAGTGATCTTACGGGTTGGCAAGCCAGAGTGGCATCTTTTCCATCATTGTTTAACCAATAATGGTTCTAAAAATGCTTTGTGTACCTGCATGGTCTTAGACCTTCTATTAATGATTGTATCAACTTACAAACTCAGGTCGATAATTTTTTAAGCTCTTCTCATAGAGCCTTTCTGACTGAATGTTAAGTGTCTGTGTAGTGCCGTAGTTGAGTAACTTCCTTTTGAGCTACCAGACTAGATTGAAAAGAAGAGTCCTTTTATAGGTTTGTAGAGTCCTTTTCAGACAACGTAGTAGTTTTTCCTTCCGAGGCAGAGATGTCTGTTTCTGGGTTTTGTTTTTAGTTTCTTTTCTAAACCGACTGAAAAGTTTTTACCTAGGTTGTAAGGTGTGGTTAGTCAGCGGCGTTGGTGGGGGGTTCTTACTGTATGTGAGCTGTTGTGCTGCGCATCACCTGTCACGTGCCGCCTGCCTTAGTTGGGTAGAAATGGGAAGCCCGCAACAAGATGGTCGCTCACTTCAGGCTCGTGTGTGACAAATCGCGTTTTCTCTCCTTTAATTGGCTGCAGAGTACGGCCCCATCTTAGAAAAGTTCATTACTGCTGTGTAACATGTTGCCTCGATGCAGGCTTCTGTCAAGATCCGGAATGGTTTTGTCAGCCTTTGGATGTCGGGCATCTTGAGACAATTGGGTTTGTAGTTTCCTGTTCTGCTGCAGTTGTTTTCCTTCTACTTTAGTGATTAATCATGCTTCTCTCCTCATAATAATACGAATGTCTCAGCAGGACAGACAGTGCTCGGCTTTTAATGAGCTGCTCAGAGCTTTTATATCTAATGGATAATGAAACAGGCTGTGACAAGAACCTCTGTGCTCCAAACAGGGCATCGCATTTCTGCTTGGACAAAAGGTGACGTTTGAGATGTGGGGCTGTTGAGTACTGCGGGAAGGAAAGCGTGACAGGTTATGTGCAAACTTTTACGTAGGATAAGTGAGCAAAACGTTAGAACTTTTTGTGTTAATGGAGGCTTCTGAATGTATCTCTGTGGTCCATAGGGAAGGCTGAAGGATGTAGCAAGGAGATGATGTATCAGCTACTGGCAGCCTTAAAACAAAGTCAGTGTCTCTC
Organism: Centrocercus urophasianus; assembly: GCF_019232065.1. Taxonomy (NCBI): domain Eukaryota; kingdom Metazoa; phylum Chordata; class Aves; order Galliformes; family Phasianidae; genus Centrocercus; species Centrocercus urophasianus. The sequence goes on from NW_024884711.1 coordinate 8,295,632, forward strand.
TGGACTTTAAAATGTTCCTATGCAGTTTATTTTATTTTTGTTTAATCAAATAAATGTGAGTTGTTTTTTTTTTGTTTTGTTTTTTTTTGTTTTTGTTTTTCATGGCAAATCTGTGTGTGTGTTTTTCTGTATTAATCAGTAAAGACTTCTCTTCCGTCAGCATGCAAAAGGGGGAACAAAAAAACATTAAGCCCTCTCCTGGCTGTGAGCCTGCCTGTCTGCAGCTGGTGATGCTGCTGTGATACTACTAAGATACTACTGAAAACCTGAACGTGAAGGCACAGCTCTGCAAGGGGAGAAGGAATGCGAGGTGCTATGAAGAGACATAAGTCACGATGCAGTGTCCTTCTCCTGCGGTGGTGACAGGAGCCCCTATGGGCCGTGCCGGGCGCTCTTCACGTCCATGCCAGCGCTGCCGCTCGGCTGGGAGCCGCCCCCGGCCCTGACCCCTCGCGGTGCGGAGGCCTCAGCACGGCAGCAGCATCCCGCGGCCGCTCCGGGCGGTGCAGCCCCGAGGGCAGAAGCGCAGCCATTGTCCCTGAGCGCGGCTGAAGGGCGCTGCGATGAGAGCTCCGTGCGGGCGGGGGAGGGGGGGGGCGGGCCGCACCCCCAGTCGGGGCAGCGCTGCGTGCCTGCGGGCGTCGCGCTGCGGTTTTGCATGTGAATGCGCCACATTCCTTGGGGGGCTGGGAAGGGCCGGGAAGAATCCTCTCCATTCAGGACGTGGGACCACACAGCAAGCGGCTCGGACCTTTTTGTACTGAATCGGTCAATCTACTTTGACACGAACCATGCATCGGCAATGGGGCTCTGTTCTTTACAGAGTGTGGGTGATACTGATAAACCCGGACTGCTCCTCCCTACCTCGGGACAGTGTCGGTGCCACTCCTGCACCAACTGGCTGAAATGTGACATACCTGTTGATCCAGCACTCTGACAGCCTCAGGAAGACTCAGAGCTGCCCTTTCCCCAAAGGGAGAGGCTGTGGCAAAGCGTGCTACTGCACTGCATCAGCCTTTACCCAACATGAAGGGAGAGAAGCATGTAGCCACGCTGCACCTTGTTTAACAGACTTACACAGTACCTTTTCTAGCAGCTGTGGCTTTTTTCCCATTCAACATCTTGGGGGCAAACATGGGACACCCAGTACCCAACTGCAGTGAGCTCACATGCACATTCCTTTGAGCAGGACTTTCAGGCTCCCCCTCCCCAGCAGCTGCCCGGCTCTGTGACCTTCCCTGCTGGTGTGTGTGCCCCGAGGGGGCCAGAGGCAAAGTGCAGTGCCAGCAGCGAGCACACCGGCAAATAGATAAGGTGGGATCCCAGCTCTCCCAGGCTGTTTCAGAACAGCTGAAACAGCACAAACTGGGCAGAGAGGGGGCAGGGGAAATAGCTACATGCCATGCCGAGCCCTGGTTCACTTTCCTCGGGGTTGGAGGCCTCAGCTCTTTACCCATGTTCACAATAAATAAGTGAGCAAATGGTCCTTGTTACTATTGATGTCTTATGTTGGTCTGAGCAGAAAAGGCAGGAAAAAAGAAATCAGAAGACAGAAATCAAAATAGAGGCACACTGCTTGCAGGACTCAGTACAAATTCCCCTTTGTGCTCATTGTCTGTCACAGCCATACCCATAAATGTTCCCCTCTAGGTGAAAATGCACTGCACCCATACTGCACAACTGCTGTGTCAGCATAACTTCAGATAAACAGTGTTTCCCTCAGATTTACTGCCCTCCCATCTCATCCCTTCAAACAGCAGAGATTACACACTTAGTTAACTGCACCACTTGCCCCATTAAAGGCCATTCATGTTTCAAACGGATCCCAACCTCTGTTCCATTATAAAATAACCTTTACCGACAAGACGGCAGGACTGGAGACATTTAAGTGTTTTATTAAAAATTTACATAAAGGAACACACTCCAGCAATCCGGGTATGCAGATGTCCGAGGTTAAAAAAATATACAAAATCCCCAGCCCTCCCAGGAAGGGCAGCAGCGAGCTCAACAGACCCTCACTTCCTCTGCACAGCGGTGAAAGTCGGCATCTGAATGGGCTGGAGCGAGTGGACCGGCTGGAAAACGGGCTTCTTCCGCATGTCTGAGAGCGTTTTCACTGAAGGGAGAAGCTGGTTTCTCTTGATGATCTGCAACGCCAGCTGAGTGTTACCTGCAATTGAAAACAGCAATAACAGCTCTGCCGTGAGAGCAGCGATTCTTGAGCTGTGGTGTCAGGTCAGGCCTGCAGCTGGACCCAGGCACAAGCACACTTCGCATTCAGCGAGGAGCTGACACAGACATGAAAAGCACTGAAGTCTGAAACAAGCACAGTGCTCGATTCTACTGATGCTGAGCAGAAGACGTCAAGCTAAATCTCTGAGCTGGAAGGTGCAGAGCCCCTTCTGAAGTGCGTTCTGAAGAGTCATTTTTTGCTATGTATAGCTCAGCAAGTAAGCAGCAATATAACTGGAAAAAAATAGCTTTGTTAAAACTCCTGTAGTTGTAGGAGAAAAACAGCGAAGAATATTTTGCCACCTTACCCAATACATCACTGTCATTGAAGTTTTATTTTCAAAAGGGCCTTTCTGTTGCCACTTACAGAACAAAGTGTAAACCCTTTAGGTTATACTTAAGAGGATGTGACAGGTAAACCCAACTTGGTACCCTCTTCCACTTCGTGCTTCTTTGTTACAGAAGGAAACACTTCCAGAATTCCAACTTGGAAACATCTTTCTCCATTCAGAACACAAATGCTCAAGTCCCCTGCATCCCTGTGATGCGAGACACCTGAAGGGATCCCCTAAAAGGGAACCAAGGGCACTGAGCAGTCCAAACAAAGTGCAAGATTTTCTGCTCCCTATATATCGATTTTCTTTTTTTGAACTGCTTTCATGAGAAGGACAGATTTGGAAGAGAGCTATCAAAGTTAAGAGTTTTGCTAGAGTACTCCATTACAGGCTTCTGAAACTCTCCAGGACTGCTGGCTACTGCACAAAGCACAAAGAAACTTCAGTTCACAAGATGTATAGTTAGGAAGACAGCTGCATGTACGAAGGGTTGTGCAGGCCTAGCAGCAGGAACTGCCAGCCAAATACCAATATCCCCTCCCTTCTACCAAGAAGATTAACTAACTCAAACAGAAGAAAACCCCATGTGTTTGCAAGCAATTGTTGCATAGACATGAGGGTGCAGATGCATGGATCACAGAATCATAGAATCATAGAATCACCAAGGTTGGAAAAGACCTAAAAGATCACCCAGTCCAACCGTTCACCTATTCCCAATAGCTCCCACTAAACCATGTCCCTCAACACAACATCCAGTCTTTCCTTGAACACCGCCAGGGTCGGTGACTCCACCACCTCCCTGGGCATCCATTCCAGTGCCTGACCACCCTTTCTGAAAAGTAATACTTCCTCATGTCCAGCCTGAATCTCCCCTGCTGTAGCTTGAAACCATTCCCCCTGGTCCTATCACTAATGACACGAGAGAAGAGGCCGACCCCCAGCTCACTACAACCTCCCTTCAGGAGGTTATAGAGAGCAATGAGGTCTCCCCTGAGCCTCCGCTTCTCCAGGCTGAACATTCCCAGCTCCTTCAGCCTCTCCTCATATGGCCTGTGTTCCAGACCCCTCACCAGCTTTGTTGCCCTCCTTTGAACACGTTCCAGGGCCTCAATATCTTTCTTGCAGTGAGGGGCCCAAAACTGGACACAGTACTCGAGGTGCGGCCTCACGAGTGCTGAATATAGGGGAACAATCCATAGCTAGATCCGTGGCAGTGTAAAATGGAGACAGCATCTGAAGGGTTTGCCAGAATCCTGGCAAAACTGATGTCAGCTCAACCCCAATTCTGGACTGAGAACATTTTAAAATGTTACAGATGTATTCTACAACTTTGCCTCTGTTAGGCGTAAGCTTCAAGGAAAGATGATAAAGATGCCAAAAGTTGCATTCAACACTGCAGCCTACATATTACGTTGTTTCATGTCAAGAAAAGAATAAAATTGTTTACCATTCTGTAACTCCAGATAGACGGCCAGCAGGATAGCCTCCGGAGGGATCTCCTTGGGGTGGATCAGCGAAGCAGCCTTATTGAAACACAAGGGGTGGGGAGAACAAGTGCTTAAGAGAAAGGCTTAGCTCAAAGTGCCCCCTGAGCAGACCCTGGCCACCTTGCCTAACAAAATGGAATCCTTCATAACACAAGGTTTTTCAAACCAATACATTCCATTCGGGTTATTCCTGCAAGGAGAGACTGAAAGATTGTCTGCCTTGCTAGATTGCTTCACTCTAATTAGTAGCACCATCTGCTGTATGCTTCTGTCAGTGTGAGTCTGTCATTCTTGGGCCAGCCTGCAACTTCCTGCTGAGAGGTGAAGGTAACCTCCACTGCTCTGAAGTTCAGAACACAAAGTTAATAAGGAACATCATAAGTTTTCCATATACTAATATTTTTCACCTACAAAGTTAATGATGCTGTCTTCTACACAAACACCATATCTAACTTCCTACTCTTGATGTACTGCACTGGCACAGCACTGATTTCAGCTGGCTTGAAGGCACATCCCTGTGCTCCAGCTGAGCTGGGTCCTGAGCTGAGCTTCAGAACAGCACAACTCTGCTGAGTGCCGCCACCAGCCCCCAGACTAGTCCCTGCACATGGAGCCAAAGCCCTTGAGAAGTTTATTTTCTAGAATACAACAATAACTATCAAACCATTAAACAAAACCTTAGGAAAAGTGAAAAGGCTCCTTTGTATCCTGCTGTTTTGAAATAACCTAGGAAAAAAAAAACCAACAGTACTGAACTGTTCACACAAGAACAACTCTGGAATTCCTTTATATTACTAATATAGATTAGTTCATGAAGGCAGAATGGAGCCACCATCTCAGCAAAGTCAACAGATACGAGCTATGAAATCACCAGGATCTGCTGTGATCTAAATGACACTTTGTAGGGAGCGCATCTGTCCCTAAAGCCACTTGAGGTTCTCCTCCCATACCTGGTGGAGACACTTCCGAGCTTTGTCGTATTCACTCCGCAAGCAGTAAGCGCTTCCAAGGTTAAACAGCATCATTGTCCGTGCAGATGTGACTGAGCTGGGATAACACTGGGGGGTCTGCTTGCCAGCTGCAAGTAAAGTAAGTTATCCTTTTATTAAAACTTTTGTTCTGAACCACCCACAGAAGTTCCCATGCCCTGCTGAATATGCTGGCTGGTACTTACAAGACTCCATCGCCTCATTCTCTCCTTTGTCAGACCCTACAAAGAAAAAAAACCAAAACACAAAACATCATTTTCTGACAGCTTTTTCAAGATCATTACAAAATTCATTTGTCACAGACCAGCAGATACAAATTCGCTTTTACTTTGGTCTGTCATTGAAGGGGAAAACATTTTGGTCTTTAGCAGATGAGAACAATGAAGTTCAAATTGCAGGCATTACTGAGATCAAAGCTACTGCAGTCTTAGCCATACAGGTGAGCCCTTGACATATTTTTCTGCTTCAGAACACAAGTATTACCAACAGAAAGCAATGTAAGAAAATTAGCTCTGTAAGCAAACCAACCAACAAGCCCCAAACAAGTTATGGTCTTAAAATGAGGTGTCTTCATCATCACTGTATTTACGTAACAGTTACAGCAGGAAGGCAACTGATAGCACAACTGGTTCTAATGAAGTATGGATTCATTAACCTTGATCCTGCTCATTTGAGGAGATCCCAAGGGAAACATCAGTGACGTTCTCAGGGTTCAAGTGAGTGATGGCATCAGATATTCGGTCAAGAGAGATGAGAGCTTCTGCTGCATACAAATGCCCAAGAAACCTACAACAGCAAAGAGTCAGGTGTGTCAGCATGGCAACCCTCAAAATTTGCCACTCTTACGAAAAACAAACTGAATTCAGACTTTAACTCAACCACCTGAAAGCTACTACTTAATAAATATACACAAAGTTAGTTTGCTTGTAAAGTATTGCCATAATGCTCCATTCTGACTCCAGTGAATTCTGAGAACCAATTCGTACACATGGCCCAACGCTCTGGACAGACACTACTATGGCTTTTCTTCCAAGAAGGAAAAAATGAATGCTTACACAAACACCCCTTGGATACCAAGACACCTATAATTGGAGGTGTTAAGTAAGCATTCAATAATAATTAATTCTCTAAGATATTTGCATGGTAAGATCCCGAGGACACCACGTATCTGCAGGCCTGTCCATAGGGCACAAACAGCTTTCCAAACACAAGTCTTTACCACAGAACTAAGCAAGCCTGATGCTAGCCAGCAGTAGCTTGGCTATTCAGCAGCTTTGGAGTCCTGTTGACTCACAGCACTGTTAATTTACTAAGCTTTAATCTGAAACAAAAGTTGAGCATGCGATTGTATAATGTACATTTCAAATTAACTTTATAGTTGACTGTAATGAATTATTAAAAAGCATCACTCAAAAAAACTTCTGCAAGTGAGATCTGCTAAAACAAGAGTAACTTCTTACATGTAACTAACCTATGTGTCACTTAAGAGGAACAGTTCAGTGCTCCAGCCTACACAGAGGCTTTGCTTCTTGGCACCAAGATCCAGGGCTTTATTTTTGCAAACAACTGTAGTCTTGAATTTCTTGCATTAAAAAAGCACTGCAGAAAACTACACGTTACCTTACAAACTTATCTAAACTGCTGCTTTAATCAATGCAAAAGGATGAGCTTCCACAGTAGTTTGAAGATGGACATAGAAACTAATTGATACAGAACATTCCAGAATATGCTGCCTCCAGCATTTAAAATTGGCACAAGTTAAAATGCTCTCCACCTGTACATTATACGTTACCAATTTTGCCAAGTACCGTTATTACCATCATCATAATACTGTCACTGCAGACATGAGAAGCTCCAGCTCAGAAGCTCTCCAGCAAAAAAGAGGAAGAAACGATGACATCAGACTTACTTCAGAGACCCTGACAGCTTCGGTTGCTGGAGGAGCTTATCTGCATGATTCAGTGCCATAAGGTTATCGCCCAGAGCCAGAGCCACATAAGCACTACAGGCAAGTATTGAGCACCTGCAGGAGAAAAGAAAAGGGGTGAGACAATGTGTTAATATACGGTGATGTCAAATGCAGCTGTGAAATTTCTTCTTTAACAAGCGTCCAGCAAATCCAGATAAAGACATGCTAGCATTACTTTACACAGAGTACAAAAAGAATTGGAAGCAGGAGCAAAGAGCATGCTGTCCATCACTACACTCTTAGGATGACCTCAGTAATTCTAGAGATTTACTTTCATTTTCACACAGCAACATTTCAGACTCGATTGGTACACGATAAAAGCAATAAAAAACTGTTTGTGTCACATATGAAGATGTCAAATGAATGCTTATATACAAATATATACCTACAGATTCGTTTTAAAAGCCATACAACACCACTACATTAGTATTTAGTTCTCAGTTGAAATTATTGTACATTCAAGGGAAAATACTTGGAATTACTGAATTCCTACATGTACCTAAAAAACTTAAAAACAAAGTAATCACTACTATTCCCTGCAAGTTAGCAACAACAAAAAAAAAACCAAAAATTTGTTAGTCTAAGTACATTTTATTCTAAAAGTAGTACCCGAAGGGAATAAACCAGCCACTAGCACAAAATACAAAGACCTCAGCTTATCAGTGACCGTCCAGCTCCACTCTGATTTCACAAAAATGAAAGACAGTTTTTTAGTGCTGAAGAAATAAATCCCAAGCCATCTATCATCCTTACAGCAAAGTGGGAAGTCAAGGAGTTGGTTTTCATCTGTGGCCTCAATCATTCTCTCAACTAGGAGATGCACGCATTGGGTTCCATGTAATCTTGTGTAATGCAAGAATCACCACTGTATGCCAGCAAGACTGTGCGCATTCACAGAATTATAGAATCACCAAGGTTGGAAAGAGCACTAAAATCACTTTATCCAACCAGCAACCCATGCCCACTGAGCACGTCCCTCAGTGCCACATCCACGTGGTTCTTGAGCACCTCCAGGGACGGTGACTGCACCACCTCCCTGGGCAGCCTGTGCCACTGCATCACTGCTGTTTGGAAATTCTTCCTAATGCCCAACCTGAACATCCCCTGGAACAGCTTGAGGCCATTCCCTCTCATCCTATCACTGTTACCTGGGAGAACAGGCCGACCCCCACCTCACCACACCTCCTTTCAGGCAGCTGTAGGGAGCAATCAGGTCTCCCCTGAGCCTCCTCTTCTCCAGGCTGAATGATCCCAGCTCCCTCAGCCACTCATCTTAACACTTGTGCTCCAGACCCCTCACAGCTTCACTGCACTTCTCAGAACACTGTTCTCCATAACAGAGGGACCTCACCACAGCACTGTTTGTCTCAGAAACTTTCCCACCCTCGTTTTATTTGTTAAACCTTGGATCTTCATTTGCACTTCTCTGCCCTCCTGCCTCCTTCACCAAAGGAGAGCAGTTTTCTGTAGCACACAGTGCTATAAATCACCTGGAATTACAGATATATTGTCATGGTCAATTAAATTGTAACATATTTCACTCTTGTATTTTACAACATCTGTACACAGGGAGACAGTAAAATTCTGCACTGCCAGTTCTGAGTTACACAGAGCTGTAATCCTCTGCCAGGAGTCTGATTTCAGATGTGGCATTCTGTGGCTGCCACAGGCTTCCCTGCTTCCAAAGGGCACAAAACCTGACAGTCTGTGCAAAAAAATTACTCCCATTCTCCACCTTCACGCAACAGTCCCACATTGGGATGCCTCCATTCTGCCAAGCTTCCTGTTCTACTGGCTGGTCCTGTTCCTCAGGCTCAGCCACAACACTGCTTGGTGGGGTCAGCCTGTCCTGAGGCACAGACCTTTCTCTGCTGGGCCTCGTTTTGCTCCCAGCTCTCCTGCCCGGCTCCCAGCAGCCAGCCCTGCTGCCTGGAGGTGGCTGCAACTCGCCGCCCTTCTGGCAACTGTCAAGCCCACTTTGAGTCCCGCAGTAAGTCATGTAATTCGTGGCAGGGCCTGGGGTGCCTTTATTCCCCGTTCCCAGGAGGCATGCTCCTTAATTATGCACAGGCAGGGAAAGAAACTTCTCCAGCGTTTCTCCCTACCCCCCACTTCCTCTTAGCGTGCCCAGATGTCACATCAAATCTGAACACATACAAAAGCTTTCAAGAAAGAGAGGAAAGCTTCCCCAACTCAAGTCCCAAACCTAAAATATTTCTGAAAGGTTGTGACTGTGGGGCGAGGGGGGAAATCCCAAAATAATGGCCTGCCTCTAAGCAGTCTCTTTCTTCTCTGCCCCAAGGAAGCACAACTTTTAAACAAGCAGAGATGCTGTCCCACCAGCCAAACGCTCTGCACTGCTGCTCCTGCCGTTTCAGTCCATACAGGTCTTCTACTCACCACAACTTTTAAACTATTTTTATTTTTGAAAGTCTGTACTTGAACAAAAGGCACGCTCCAGCCAGACAACAATAAGCCCTTCAAGTTGGAAACCTATTCCTCCGCTTTAAGGACTCATCCCCATCTAAATCCCTTTAAGACCTCTTCAGCAAAAGCCATCTAAAGAGGAGGAAAACATCCAACGTTTTCCTCCTCACAACGCTGTCCTCGCGCACTCGGACTCATTGTTGAAGCAGCCAAAGCAAACAGAACACTCAGGAGATCTGACAGCTAATCAGAGCAGAAGAATTGCACCACAAGGGAAAAGACAAACTAGTTTTTCACCTCACTCAGGATTCTGACAAAACTCTGCAGGTCGTCTTTAAGCTCTGGAGACTTCCAGCATAACTGAGCCCCTGCATTCCCTAAATAAAACCGTCTCTGCACTA
>NW_024884711.1:8500072-8791431 GCF_019232065.1 Centrocercus urophasianus
TAATTATTGCAACAGCATCTTCTGCATTTGCAGGCAGACAATTCTATCACTGATTTCCCCAAGAAAAAGCACACGATAAAACCTGTAGGATGATGAGCATCTTTACTGCTCAAATCTCTGTGCGACCATTAAATTAATCAGAACTACTGAGCTAAACACATGATGAGGAATAAACACAACCTTTTCTTCTACTCCTAGCCTGAATACTGTATGGAATTAAAAGATATGGTTTTATGAAGCCTGTTTCTCTAGCTTGCTCTCCTGAGACAAGAAGGCTTCATAATTACACATAACATACATGGAAGTGAAAAAATAAAAAATAAACTGGAAAGACGTGACAAAAATACAGAGTGACATGTCCGAGGCTTCCCACTTCTGCAGATTTCCTCGTCTCTTTCATGGTTGGCAGCTGTGTCCAGAGTGAGGGGTCCCTTCCAACTTAAGCCATCCTATGATCCTATGATCCCTCCTTCTATTTAAATTTATGATACCCTGATTTCCTAGAGCTCGGTGTTGGAGTGGTGAAGGGAGGAACAGCACACTTTATTAGAAGGTACAAACACTCTCACTTTACAAAAAAATACTTCACCTGAGGTAAACCTTCTTCAGGCAAACCATAAAACTGCACCCTAAAAGACTGGGACATGTCTTTCCAACAGCTCTTCACACACCAGTGAGCCCCTTGGGTTCAGGTGGCCCTTACTGAGCTCTCAGCCAGGTCCGACGCTCACAGGGAACTCTCCCTGCAACAGCAGACAGCTTACCAGCCCCATCCTCTAGGCTGCAGCCCCACGCTGAGAGTGATGCTCCATACAGCACAGGTGTGTGTGTCGCAGAAAGCAGGTTAAGCTCCGTGAGCAAGAGCAAACTATGACAGACTTCTATATAAAGCCTGGATCCTGGTAAGTCACTGTCTTCAGTTCTGAACTTCCATACACACGGCACGTCGATAAAGACAGAAATAACAATTCAGCAACTGCCCAACTGGGATTTTCAGTTTGCTACCATAACACTCAACAGCACATGTTCTTCATCAAGACATTAATTCCATCATAACATAGCACTTAAAACGCCTTAGCTGCCTTTTTTAATAACGCAATCTAAGGCTGCAAGAAAACTGAAGAGCTGTCTGGTTCCTGAATTCAAGAATGTTCTTTCGTCTGACTGCTGCGGTTCCCCATTTCCTGTTCTGCTGCAACAACTGCTGTACCAGAGAGCTCAGCAAGGTCAAACAGCTGACTCCAAAATGGCTTACGGTAAAATACCAGCTCCCCACACCTCTTAATCCAACAGACAAGCCTGTATTCTCTTCTACATCCTACCACTCCTTAGTATGTACTCTGGAATCACTACTGGCATTTCTGGCTTGTCTTGTAGCGGCTCTCCTGACACAACACAAGGCAAAGGAACTCCAACTCCTGACAATTTATTCCTAATAATAGTAGATCTAGCATGAGCTAGGTTGAAATCCTGGTGCCTACATCTGATCAGTGACAGAAAGATATCTGCAATGAACAAAGCCCTCACAAAGCTTAGCCTGATGTACTCCAGCTGTCTGGAAATTCTATTTAAGTAATGTAAAGCTCTCTTCCCTGCAACCGGTACCAAGGGCAGGCCCAAGCTCAATCCCATATAATTCTTATTTAACACTTTTAAAGACCTGTCTGAAACTCACTGTGTAGGATCATACACTTCCATCTCCTGTTCTTCACTGTTAGTGTGTTCTAATAGTTCTAATTTCCCCACATTGTTTTAAAAGTTAAAATCTTAATCCAGAAACTCCTAAACTCGCCCTGTTATCACCACTAGTGGAGGACGCAGTATGCAAACGCACATTGTATCATTAGCCCTATCACTTCTTCCTAAAAATAAATCTCCTCAGTTAAACCATAAGTTTTATTTCTGGTTTTTCTACAGCAAGCTCCCAGACATATGAATCCTTCTGTCCCAGTACGTGCACCCACCTTTCCAAATCCTACAGTCCATGCTCAAGTTAGGCAAGTCGATTAACTAAGAGCTGGCTCTAGCAAATGGCACAGGCACAAATTCTGGTCCCACAGCCTTTGTTAACTTGTCCTGAAAGCACTGTCAAATAAGAAGGCTACAATACATGTCAGAGGCAGTGCTTGTGGTATTCTAGCCACCATTCTGGGGCTCCAAGGCACATATATTCCCAAGGTGTACACTCTTTGCATTCAAGCAAGGGTTTATTATTATTATAATTATTCTGTAAAGATTCTAATTCGATCAATTATCTTCTAGCTGAACAACTACAAATGGGCAAAGAGAAAAACACACAACTCCTGCTCTTCTGCACCTTTTTTAAGCCATCTGTCTGGATCCATGGTCTTGTAGCAGATGTCAGAGACCCTGCCAAGCTAACTGCATCGTTAAGGTGACCTTCCCCAGTCACACCGGCCAAATGAGTTTGGAAGCCGTTTGTTACCCGAGGTGATTAGTTCTGACCTGTCACTGTTGTGCCAAGCTCCCTTAGTACTTTTTTCCATCCCAGATATAGGTGAAAGGGCTGTGAGAAAGCAAAGGCATTCAATCCTACAGCTACTTGCAGGACAAGATCATCTCACAGAGATCTACAAAAAACCTCCAGTCTCCAAACTGCAGCGCTCAACCCAGTTCAACTACATACATGTTTACATCTTAGTCAACACCAGGCACACTCCCATATGTATGTTTCATAAATATAACACCCCAAAATATCATTAATAAAGCACATTTAAGTTTTTAAATTTCCTTTTATTTCCTTGCATTTGATCACTAAACACTTCCATTTTAGGACCACAGGCTCCAGTTCAATAGAAATGTTGATCCACTATGAAACAAACTCACAAAAGAATTTGTAGGTATTACCTGCTAGCTATAATCACATGTGTATGTACTTTGTTTTCACCTGACTGGATCTGTTTAATAATGTCAAAAGTGTCTAATGCTTGAGTGGCAAAAGAATCATATCTGCAGTGTCTGCAGCCAAATTATCTATGGAACTTTGTGCTAGATTTCAAGTGTGGAAGAACAGCAATAACAAAAGATATGGCAAATCACACAACTCCTTTTTACATAAACTGCAATGCATAACACAGAACCATAGAATCATTAAGATTGGAAAAGATCTCTAAGATCATCCAGTCCAACCATCCACATCTACCACCAATATTGCCCACCAACCCACGTCCCTTAGTGTCACATCTACACATTTCTTGAACACCTCCAGGGACAGTGACTGCACCACTTCCTGGAGCAGCCCGTTCCACACAGCCAAACAGTTACATTTCAGTCATCTTCTGCCTTCTATAATCATCTCGCAGTTCACCTTACAGCCAGAAGGGAAAGCTGTGCTGAAACACCTGTCATTCCCTCAAAAACCCGTAACAACGAAAAACAAGACTTCCGCAGTTGCTATTTTTCTGAATTATGCAAAACCACTACAAAGTTATGCAAAAACCACATCCAATGGCAATGGAAGAGCAACAAGCCTGAGGTTGCCTCTACAAGCATCACGTTTTGTTCAGTAAATTGTAGGACTTTGCTCTCTGGAAAACTGAACTTCTGTGAAGTTAGATTTAAAATTAAAAAAAAAACAACAAACCAACAAACCAACCACAGAAATAACATATCCCTAGCATTACTAAATAAAGTGGCACTGTGAAGACTTTCACATAACGCACTGTATTTATTCATTGCAAACAGCACCCAGGGTAAAACTGGTGCTTGGGAAAGATAAGTGGAGGGAGGGAGACAAAGAAGCATCATGAACACCATATTCTCCCCAGGGAAACAACGTGTCTGTCGCTTTCAGCAAACATAACTCGTGCCTCTGGCAGCTGGATGGAAGCGGAGCGCTGCAGAAGTCAGCAGCAACCTGCAGCGCTACCAACTACGCTCAGGATCCTGAACGCCTACGTCACCTGATAGATCACACTACAAACGCCAGGTTAAAAACACCCCAAAGTAACACCTTCACTGAAGGGTAGAGAAGACAGAAGCTGCTATCGATTCCGCAGCTTCTTCCTCCGTTCACTTCGCGGAAGCACCTCGCAATGGGAGCGCGGCGGGACGAGCCCGCCTCAGCAGCCCGGACGCCCACCACAGCACCGCCCCTCCCGCAGCCGCCGCGGGGTCTCACCGGCCGCAGCCCCCGCAGCCCCGGCGCTGAGGAGGCTCGGACCGGGCCGGCGCTGCGGTCCCCTCGGGGCGGTACTCACCAGTTCCCCGAGCCCACGATGCACACCCTAAGGGGCGCCCCGGAGAGCGCCATGGCAGCGCCGCCCGCGCCCCGCCAATGGCCGCGGCGAAGGGCTCCGTGACGCGGCCGCTTCGCGCTTCCCCGCCTCCGCCGTCAGCGGTTCCTCTCACCTCCCTCCGTCCCGGCGGCTTGCCGGGAAGTGTAGTTCCGCCCCGCCACTGCCCCGCGTCGCTCATCCCCTCCTCCTTGCCTGCCCTGTGAAGGGGCACGGTGGGATGCTTCCATCTCCGGCGCTGCGAGTAGCTGGAGGCTGCTGACCCAGCCTGCAAGTCTCACTGGAACTTTGCCCTGTTCTTGTGCTCAGAGTTTTCTGTTCATCTAATAAAACGCATTTCGCAGGATTGTAGGTTGGGAAAGACCACTGCGATCATCTCACCCAACCATCACCACCATACCCACTAAACCACGTCTCCCAGGGCCGCAATTCCATCGTATACACCACAATTTACACTCTTTTGCTTTCTCCTGGTATCAGGGAGGGGCTTAATAGCTTTGGAGCAAGTCAGGGAAGCACTGAGATTTGTAGAACACCAAGCAGTCAGGCAGGAGGACTTTTATGAGAGTAGCATTTTCATACGTTCCTTGGCTGCCTTAGCCAAAATCACACTGTTCTCCCTGCACCACACACATCCGGGACAATAAACGCAGATGAGCAGTACTGCTGTTTTGGTGAGGACAGGTGGTTTTGAGTCACTGGCCGTAAACATTTTTGTCAAAAGCTGTACCTCTAACTAAGCTCGTAGCTGTTTTTGTAATAGCCCAAAAGCTTTAAAGGAAAACATTGCAGATAGCAGAGAAGGAAGAGCAAAAAGTAACCTTTCTACTGTTAAAACAAGTGCTGTCGGATCATTACATTAGCAAGAACAAACAAAAATATACCTTTTGGCCTCATCAGCAGACTCAGGGCAGACATGTTCAGGCAATCAGCTGTACGGACTGAATGAAGATAGCAGCCTTCCATCCTAGCAGGCTGTACAGTCTTGGCAGGAGATTTTAATTTTTTTCTTCATGTTGGCAGAAGAAATTACTTTTGCATGCTAGTGGCTTGAGTTCACAGTCTGGTATCATACCTTGAGTTGATAATGAGCTAGGTTAGAAGCAAAGGCAGCCTCGTGGAAATCAGAAGGGTGGGCTCTTTGATAGAATAGCCCATCCTCTTGCACAGCCATGACAGTCCAGGCAGAATCAATGAACCGAAGTCACAGAGCCTCAGGCACATATTCCATTCTGCTGAGCCACCTGAAGGGAAGCGGCAGACAGCTATAAGCTGTATCAAGCCAAACAGCTGTTTGCCTGAATTAGAGGTGTTGAGGCCATCAAACTCTGGGCTTAGTAAGGAAGTATGTGAGGCAGGAGCACACATTCCCTTACATCAGGTTTGTTATGGCACAGTATGTGCTTCTCTGACATGAATCAGGTGTCCGGGCTTATTAAATCACCACTAAGATTTGACACATTTGGTCTGTCAATTCACCAAAAGACTTGGTCAATACTGACTTATTTTGTGAGTTCCAGAAGCAGATTATTTGGCATTTTAACTTACAGTTCATTTGCAGAAAAGAAAAGGAAGTTTCATATAGAAAACAAAGATAAAATTTGGATGGAGGAGAAAGAATAAACAATGAGATGATTTCTTATTTTCTTCTATTTAAGTGGTGTGTTGGTCCAAAGTCCAATATAGAAGTAGATCCACTTTTTCTTCGTTGCTCTATCTGATTTTACACATGACAACGAAAACACGGTTTAAGTATCCATTAAAAAGAACAAAACTAATTCCTATAAGGGAAGGACAGAGCTCAGAGATTCCCTCGTTGCACATTCTAGACTACATGCATGCAGAGTCACTGCACTAGTAGCTCAGTCTATGAATCTATTTTAACTAATTCAGCTGAGTTGCTGGAATATCTTTTCCCCTTTTCTAGGAAGTTCTCTGTTTGTCTGACATCCAAGCATTTATCACAACCAAGAAGCTCCTTTCAAAACTCAGCACCCAGAGATAATAAAATACGGCAGTTGTAATCTACAGCTGCAGAGTCCTGTGCAAAGCAGAAACATCTGTCAACAGGAAAACACAGTTTAAAATGCTTAGCTTTCTGTGCATTTTGAAAATGTTTCTGATTATCTAGTTGGAAAGTTTCCATTTAATATGCTGTATTTTTCAGTGAGTAGAACAAATATACAAAACAGTTTTCTTAGGATGCATTTAAAAGCAGTAACAGTTATGTTTGATTTATTTTCAGTGTTCCATACGAAAGATAGGAGTATGACTTTAATCCTTAATTACATAATTTTTGGACTGGAAAATATTAAAGTCTTGAGATGCACCTTGAGTTATTCTAAATCCTCTTGCTGATTTTGTAGGAATTTCTATTACATACAGGCTATTTTGTGAGTGTGGGACCAGCAAATCTCTGTGACTTCTTCAGCTGTATAAACTTACTAGCTTAAATCTGGGTATGGATTAGGTGGCACAATTCAGTAGATGACCTCAAAGCAAAAAAGTCTAAGATATAATAATTCAAATTTTCAAAAGATACCTTAGTTTCTAAAGCATGATTATGATAGATATGAGGTTGAGGTTCCTGCTTAGTTTAAATGTAGATGTAATGTAACTGGACAATAGAATTAAGAAAGTGCATGTCCCACATTTTCTGACTACTTGCAAGGTGGACCAGATGGAGAAGGAGTTAGACTGAATTTTAGTTTTTTTTTTTTTGTGGTTTATTACTACTATTACTATTATTATTATTATTTCTAGTGACTTCTGGCTAGTTTAAAAGCCCCCAAAAGCAAATGCACATTAAGGCTAGGAGAAGAAACTCAAACATTTTACAATCTTCCCAACTTAGACTTCCTCTCCTACATCAACTCCAGTCCCAGTTTCCCTTCATGTGTTTCTTCCACTGTGTTTTCCCACGCAGTCCCTGCGTAGTATTTTTAGAATAATTGTTTGCCATCATTTGTTTGACAGATAAACAGTATTAAAATATATTCCTTACAAAAGAAAAAATTACAAAGGGTAAGTTTTGCTCTCCAGATGTGGAATTTTTTTTTCTCCTTTGTTTGGAAGTGCAGATGGCATCAAATTACTTCCTTTTCCATCTTCCATTATTCTAAAAGTTGATTCAACCTTTATCTCACCTTACTCACCCAACCATTCTGATGGCGTGCATGGAATGCCTTCTTTCTAACCTTTCCTCTGCAAAGTAAGCAATAACAAAGACCTTTACCTTTGGAAGCCAGGAGAACTAGAATGGTTAGGGTTGAAGAATGTGGGGCTAGTTCCTTGATATTTAAGTGAGCTTTCTTAAAGAGGTCAATTTGCAAAGCATAGATCAGTATCTAACTAGACTGCTGCAGTTAATTCTGGGGCTTCTCACAGCTATGTCTCACTCTGTCACCGAGTTCTGCTTTGCAGATAACTCTTACTTTTATAGTTGCTCTGCCTTTAAGCAGTGGCTGGGTCTCTTGCAAAACTATGAAACAAATTTCCCACTGTTGTTCGGCCCCAGTCCACAGAGCTGCACTCCTGAAGTTACACAGAGCTCTTAGCAAGCGCAGGGCTCTTATCAAGCACATACAGAGCATTGAAGATTAGGAATTGAATTGAATTATTTACTGTTTATCTCCATTTCCATGGAATTCCACATAACATTTTTGCAAATATATTAGTCCAGAAGGCTTTAGATCATGTGTCAACTTTCTCCTGTATTCTGTTGACCACAAAGGAGTTATGGCAAAACAAAACAAAACAAAACAAAATACCAAACCTGATACAGGTTGGTTTGTTTAGCAATAGGAATCAGTACATTAGTTTAAGAACCAGTACATTAGTTCAGCAAAAGGAATCCATGAGTGATGGTTCTAAAACATTCAATTTCAACTTCAGTGGGTAAATAGTCTTGTTTTCCTCAATAATTTTCACTAGAGATGAAAAAGGAATACTTCTGACTTTTGCCTCAACAATTTTACCTCACAAGAAGCAAAGAAATCGTAATAAAATACTTTGATTTTTGCACCCGTTAGGTGCAAGAACATCTTCAGATTCCACGTGTATAGTTTTAAAAGTTGCTCGCTACAGGCTAACAAACAATGGACATTTTCCAAATTCCAAAGTGGCTCAAAGTTAGTCAAAGAAGTTGACAGTGGAAAATGGGGAAGAAGTGGGGAGACACTCGAGCACCCCAGACACTGCTGGGCATGCCCAAAGAGATATTAGCATAAATTAAAGAGTCCTTGAAAAAGGAGTGAATATGCATGCCAATGTACTGTCTTAACTGTTTAAATATAGAACCTGAACTCTGAAGGAGCATGCTTGCTTGTCAAGTAGCACAGCACGTACTGAGGAATGAGGGAATGCTACTTCCTAACACCACACTGGATTTAGAGAGTTTTCTTCCCAGAACTTGGGATGACAAACCCACAATGAATATCAAATCTGAAGCTCCATTCCAGGTTCTGCCTTAAAGAAAAAGAGGGGAAATAAAGATTTTGGGACTGGACAGAGATTTGAAAACACTGTTCTGCTGCTCCAAGATGAGCTGCATACATTGTCAGGATCAGTACATGCATTTTTATGTTTTCAGATACAATAATTACTTTGTGTACTTACACGCACTAGATTCAGTTAGATCTGTGCTCTGTTGCTATACAGAATCATAGAACCATAAAATCATTTGGGTTGGAAAGGACCTCCAAGGTCATCATGTCCAACCATTAACCTAATACTGCCAGCTATACCTCTAAACCAGGCACGGGCAACACATGCAGACATGTAGGAATTGGGGAAGAGGAAGCTGGGGGGATTATCGCTTTCTTCAAATACCTCAAAGGTGATTGCAGCAAGAGCAGGGCTGGTCTTCTCTCACTGCTGGCAGGTGACAGGACAAGGGGAAATGGCTTCAAGTTGCACCAGAGGAGGTTTAGGCTGGATATCAGGAAAAACAACTTTACAAAAAGAGTGGTTAAGCACTGGAATAGTCTCCACAGGGAGGCGGTTGAGTCACCATGCCTGGATGTGACTAAAAACCATTTGGATGTGGTGCTCAGGGACCACTGTTAGAGTTAGGGTAGTATTGTTTGGTTGATGTTGACTTGATGATTTTTAAGGTCTTTTCCAACCAGAGCAATGATGATTCTATGATTCCATGTAAATTTTCTTATTTAATCATTAAACTTGAGCTAGTGTTGTTACTTTGCGAAATAATTTAATAAGTTAACACATTCATTTTGGAAGAAATATCCAGAATACTGATGTGCTGCTGACAAGTTTCATAATTTTCAGCTACTTCAAGGTAAGTATTTATCTGTGCTAGGTTTCAAATCATAACAGCATTCAAAATTTAACTTAAATTATGGCAAGGCCAAGTCATGGCAAGTAATGCTATTCATTTGGCTAAACACAGTCCTGAAAACAACAAAAAATATACTTCTGTGCTTTCAGTTTAGATAAACAGATTTGAGAATGAGCTTAAAGATTTAAAATATATATATGTATTTGTGTGTGGGTACTTCCAGATCCATTTTCAGTTGACTTAAATGCATTATCTGCTAATTTTCAAATGGAATGTACAGGGTTGACATTGAACTCAAAGTAAAATTGGATCATGTCTCTTTACAGACCTTTATAAACCATCTCTTAGCAGAGAGAAACACCTCTCACTTCACAGTTGGATCTTACTCATGGCATTGCTTTTTGGCAGTACATGCATTTGTGAACAATTGTTCTCATCAAAAATCTTTGAGAGCTTACCAAGAATAGCAGCCACTGGCATTGGACCAAAGTGATGCCTTAGTTTCAAAAAGCTAGGCTGAATGTCCCACTAGTTTTGTGTTTTCCACTGTCTTCTTTTTTATATGTTTTAATGTACAAAATTATAAAAATCGGTTTTGTTACTTATATACATTAACTATAACATATATTTTAAGTGTCGTCCAAGACAATTCCTCTTCACTTAATGCAGCCCAGGCAAGCCAAAAAGATGGACACGCGTGCTTTAGAGCGTTGCATCAAGAGTTTCTAGTGAGATGCTTTCTGCAAACCCAATTTCCCAGAATTTTCCATTTACATTGTTTTAGAGGGCTTTCTGGATGGAGGGAGGTCTAGCACAGTCTCTGTGTGATGAAGGCAGGACAATTTCCGTGCTGCCTTTGGTTGCAATCTTATTTCTCACCAGCAGTGGGCTGCTTTTTGCCATTGTGGCTTAGATTTGTGCTGTTCCATTGGCGTGCATATGAAAACAATACAAGTTGTGCAACCCAAATGTGTGCAAAGCCTCTCTGTATTCAGCGTGACAATCTCTGTGACCTTTGTTTACAGTATGTGCAGGCTGACAGTACCAGCAGCATACAAACGCTGTTATCAGCATACCAAGCCGGCATGGAATGTCCCATGTGGAAATGATCTTCCTCAGCTACTTTTTAGCTCAAGAGCGTAGGACTTTATTTATCTTAGCTGCAGAGGATAAAAACTCCCACAGAGATGTTGCAACTTTGAGTTTTGTTATTCCTTGCTATATGCATACTGACTCCCTGAGTATCAACACTGAGGACAAATTTAGGATCTGTAGTAACTATGACTGATTTCAATGTTTTTGTTAGGATGGAAATTATACACTTGCCATAAACTGTGAAAGGCCAGGAGATTTTGAAACAGCTTTCAAGGATGGCAGCTAGCCAGCTTTAGTGCCAGCCTGGTGGGGACTGAGTATGTAAGCTACATCAGCGCTCAGTAAAAACAGGATAGATTCCTGAATGCAACTTTATAACAGGAACACAATATTAATCATCACAGAATGATTTACAGTGGAGATTAGTTTATTGTACTGTGAGGGAGGAAGTTCCTTTGACGCTACGGAGTGTTTTTGTTTCCTGAGTGATACTTCAGTTGGTTACTGGAGAGTGAGAGACGAAGCAGGAAAAAAAATCTCACTCCAAGTTTTTGGAAAAATAACGATGACCCAGGATGATGTCAACAATTTTGTCACTAGTTTTGCATTTTGTTAATTTTGGATAGGAATACTTCATCATTGGTAATGCTGATGTGTATTAATGTGGTTTTCAAGCATAAAAACCTATTCTAGAGGTTCAATCTTTGTTCCACCCATCATCTTCTACCTCCTTTCCCCAAGCAGTGCAAGCACTGCTGCTTCTTCGTGGCCACTCTGTGTCCCATGTGGGTTTCTCCAGGATGCTGTCCTTCCCGAATTGATCCCTTGCAGGCTTCCCACAGGCTGCAACTTTCTATGCAATGCTTCAACACAGCTCCTTACACAAAGCCCGCCCTTCAGGACCATACTGCTCAGTACGTATCTTCACTGGGGACATCTCTCAGCCCTCCAGCCACACTGTGGTCTTCTCTCCATGGGCTGCAGCTCTGGCCCAGGATGCTTCTGTGGGGACATCCATGGGCTGTGCCTCCTTATGGCCTCATCCACTGCAGCACTGTGGGCTCCTTCATGGCTGCACATGGAGATATGCTCTGTGCGGTGCCCATTGGCTGCAGGAAGACAACCTACTCCTCCATGAGCCTCTCCTGGGCTGCAGGGAAGTTCTGCTCTGTGCCTGAAATACCTCCTGTTCTTCGTCTGCACTGACTTTTATGTCTGCAGGGCTGATTCTCTCATATTTCTGCATAATAAATCTTATCATGTAAACCCAATAGAGGGTTAAAATACTGTATGTATTGGAAGGATGATCTGGGGAACTACAGGCCTATCAGCCTCACCTTGGCACCAGGGAAGGTTATGGAACAGATCATCCAGGGTGTGATCGCATGGCATATGCAGGACAACATGGGTTCATGACAGTCAGATCCTGCTTGACCAACCTCACTTCCTCCTAGGATCAAGTGATCAACCTGGTAGATGAGGAAAAGGCATATATGCAATCTACCTTTAGTAAGCCTTTGACTCTTTCTCATTCAGCATATTCAGCTGGCAGCCCATAGCTTGCATAAATGCACTCCCCGCTCAGAAAAGAACTGGCTGGCCTGCTGGCCTAGAGGGTGATGCTGAATGCAAGCAAATCCAGCTGGTGACTGGTCCGGAGTGGTGCTCCTCATGGGTCAGTATTGGGGCTGGTCCTGCTTAATATATTTATTGATGATCTGGATGAGGTAATTGAGAGCACCCTCACTAAGTTTGCAGATGGCACCAAGTCAGGGGGAAGTATTGATCTGCCTGAGGGTAGGAAGGCTCTACAAAGAGATTTGTACAGGCTGAATAGCTGGGCTGAGGTCAGTAACACGGGCTATAACAAGACCAAATGTCAGATTGTGTAATTTGGTCACAACTCCATGCTTCAGCCTTGGGGTAATTTTCCTCTAGAAAGCTATGCAGAGGAAAAGGATCCGGCGGTATTAGTCAATAGCTGGCTGCACATGAGCCAACAGTGTGCCCAGGTGGCCAAGAAGACCAATGGCATCCTGGCTTGTATCAGAAATAGTGCAGCCAGCAGGAGCAGGGAGGTGATTGTTCCTCCATACTTGGCACTGCTGATGCCGCACCTAGAGTGCTGCATTCAGTTTTGGGCCCCTCACTACAAGAAAGCCACTGTGAGACCCTGGAGTGTGTCCCGTGAAGGGGAAGGAAGCCATGAGGGGTCTGGAGCACAGGTCTTATGGAAAGCAACTGAGGGAGCTGGGATTATTCAGTCTGGATAAGAGGAGACTTGGGGGACACTTGGTTGCTTTCATACAACTGCCTGAAAGGAGGCTGTGGTGAGGTGGAGGTCGGCCTCTTCTCCCAGGTTACAGTGATAGGATGAGAGTGAATGGCTTAAGTTGCTCTAGGGGAGCTTCAGGTTGGATATAAGAAAAAACTTATCCAAAACATTGGTGGTGCTTTGGAACAGGCTGCCCAGGGAGGTGGTGGACTCACTGTCCCTGGAGGTGTTCAAGAGCCATTGGATGTGGCACTGTTGTCAACGGTGTGGTGGTTGGATTACATGACCTGAGAGGTTTTTTCCAACCTTAATGATTCTACGATTCTAATAGATCTCAGCAGATATCTCTTAGTAGGAAAATACTGATTTTGAATATGCACAAGAGATAAACCCACTTTTGTTTAAACAAGTCCACTCTGAGAGTTGACAATGTGTCACAAGCTACTATTTCTTTTTTATGTAAAGATGAGGTTCTGAATTGTTTGATAATCAAATTTGTATTAATTTGGTTAAAGAGGAAAATTCTTAAAATTATCATCCCCATAATTATCTCCATCTCTGAGAACTTGTCTCCTCTTCTCTGATATTCTGTTTATACCTAATTCATGATGATGGATGCCAGAATAGTGTAAAAAACACGAGGAATGCATTAATGCAATAGAAAATGATGCCTTTTCTCATTTGTGTTTGCTTTCTCAACAACTTTGAGAATAAATATTATCAGTTTTCTTGGAGATACAATTATCCATTTATTGCTACAAATATGCTGCAAATAGAGATGAAGCATTTTCTCTCTTTTTCTGTGCACCCATGAACTTTATAGCACAAGCAATTAATCTGCAATGACAGTGAACATAATACAGTTCACAGCTTTGATTTCAAGTTTGCAAGAATATTTATTAGAAAGTTTTTAATTGTTTGGAGTATTGGTCTTGAAGGCAATAAAAGTCATACATGCTTTGACCATTCAAAATTCATAATCGGTAATCCAGTTAGAAGCCTTCTGAAGTGTGTGAGCTGTCCAAATTACAGTGAAATGGAAAATCGACTTTGTAGTCATTAATTACCACGTTAACTGGGAACACTGTTGCACCTTTAAGCCTTAGAGATTCTATTACAATATTGGAATAAATAACAAATACGATTAACCTTTCCTCAAAGGGAGAAGTGAAGTACATAATGTTTTCAGGAAAAGCTATTGCAGATTTATCTGTAAGGTTTTGTGTTTCAACAGAGACAAGTCTTAGCACCAGCCACGTTCCCTTAGCATTTCTTCCATATGAAGAAGTAATGTTCCCTTTTAAAATATTTGCTGAATTCTTTGGAACCGATGCCCAGCTACAATATATTTTTTCTATGATGTGCTAAACATGCTTGCTCTTTTTGTTTTTCTGTTTCCTCTGTATATCCCAAATTAATGAGTTCGGTTCTCTTCTCATGCTATGTTAGGCCAAGGAGAACTTTCCTAGAGGCACAAAAGGGGAAATTCCTCCCTTCTGTTCTGTGCTCTGTGAGTACTTCTCTGTTTTCTTGGGAAGTGCTTTCATAATATCCTGAATTATTTTGCTTTCCTTCTGCCTCTCAGTGTGTCCACCTTTATGAGAACAAGGCTACTCGTTACTTTTAATCCAAAAGTTGGGACTTACTTTCCTTTTATATTCCTGCTAGTGTACATAGAAATATAACCTAATTACTATATTGTGTAAGGGGGAGAAGCTTACCACTGTGGGATCTGTATCCTACTGGTTATCTTCTATTATTAGTGGTGTTTTTGAGAAACTGCAGTTCTGGCAATCCATCATTTT
Source organism: Centrocercus urophasianus (assembly GCF_019232065.1). Lineage (NCBI taxonomy): Eukaryota > Metazoa > Chordata > Aves > Galliformes > Phasianidae > Centrocercus > Centrocercus urophasianus. Next base: position 8,514,803 of record NW_024884711.1, read on the forward strand.
TTAGCTGGACACTGATGCACAAAGCAATACATTCCCCATTTGCTTTCTAGCTGACACACCACTCATCTCCTGGTACAACTTCTGTGAGGAATTAATCATAACTTAATGAGGCTCACATCACCTCTTTTTTGATATTGTGCACTCTGCTAGTGCAGAAAACCTTTGCAAAATGATGCAATGTCCTGGATTTTTTTTTTCTTCTCTTTCTACATGTTTTGTCACAGGATGCATGGGTCCTTATGTTATTCTTTTTGACTTCAGTGTTGAACTTCACATTCCTTATTACTCAGTAGATTTGAACTGATACCTGAGTTATCCTTTTATTGGCATTTCGAATTTTCAGTCATTTCTGCAGAATTAGGCTTGTTCTGGATTGAATAAATCTTTAATTAATGCTAAACAATATGCCCAGATTTAAATCTAAACCTGCCAGCACTCTCAGTGTTTTCTAAAGACTTTTAGATTTCACTGCTCTTTTTCTTCTTGAGAAATCAAAATTGATTTTCAGTTTTCACTGAGCCACAGATACATCTAATGTAACCTAGATAAAACCACATTTCTGTGTTCCATTTTATGACACAGCAGTTTTGCTTCTTATATCTCTATACTGCAATTTCTCAGCCTTCTTTGACTTATTTTATCAGGGAACGACAAAATATACCATATATTTTAGCACCAGCCACCATAAAAAAACAGCATTCTCAACATCATATTTTCTTTGATGATACCTATTGCTTTTGTATTCACAGTATAACTCAATATCAACTTCCTTCACTGTCTGCTGTATATCCAGAGTGTTGTAGATGTAACTGAGCCTTTGGGATACGTATTTTAATTTCATTTCTAGTGCTATGCAACATTAACTAAACTCTGGGGCACAAGATGCATAGCAGAGAGATATTACATTGTGTACTTTGATTCACGCTGGGCCTGAATTTCTCGATCTTCTCTATTGCAAACAATAGCACAAATTCCTCAGAGGCACAGTTCTTCGCAAGGGGTATCACTAGAAGCACAGAGAATGCAGGGGAAGTTCAGAAGCCAGGGAAACAGGAAGGTTCATGCTTCCTGCTTAGTCCTGTCATGAGTGCATTCCTGGGTAGCTAACAGCAACACTGGTGAGAATAGCTGCATTCTCCCACAAAGAAACAGATGATGCAGATTGTAGACAAAAGAACAGGCTACCTTGGTCCTCCATGCATTTCCATCATTTTTATTTTTCATTTTTTTTAGCCATTTATTTTCATTTCCCTAGTTCAGGCTGAAGCAAATTGCTCTTGGCCAAGGAAGAAGAATAACCATAGCTCTCTTGATTGAACTGGAGAATTCTCATAGAATCATAGAATCACTAAAGTTGGAAAAGACGTCCAAGGACATCTAGTCCAACTTTCCACCTACCACCAATATTTCCCCACTAATCCATGTCCCTCAGTACAACATCTAAACGTTTCTTGAATACCTCCAAGGATGGTGACTCCACCTCCTCCCTGGCATTCCATTCCAGTGCCTTACTGTTCTTTTGGAGAAGAAATTTTTCCCGACACCCAACCTGACAAAGGAGCCAAGATAAGATTATTTTTCGACCTTTCTCTCTTACTTTATTCTTTTGTCAAGAGCCTTAAATCCTTCTCTTTTCTTGTGCAATGGGAAGGGTTGGCTCTTTACATCAATTTCCTGTTGTAGTATTTTCCTAAGATTCAAATTACCTTGAAACCCTTCCTCATCCTGTGGCCGACAACCTCTGACTTATTTCTGATGTGCTGCCCTGTCATACAATGCCACTTTTCCTTCTGCAGCTTTAGGAGAGTGAGAAAATCCTGAGGTTATGTCAGCAGAATTATCTTCTATTTCTTCCTGGTTACAAACTTCCAAGCCTGCTGCCAGTTAAGCACCAGGATTTTGACATGTGTGCTTTAGTGCAGCCTCTGAAGACTGCATTTAACATAGCCTTTTTTGGCAAACTCTCTGCTGCGCTCTTAGATTGACACTGGAGCAGCTCCACCTCCCCTGGGAATTCTGAAGTAGACTAGGAGCTTGCGTTGCTACCAAAGTGTTGTCTAAACTTGGTTAGCACAGATCAAGCTGGCAAAAGGGAGCAATAGCAACTGACAAAGATCAATGTGATGTGACAGTCCTGGTTGTTAGCTGGGAAAAAAATGAAAGCTCTTTCAAACGGTCTGGTTAATTCTTGTCTTTGTTTCTGCCTATCAGCCCCATTTCCCTCTGTCAGCAGCAGAATCCTATGCCCTTCTCTACTAAAAGCAATATGGATTTCATTTCTGACATGAATGAATCTCAGATCAGGTTAAATTAAGATGACATGGGCTATGTTTTCCCATAATAAGACCCTATTCCAGTTTATGAAGTATACTCTATATGAATGCATTTTTATAGCTTTTAGATGATGATTTTGTTCAAGCAGTCTTCTAAAGAAGAAAAAGAGGCGCACAATCTTTTGAAGACTTGTCCTATTCCATTTGACACCTATTCTAAAAACACAGATCTTTTCCATGTGCTTTTCAGGAGGTGTTTTGTAAATTATGTCAGAAACTCATAGAAATGTTAAATCTGACACACGAATATTAAATCTAAGCAAAACAAGCATTGGGTGGGGAGTCTCAGTTCCTAGTTAGACTCTTCAAAGCTGTATGACATTATTCAAATTTGTAACTCTGGTGACAGTTTGAAAAAGCTGTAAGAAGTTTTTTTTTTTAGAGATCCAGGATCCAGAGTTTTGTTTGTTAGGGGTTTACTTCTCCTGGTCAGGATTTCCAGATGCCCCAGAATCAGTTCCTATTTTTTCCCCAGTAGGACAGTAAGATTAGACATTCCTTCTTCAATTTCATACAAACAGGATGTCAGAAAAAGTAAAACAAATCCATCCAGTCTTCTGTGTATCTTGTAAAGAAGGAAGAAATTCTTTGTGCAAATCTCCAGTTTCTTGCTCCTATTGTCATTTCATGTTGTTGGTGTCTGGAGTCCATTTTATATCAACACTCTTAACTTTAATACTATCTTTTTTTTTTTTTGCAAGCATAGCCCTATTTTTAGGCTGTAGCATGAAATCACCATAGTAGGGGAACGTTTATGACTGATTGAAGCTGGCAGAGCTCAGAGCTTGGAATGCCTGGATTTGTGAAACTGCAGCTAAGGAGTGCCCATCCTAAGCATCCTTTCTGAAAAATAACAAGGTTGGGAAAAGCTAAACAGAAAAATAGCAGCTTCCTGAACTTTTTGTTTGTGTGTTCAAAACAAATAACATTCATTTCTACCTTTGACATCAAGGCAAATGCTCTCACATCAAGCCTCATACCTTCGGTTTTGCAGAATAGGCTCTCAGAAGTCAAAGATCAAAGCTGACAGCTATGGTTTTGGAAGCCAGAGATACAGAATCACAATTCAGCTCTTTGCATATTTAAGGTTGTCTCCACTGGATACTCCTGTCAGGGCTGAGTGTGATGGGAGAGAGAAAGCATCACAAGCAAATTCACTGGAGGAGGCGGCAAAAAATAATGTCTGTCTTTTTCTTTCCAGCAAACAAAAAAGGAGAAAACAAATGGCTTTCTCAGGCTTCTGTAAACTTCAGTTTCTAGTGTTCTTCAGAATTGCTAAACAGTCGATTCTGTGCTGTGGTCCTGTGGAACATCACATTGCCTATCCATTCTGTCAGCAGCGGACCTCCAGACTGCAAGAGAACTAGCCCAGTACTTGCACTAATAGGGCACTATGTAGCATGCTCCTTTTTAAAAACAAACAAGCTAACTAAGAAACACAAAAAACCTACTGCATCATGTAAATTGTTCATGCTTTTCACAAGCTATTGTTATTTTGGTTAACAGGCAAATTAAAATCAGTGGTGAACCCTAGCAAATAAATTGCCATCCCTAGCTTGGGGGAATTACAGCCATAAAACATTCTGGACTTAATTAAAGTATAAGCCCAAAGATTTTAAACTCACAAAGTGTAAAAAAAAACCCACAAAACAAAATACTTTTTACTGCATTTTACTGCCTTTTACATGCTTACTTGACTGGCTTTTATTGGTGGGAGCTAAAATTCAGAACTAAATGGCTAAATATCTTTCACCAGTCTATTGAATTTACAACAGATTTATTTTGATAGCAAGAAGTCATTAAAATACAGGCAAGAGAATTTGGTCTAAGGTTCATGCACTGTGTGTTAACATTTCTTGCAAAAAGTAAGTCCTATTCTCTACAGCCCGCCCAACTTCTAAAACTTTGTTGTGGAAAAGGGACTGAGAGTTATGCTTGTATTCATACGGGGTTCAGCAGTTTCAGAAAGTGTTTGAAATACACTCCATCTTTTCACATCTGTTTATTTCTACTGAGCATATTAAACTACCACTGAGTATTTCTTATGCAGATTTGTAGAGTAAGAAGGAGACAGTTATGTTCCATATGAAACTTGAAACTTGCAGAGTAGAGTCTGAAACTAGTAATACATAGGACCTTTTGCATAAGTAGTTGTTTGAAAGCTTTAATCTAATTTTTCGCTTTGTTTTTACCACCAAAAAATAGCAATGTTTCTTCATCGCCAGTACACAGATCTTCCCTTTTATATTTTTAATCTGCCATCCCACTGCGATACTTCACAGATACTTCATTTAGAAAGTCAGTGGAAGACAATCTGGGTGATTTTACAATGTCATATAGCATCATGCTTTATGAATAATAAATGTTGGAATCTGACACATTCCATGGAAACTGTTCAGTTCTGCAAAAAGTGGCACAAAAAAGAGCCCATGTACAAGTCTGAGAGCTGATAGAAGACAGCAGCAATGACAAGAGTCAGTCTGGTGTGAAGTCTGAGTTTGACCCTTAGAGGAACGGTGTACTTTTCTGATCTCTAAATGTTTAACCATACTGCTAGGAAAACATGGGTAAAAGTGCCTGTATCATGTTAACATTTGATAAATCAACATTTATCTATAATTTCACAACAAACCTAAAAAGGCTTCACTTACTCAGAAGGTCATGATGGATAATCTCAGTGTTTTCTTCTGGCCTTAGTGTATGAAAGAATCTATTTAAAGAGCCGTATTTGTCACTACCTATAACAACTGTTCAAACAGAAGTTGGCACCGAATAAGGCTGTTCCCAATAGCTAAAATACACAATATATACTTTGTGTGATGTTTACTCTCACTTAGTTTCTCTGCTCACCACCTTTCTATTTGTTTCCAGGGCAGTTCAAAGGTTTAACTCTAATCATACAGAAAATATTTTGCATCATGGTTATCACACACATCATTTCCTTATGCTCATTTAATGACATACGATGTAAACATAAGCAATATAAACTAATATTCTCTCCACCTGACCATTTGCATTCTAGAGGCTCACAGATGTTTTGATCAAGGTCTGTTTCAACTGGCCTAACCTGCAAATTACAGAGTTGTGAGTAGACAAGTTATTGTAAATCTAAATGTGGCAGGCAGCACAAATTTCAGCCCAAATGAATTTGTGATGCCTTGTGGCAGAGTGAATTATGTTTCAGTCAAGACTGTTCCCTGAACTAGATTGTTTCTGGCAGCCAAGGTGGTTTTGGGTACTAGTGCCATATGCTGGTTTCCCTGTCATCAGGTTGAACCTCAGTGAGAGATGGTCTTGTTGGTGGATGAGAAACATCGATGAGAAACTGCTGACAGCAAGATGAAGAGTGTCAAAGAAGTATCTTTAGTACACTTACAGACTTACAGGCACCAGGGAAAGAGCATAAAATGCATACTGATGCAGCAAAACTAATGCTAAAGTTGGCAGACTGCAAAATGAATGGCAGATTCTGTGTCCTTCAAATCGTCCGGTCAGAAGTGTGCATGATGTGCTGGTTAAGTCTAAATGAAACCATTATGTAAGATAGATCACAGTAGTTGTATTATGATTCTAGTACTATGTCATGGAAAGGTCAGATTAGAGAGATCACTGCTTCTTTTAGAACTTCCAGTCCAGTAATGTAGGGAAGTAGATCTGAGGAAGGGCCAGAGAACATTCTGTTTCTCTGCATCGTTCCACCTGCTGCATGTGTGCCAGCTGCACTCAAGCTGTGGCAGCTGCAGCAGACTTTTGGGGAAGTGTCAGTGAGAGCAGCCTTGGCATGAGTGTGACCATGGCATGAACTAATCCTTAGGGACCGTGCCTGACTCATTCTGGTGCTCACAGCAATAGGAGAGGTGTGCAGTGGCATGTTTTTGCCGTAAGTACGGCCTGCAATGCAGTGACATCTGGCTTTACTCTTCTAAGCTCATGGGAAATGATGCAGTGGCTCAGGAGAACTCTGTAGGACAAGAAGGAGGAGATGGAAAAACTGCAGAAGCCTTGTGTCATTTTCATGGAATAGGTTCAGTGCTTGAATACAGACCAGGCAAAACTAAGTAGACCCCATTGTTAGAGAAAAGCCTGTATGAATCCATCTCCCTATGACTATGATTGTTACAAATTGTATGAAAGCTGGTGGCAGAGAGGGCAAGATGTAGAAAAGGAACATGGAAAGTAATTATAGAAAATTGTTTGCTAGGGGAACATTAAAAAGATATAGAAACCCAAAACAAGATGACTAGAAAACAGAAAGCAGCAAATGGGCTGTGAGATAGCCTTGTTCAATACGATGAAACTGTGTAGCATAGCAAAGGATCATAGAATGGAGAAACTTCTCTGTTTACCGATAAAAGCAAACACAGATGAATTTGTTATCCTGCCAGATGTTCTGCTTTCTAGAAGGTGGGATAACTAATGAATCATTTTGGTTCTTACGGTACTTAAAGAAAGGCAAAATTTTGGTTTGACCACAGAGTGAAACTAACATACTAGAGGAGGACTGTGAAGTAGTGGCTGTGTTACCTTGGAAACAGCAAAAGCCTTCATTAGGTAGGTTGCTGTTAATAAACAGCTAATTAAGAATACTTGTAACAAAGCATAGATCATGCAGGATTGCATCAGACTAACTCAGAGTCTATTACTCTGAAGGGTAGCTCTACTGGGACAGATCATTAGCTGGGGAAAAAAAACACAAAAGCAAAACAGGTTCAGTCATTTTGGAAAACATCAGTGCCTTAAAATAAGTGAGAATAGGGAATCACTGATATCAAGATTGCAATGAAAGGTTGTCCAACTCTGTCACATCACAGCAGTACGTACACACTGGGAAGGAAAAAGGAATAAGAAAGTTGGTTGTAATACAGTCTTGTTCTTAGATATGATGCAAAAACAGCATAGAGTGCCACGGTTGGAATCAAAAGGATCTTTGGTTAACCAAGGGGAAGAAATCTTAAGTAAATGAATTATAGGTCACACTGAAGGTCTGCATAGTTCATTTCTTCCACTACTAGATGCCTAGAGAAAGATCAAGAACAACATAGGTATTATTTCATCAATAAACACTCTTCAAGGCATCAGAAGTTTAGGGTTTCTCTGATCTTCGGATACTTACAAAGCACTTTGGACAGCCTTGCTTAAAGGTCTTTGAAAACAGTTATCAAATTGCTCTTTTATTCCTCTGGAACTTGGACATCTTGTAACAATGAGTTTCACTTTTAGAAATCATGTGAAAAAGTATTCTCTTGTGCTTATTTTAAACCAGCTCCCCCGTAGCTCCAGTTTCATGAGAAATACACCCATTAACCCAAATACCATCCTGTTCTGCTCTTCCAGCAGAAAATCCTGCTGAGCTAACTCTCTCCTCATTACAAAGTTGGGGTTTATACCTTTTCTCTTTCTATTCCATCCTTTCTGAAGGAATGTTATTAATACAGAGTATACATTCACAGGGTGTACTATGGATTTATATAGCAGCATGCTGATATTTCTGTTTTCCTAATGAGCTCATCCCAGCTATTTGCTTGATTACCCTTGAACACTGAGATGGGGTTTTCAGAGGACTACTTCAAATGACTTCAAAATATCTTTCCTGGGAAGCTACAGCTAACGTATAGATGATATAAATTATTTGCTTCAGTTACCATTTTATCAGCAAATCAGTCACTGCTTCAAAATCTCTGATGTTTTTTTTTTCCTTCCAGTTGATTCTTGTTTTAATCATTTTTGAAGGACTAATGATTTTAGAAGATACTGAGTAACATAGATCCCAAATCAGAGCAGCATTTTCCGCCATCTGAAAAGTGGTCATTGACTTCTCTATTTCATTTTCCCCCTGTTAACCAGCCTGCAAGCTGTAAGAGGACCTTGTATGCTATCACATCACACAAACCTTCTTGCAGCAGTGAGGTGGTTTGAGATTTTTCAAAATTCTCCTGGGGATATGATATGCTGGCAGTCCATTGCCTCTTCCGTGTCAGAAACTCCCTCATGGGAACACAACTGTTACTTGGGTTTTATTGTATAGAAAGACATAGAGAGGTTTCTGTATAACTTTATGAGGAGACTTCTTTTCCTGACATAACTCTCTTCTAATAAATTCTACAGAAGACAGAAAAACAAATCTTATTTCTTTATAATATAGAACACACACAGTCAATGTGTTTCAGTGGCTGGTGGGAAGCTGTGGTGATGACACTGCTACTTCTGTAAAGTATTTTGTTCCACTGTTGGGGGCTGTAGCTGTAGCTGATGATGAGAAAAATGAAAGCATCTCATACTTTTTGTCACCAGAGAGCGAGGTCTGAGCTTCCTGAAGGAGAATGGCTCCTTCATTCCAAGGTCTTCTGAAAAGTATGGCCATCAAATTGAGGGAGGTGAGTCAGAGAACAACGATTTTCAGATTGTAGTAGCAGTTTCTTTCTTTCTATAGTAAACAAAGACTGGGGAATTTTATATGAATATTTAAGTAATATCTCTGCCTTGAAAAACTACTGTCAAATATTTTATGTTTTAAAGAATAACTAAGCTAACAATCTTTGTGCTGCATTTAGTGCTGTACACTAAATGTTCCACCAATGAAAGGCTAGATTAAAATTCAAGTTTCCAGACTGCAGTGCCTCAGTATTTAGCTACAACATAGAAGTTTAACTACCCAAAATTCAGGATCGAGTTGTCCAACATTTCAGCTAACCAACTACAACACATATGGTAAGATTTTCTAGAGGGAAAACTGGGAGAATCTGAGCAAGAAGCCCTCCTGTCTGGTTTATACTGGAAATGCAGGCCCCTAGTCGTGGGAGTTTGGAGGGCCTGAAAATCTTCAGTGGTGCAGAATAGGAAATGGCATATGAGATTTGGAACAGTCCAAAGATCTCTAGATCTCCAACACATGGAAGCACACAGCTTTTCAAGGGTTAAAGTACAGCACTAATGTTGGTTCATTCATGCTTTGGCAGTCCCACTGAGACCCTCTGTATTTCGGGTCTCCAGTTGCAAGATGACATAACTGCATGTCAGGTGTGCTGTGAGGATGTGTACTGTAACAAGGCTGAGGCACTTGGCTAAAACAGCAAGGCTGGCTGTGGAATTGAGCTGGGGGAATGTAACCACACGGCTCTGTACCTTGCTGACTGTACAAGGACCTGCTTGTCTTTTTGCAGTGATCCTGAACGATCTTAAATCATCCTCTGTTTTCAGGAGATGCAACTGAGCCCACAAAAATATTTTTTGCAAAGTCTGGATCGATGATAGAACTGATGCAATGCACTGATATACATGAAAGGACAAGAGGGAACGGCCTTGAGTTGCACCAGGGGAGTTTCAAGTTGGGTATTAAGAATTTCTTCTCAGAAAGCAGCGAGGCAGTGGCACAGGCTGCCCAGGGAGGTGGTGCAGTCACCATCTGTGGAGATGTTGAAGAACCGTGCGGATGCAGCACTGAGCGATGTGCTTAGTGGGCATGGTGGGGTTGGCTGTTGGACTAGGTGATCTGAGAGGGCTTTTCCGATCTTAACGATTCCGTGACACTACGGCGTCCTGCAGCGTGCTGGGGACGGCTCTGGCACTGCCGCTGCTGGGCACACGCATCTCGCCGTGCACCGCGTGAACGGCTCACAGACGGCCGCCTCTTCGGTGCCACGCTCCGTGGCCGCGGGCACTCGCGCGCATCCATCCGCACCGAGAACCGCCCTCCTGCCGAGCGTTGCTTTCCACGGGCGCAGCTCTCGTAGCGCCAGGGCCGCGCGCCCCGGGCACGCACCGTGCAGCGTCGCAGGGATACGCGCACAGCCCCACAGGGCCGCCGCCCCCTGCTGCGCTCAGCGCGCGGCCCGCGCACACCCAGGGCCGGGCCCCAACGGCCGCCCGACGCCCCCCGGCCCCCGGCGAGGGGCGGCGCGCGGCTCACTCTCCCGCCGCGGCCCGGCCCCTTCTCCCCCGGGCGCCGCCCCTCTCTCTCTCCCGGCGCCGCCCGTGAGTCAGGGCTTTGCCGGGCGGTAGCGGCGGCCGCGGCCGGAGCAAGCTTGCACCCTGTGCCGCGGGGCTCCATGGAGAAGGCGGCGGCGAGCGAGGGCGGCGGCAGCAACAGCAGCAGCCGCAGCAGCAGCCGCCCCGCGTCGGCGGGCTCCTCTCCCTCGTCCTCCTCAGCCGGCCGCGGGCTGCCGGGCCGGGCGGCGGCCGCGGGAAGGCTGGATGGAGGAGGAGGAGGAGGAAGCGGCGGCAGCCCCGGCTCGGCGGCGGCCAGCCCGGGGGGCGCGCAGGCGCCGGGCGGCATCGGGAGGCGTCGGGAGCCGGTGCTGGAAGGGACGCTGAGCAAATACACCAACCTCCTACAGGGCTGGCAGAGCAGGTAATGCGCCGCCGGGCCGCGGCCTCCCGGCCCCCGCCGCCCCCAAGATGGTGCCCGGCAGCCGCCGCCCCGGGCCGCCCCTTCCCCGCCCCGGGCAGGTAGGCCGGTGCGGTGAGCCGGCCCTTTCCCGCCGCTCCGATCCGCTCTCTTCCTGCGGCCCTCGGAATTTATTTTCGTTTCGTTTCGTGTTATTTTCCATCCGAAGGAGAGGCGCACCGCTGTGTGGGTGCGGGAGGCTCCCGGCTCCCTTTCCGCGGTCCTCCTCGGGAACTTACCTTCCTCACGCTGGGAAAGTTGGGCGGGACAACCGGAACGGGTGCGAGCCTCACGGAGCGAGCGAGAGAGAGGTGCCGTGCTCGTGTCTGCAGTCACCGGTGCGATCTGTTGGCTTCGGGGCGGGCCACCGAGGAGGCGGTTAGCCTGTGCTCTGAGGGCTGCCGCGCTGCCCTTCCTGCGTGACAGGTGCTGCGCTGCGCTGAGGTGGCGGCCGGCTGCGGGCGGGACGGCCGCTGTGCGCCCCGTTGGGCGTGGGGCCTCGCCGCGGGTTGTGGGACTGAGAACCGTGCGCTGGGGTCCGTGGAACGCGGAAGGCTCTCCATTGCTGCTTTACTTCTTGCTGAACTTACTGGGTGGGTGAGGTTGGCTATCTGTACCTCAACTTTTTAATGTACGGCGTTGTGGTGGTGGCTCTGAAGAGAGGCAGTGGCAATAGAATGTCTGCAGGTCCAGCCACAAACCTTAGGAAAATGAGAAAGAAAACTTTGCTTAGGTTGAGTGATACCAAGCAGTGAGAATGCATGTATAGCTCTCTCCTGGATGCTCCAGCAGTAATTTTAAAGCATTTCTAAGTGAGAAAATTAAATGGTACTGATGCCGAGGATGCTTTGATGCTGACTCTTGCAGAGCAGGGCTGTAGCAATATTTGCTGAAAAGTTTCAGAAACTGATCTGATTTCATGTGCGGGAGGGCACGCACAGGTTATACCCACTGTGGGTGATGCTCCATACCCAATAGAGATAGGCACTTCTCTCCATAAACCAGGTGTCTTTCACTTAATGTATAGGCTGCTCTCATGGAGCCATAAAGAAGGCCCTTGACTATCTCTTGGCCACTGCTGCTCTGTGCTAGATTCGTGTCGGTATCCTGTCTGTTTCTGATTTATGCAGACCTTCTGTCGCTTTGTTTAAGAACCAAACAAACACAGTTTGATATCAAAATGAACAACTAGCCCTCCCTCCCTTTTACTTTTTTTTTTTTTACTTTTTTTTTCCTGATACTGCCATATCTTTTGGTAGAAGCAGTAACCTTTCCTAATCTTGAGTGTTGCTAAGGGTCATTTTCAGATAACCTGATGAAAATTGCAAAATTGAGGTCTTTGCTTGTAAATCTTTGGGTCTAGAACTGCCTGCCTGTTAGTTTTGGGCAGCGTTTAGCACTGATTAGATCTCTGATAAGGGTGGGAGTTTAAGACAACGTGTGTGATCTACATATGTCTGAGAAACTTCTGTCTGAAAACATTACAGAGATAAATGTCGCATTTTAATTAATATTATTTTACTCTTAGCAGTCTATTTTAATCCTGCTGTATAATGCTTTGTCAACCACTCATCTTATTTTGTGTAAATCTGGCTATTTGACTACATGACAGCTTCTGGGCTAAGTGATGTTTCTAGTTCATTCAGGTGTTCCTTGATCTATGTGTATGTTGACTGGGATTGGTGATGGCAGTTTTAAACAAAACAGTTGCTACTGGAAGATTACAAAAGTCGGTCTTACTATAATTTCCAATAAACAAGTATGCGTGGGTTAAAGTGAGGTTGTCTGTTTGGGAGTGTGTGTATTGTGGAATGATCATAGAAATTAGTTCTGAGTTTACTTCATCTGAAAAAATGCAGGATTGTTTTAAGTTCATGATCGATACAGCCAGATGGCATGAATATAAATAAAATGGAACAATAAAGAGGAAACTGATAGAGTTCAGTGACTGTGGATTTGAAATGTTTTTTAAAGTACCTTATCCATTAACCTAAATAATTTAAATGCATTTAACGTTAGCTTTTGCCATGAGGTATTGAAGTAGATAGGCTTTCTTTCCTAAGTTATTCCATGCTTATTATGCAGGGTGACCTCTAAAATTCTGAAGACGTTTTCCTCTTGTTTGAATTACAATACATTGGTGTGGCTTTTTAATCAGTCCTCCTTTAAGGAGAGTATGCAAGATATTCCTATTTTGGATGGGGCAATATTGAAGCGTAACACTGCATTGATGAACAGTAGCTGAAGTAATTGAAGGCCTCCGGTTCAGTCAATCTTGAGAGCTGCATTAATTTCTATTTTAAGAATTTCTGAGGGTTTATTGTCTATTACTAAATAAATCTATTTGTTCTCTTTCAGCAGGTTCAGGAATAGCCTGAACCTTCCAAAAAGAAAAAGAGCTAGATGGTGGGTTTTTTGTTTTTTGTTTTTTGTTTTTTTACCCTCACACCAGCAGAAAGAAGGGCTGGCTTTTTTTTTTTTTGTTGTTTGCTTTGAGGCAGTTTGTTGCACAGTAAAGTTGTCAAGGGGGCTGGGCTTTTAGAGTGTCTCTGCTGAAGTCTGACTTGCCATTGGTTTACACAGGTGCGAAGGCAAAGAGCAAAACAACCTCAAACACAGACACTTTCATGGAAGAACATTTGTGTCTGATCTGAGATACTAGAATATCTCTCTGTCAGGACAGGTCAGTCATTGGCTGCAGGACTGGTGTTAGCAACAGGGGGCCTGCATGAATGAACAAGGTTCTGGCCAAAGTCAAATACAAAAAGGAAGCCTACAGAGGATGAAAGCAAGGTCAGGTAACCTGAAAGGAATACAGAGAGCAGCTGGGGATGAAGTTAGGATAGCTAAAGTCCGTAGATAGAGTTGAAGCAGGCTAAGGATGTAAAAGCCCTTCCTGTTCCTCTTAACAAGTATATTAGTGACATAACACTAGGAAGACGTTCCTTAGTGAAACAGGAGATCTGGTTACCTGAGACAGTGGTAAGGCTGAGGTACCGAATGGCCTTCTTCATGCATGGTTGCCTTCAGGAGCACTGGTTTCCAGAGATCAGAAGGAAAGGCTGGAGCAAGGAAGTTGTAAGTTTAGTGGAGGAGGATCAAGTCAGGGAACACTTAAACAAACTGGATGTTCTTAAGTCCATAAGCCCTGACCGGATGTGTCCATGAGTGCTGAGGGAGCTTGCAGATATGATTGAGATGCAGCTCTTGGTATTCTTTGCTCAATAAGGGAAACTTGGAGAAATGCCAGAAGACTGAAGGAAAACAAACATTGCTCTTGTTTTCAAGAAAGACTAGATGAAGGACACAGGTAACTACCGGCTGGTCAGCCTTCCCTTAGTCACTTGAAAGGTGATGAGACAGCTGATCCTGGAAACCGTTTCCAGACATATGAAGAAGATGATCAGGAGTAGTGAGTGTGGATTCAGCAAGGCGAAGTAATGCCTGACAACCTGATAAGCTTCTACAGTGAAATCACCAGCCTTGTAGATGAGGGTGGAGATGTGGAAGTTACTTTCCTGGATCTTTGGTACTGTGCCCCATATGCTCATCATTGAGAAGCTATTGAAGTATGACCTGGATGAGCAGATGGTGAAGTGGATCAAAAGCTGGCTGAATGTCAGTGCATAAAGTAGTGGTTAGTGGTACAAAATCTAACTGGGGGCAAGTACTGAGCAGAGTACCCTGGGAGTTGATTCTGAGAACAGTCTTGTTCCATGTCTTGATTAAAGATGTGGATGATGAGGTATAGTAAACTTGCAGATGTCACGAAACTGAGGGAAGTGGCTTATTCAAAGGAATGTGCAGCCATCCAGAGTGACATGGACAGGCTGGAGGTAGGTTGATGTGGAGTCCAACAAAGGGAGATGGCAAGTCGTTCTGGGGAGTGATAATGCTGGATGTGCTGGGGGCCACACAGCACAGCAGAAAAGGACCTGGGAATCATGATAGACACCAAGGTAGCTGTGAGTCAGATGTTGGCCCTTGCAGATAAAAAAGCTAATGATATTCTTGGGTGTATTAGTAGGCAACTGTTGTCTAGGGAAAAAGAGATTGTCCAACTCTTGCAATCGTCTTAGTACTAACTATATAGAAAGTGCTGCAGCCCAGCCTTTCTGTTTGTTTCTTCCCTGTCATAAGAGAGGTGCACAACATGTTAAGAGTCAAAGATTAAAGAGTCTTGTACAGTGATGGCTGCTCCAGGTTCTTTCATTGGTACCATTCAAGTTCTAGGAATGAATTTTGACCTTTTTCCAGTGTAAAAAGCAAGTAGGTGGTTACTAGAGAAATATGACTGTACTTGAATATGTTATTGAAAGTTAAACGTATGTTGCTAGTTTCACATAAACTTGGAACTTAAAATGTCAAAAATCACTTATTAGTAATTTCTGTTTTAGACTATATGCTAATCATTTTTTTCCTTAATCCTGAAATCTAGGTAGCTTCTAGGTAGAGATGGGAGCTTTCCTTTTTTTACTCCTCTATTTCCTTCACTTTTTATTATTGAAACTTTTCGCTCCTAATTGTTTATTGTTGAAGGTCATTGTTAGGAAAAAAAAAAAGCAAAACCTCTTTGTTGTGTATCTCTGATTTAATTGTAGGAAAGTTAAAATTTTAAGTGAAGATGCACCCTGTCTGTGCTTAGGTAATGGTTGATTAAACCTAACTTGTTTGATCACTAACTGCTTGATTTACCTTGAATAGCTTTTTCTGCTGCCTCTAAGCAGATGTCAGGAGAATGGAGAAGGCTGTTGGAACAGAGGAGTGAAGTTAGAGAATGCTTTTTATCAGAGATCTTAGAGAAGGCTTTTATCAAGGTAATGGCAGGAAGAGAAATCGATCATTCTGTCTCTCTGCCCTTCAGTGATGCTTACAAGAAACATTTTGAAGAAAAAAAACTTTGAATGTCAGGTTGAAATTTAAAAAGAATGGTCGTGTGGTTTGGACTTTGGAGATGTCTGTGGCAGTTCTCCAAGCAATCCACATTTCTCTTGTCCCCGGGCAGGTAACCCAAGTTCTTTGTTCTTTGGCTGCCCGTGTCACGTAGCCTCACTGCTACTTATGCCTATGTGGAGGATAAGTTCATATAACGTATGGTAATTGACTGTGTAAGGTGTTTGATGGCATCGTAGGCGTAGGAAAAGTCTGTTTAAAATAAAGGAGACTTGAGCACTTTCACTCAGTGTGTTTGGGATTTTCAAGTGCACTTCAGAGCTGAGCAGCAGTCTTGGTACCACAGGGAATGAAGTGACAGACAAAACAGACCGTGGTCTTCCTTTCACCCAGATGTCACACTTCATTTTCAGACAGTGAAAAGAAGTGGCAGTTGGCTCTAGCACTTACCCTTATCTGGATTTAGTTATTACTAGTTCATCTCACTGCTGTCTTTTTGAATGGAGATCTCTATGCTTAGCAACGCAGTGATAAATGTGGTTGGAGGGAGCACACATGTTCATGGTAGCTCATCTGAAAAAATGCACCCGTTTGTGCATACGGGTTTGTGTTCAAGTAGGTGAAGTGACAGTAAGTTGTTAAACTAAGTAATGTGCCTTGGAGTCTTTCTGTGAGTATATAAGAAGTGTATTCAAGAGGTTTTTCACATCACTTTATATTTAATAGCAATTATTAAATAAGAAGAATGCATTTGGGCTTTAGCTTCTCTTTGCATAACTAATATAATAATTCTTATCTTATTCTTTATGATATATTTAAAAGGTTCTATTATATTTAAAGCCTTTCAAGTGAAAAGGGTGCTGAAAATCACTGTCAACTCTTAATGTAAAATGATGTATTTTAAATCAGCATTATAATGGATGATGAAACAAAAAGTATTGAATTTGATACAAATAAAAAAGTTGAGTTTCTTTTCTTGGCCAAATATATTTCCAGAACTTAATTTTTTTTTTTTCTCCCCAAGTATCATGTTGTTATGCTTTAGGTCTTTTAGGATGTTGGGAATATCTTTCTGAGATGGCTGAGCACGTTTCAGAACCTCACCCAGGGAGGCAAGGCTTCTTTTTTTTTTTCTTTTCTGCTGCAAATATATTTCAGTAAGCACTATTGAAATACTACTGTACTTCTCTTTCCAAGATGGCATTTACATCACCAAAAGTAACGCCTCCTATATATTTCCTTGGAAACTACAAAAGATACAAAGAACATAGTAAGACTGGTAGAGTAAGCTATCACCTACAGAGCACTATTTTTTCAGCATACCCACCACCATTAGCTATGCATTTTCACCAGTGATGAACAAGAGCTGGTATGCCTTGCTTGTAAAAACAAACAAGCAAACAAACAAAACCTGCACCAGCGAGTGACCTGCTATTTTACAGCTGCTATGATGATGATGTTGCTAGGAAAATGTTGCCTGTGCAGTTCATCTTCCATCGGCCTGAACAGATGGAATTCAGAAGGTGCTGAATCTGGACTGTATGGTGGGTGTGGTAGAACAGTCCTGTAAAGATTGGCAGTGCGCTCCGTGATCTTCAAGCTGGTGTGTTGTCATGTTGCAAGAGAAAGGTGGTTCTCTTCTCTGCCCTGACTCTGGAAGTTTGAGTGTTCAGCTTAGTCACGGTGGTGATGACCTCTGATTTTTGCAGGCCAACGTAATAAAGTAGGAGGCATTACTTTGAGAGCAGCAACCACAGTTAACAGGTAAATTAAGTAATTTAGATTCTAAGTACCAGTTACCTAGCACAAGCCGTAGCTTGTCTTGATTCCTGTTTCACCTGGACTTGTGTTTCTCTGGGAACGTGAGGCTTTTTCCTCCAGTGATAGAGTGTTTGGAGCCAACTTTTAGTTACTCACTGCTTAAGAAATTGCCTTTCTTAATATGTGTCAACCTTTTATTTTTTTACTCTAATATTGTTGTGTGTACTGTGTAGGAGACAGAAAACACTGCTTACCAAATTTCATTTCCTCATGCATCTTTTTGGAATGGTGATGTTATCATTTCTCTGTTGATAGCTAAACCAGTAGAATCTTCAGTGGAGCTACAAGTCAAGATTCCCAGTAATTTTAATAATTTATGACCTTATGATTACTATTGGCCATTTCAGTGTTTTCCTTCAAGTCTGGACACTGGAACGATATACAGTTAATTGTGATTGCACTAGGGAACAAATGCAAATGTAATACATCCCGTTTTCTCCAATTCAGTATTTCCTGCTTAAAATGTCCACAACTTTGGCTTTTAAGGTCTCCATTACAGTTTTGGGAAATTAGCTCTGTTTTGACTTGTGAATTTAACTCTCATTACACACAACACTGATACTTCGTGTTCCCTGGTGTTGCTCTGGTTCTCCAGACAGATACATCCGTACCCCATCTCTTGCAACTGTCTGCTTGCCTTGCTTGAGTTGTACGTGGTCTAATGCTTGTTAGGCTTTTCTCTAAGCTGTATGTGTTGCTTCTTGTTCTTCTTTCTTGTGTCCATTAGAATACTCATTTTGGAAGTACTGTGATGTTCCTTTATTTATTTTTTTTTCCAGTAGGAAGGTGATAAAATGTCTCTCTGCTGTATGCTCTATCCGTGGTTAGCACATGGTTTTTCATCTCCCCATCTCCTCTCTTTTCATCTTAGAGTTTCTAGTGGCTTGTGGATGCCTTATTTTTGTAGGGGGAAAAGTAGTAATTATTTGTTTATAAACATTAAAAGCATTTAAGAGCATTTAAGAAATATAACTGGTGAAACATTATTAGTTGAAGAATTACTTTGGAAAAATATGTTGGTGTAAGGATTGGCTCTCTCTCTATATATACATATGTATGTATATATGTATGTATGAGTATCTATCTATCTATCTATCTATATCTATATCTATATCTATATATAGATTGTGCTTTTCCAGGCCAATCTTCTCTCTTGTAATTACAGCTCTTTTTGTCACTAGATGTGTGATTTTTATTTTGATGTTACTAGAATACATGCTATTTGCTGAGGATAGCTTATTTTCATGTTATCAGCAATCTTTATGGAGATTTTTTTCATCTAGGTCATTGCTAAAAACTATAACCAAGACCTGATTGCCAAGGAATGCTATTAGAAATGCATTCACTTGAAGATCCTTGCTGTGTTATATTTTGAGGCTGGCTACATCCTTTAGCTGTTTTTCAATGCATTTAATGTCTCTTGCTGAAGTAGAATTGTGCTGGGGTCTCCATGCTTCTTTTACTCTGGTTAGGGGAAGAAAAAAGTGAATTGTCTCATGACTGAGTTACCTAGGTGTAGGCAGGATGGAGCAACAAAAAGTGCGTTACTCATTGCTGCAAGCATTTGGGTATTTTGCACTGGCACAAAAACCTCTTCTGAAGGTATTTTTTTTTGCTTGTGGTGCCTTATCACAGTAAGATTTGTATAGAAGCTCTTGCTCTTGAAAATGGAAAAAATCTCTCTCAATTGGAAGGTTTGCCTTTCACACCATAGGGTAGGTTTTTTTCTTTTTCTTTTCTTTTTTTTTTCCCCTTCCTTTGGGCACATTTAATCTTACCTGGTTATTAGGCTTGGATTTTGTTACTGTTGGGTTACGTGTCAGTCTTTTTATCTTATTTTTATTAAGCAAATGGAAGGAAAGGGTGATTTGACAGTAGAACGGGGAAGAAAAATGAGGTGTGCAATGGTGAGAGAAACTTAGAAAGGAATAAAAGCTGCTGGAAGAGGATTGATGGAGGGAAAGGGAGCCATGGAGGAGGAGGAAACGAAGGAAGGAATGAAGAAGTAGGTACAAAACTGAAGACAGTACAGAGATAGACCTTGAGCAAATTTTTTTTAATGAAAAGGAATGTCTAGAAATCATGTAATATATATTCAGAATGATGTCAAGGAAGATGTGAGAAAATCTGCTCTATTTCTTAGTTTTAATCCCACTTGTAAGAACGACACAGAAGAAGTAGGCAGAAATTATTCTTTTCTACTTTGCAGAGCGCTCTGGGTAGTGCCAACATTTTTCTGCTTTCTTACCTCTCCCACCTTCTGTGACAGAGTTTGTTCCACATTAATAGCATGTGAACTGCAGCCAGGGGAAGCTACTGACAGCGCCCACCTGGATATATAGTCCTGTGCCAGGCTTATCTTTGCCCTTTTAAACACAGTATTGTTCATGTGTAAATTCAAGCATATGTGATGATTTTGCCTTTTAAAGGTCATGCGTGTTGTTCCTTTGTTTTTCATTAAAGAATGAGTATCTGGATTTTTGTGCATACAGAAGACAGAGATTTTAGAAATAGATATAAAGCAGCAGCTTAACATTTAAAGGTCTTTCAAAGTAAATGTTGCTTGTAAATTAGAATACTCTGTCTCCAGGGGGATCATGGCTAATACTCTGAATATCTCACAACATATTGATGAAACCACCATTTGGTGGGCTGTGGATTCTGTGCATATGTTTCTAGAAGTGCTGTTGACAAGATACTGCGTTGTGAAGAGGGCTGCACATCAGCTGTCAAGACCAAACACAGAAACTTTAACTTCTCATCTTAGTCAATGAATCAATGATTCCAAGAGAAAAGGTAGGGCCAGCCCTATTCAGAGCGTTGACATGTAGAGCTGGGAAATTCCAGGTCTCGTGAGATGATGTAGTAAGAAAGAAAGATCTGGTTTCCGCAGAGCTTTGTTTGGACTTGTTGAGATGGAGAAGAGATAGAAGTAAGCTGGATAAGAGATGGAAATGAGCCAGTGCAGTGGTAGCTAGAAAGCAGCTTCCTTACTTTGTGTGTCTTAGTTTCATCCATATGTGTTGCCTTTGCTTCGGCAACCTCTGATTAATGTCCCGTCGTGAAGTGCTCAGACAGCCCCGGCCAAATCACACGCTTTTATGACACCAATGTGGTGAGCGGCAAAATGGCGTTTATTGCAAGCAACACACTCTTCTGATAGTTGTCCCTTATATCACAGTGCTACCAATCACCCGTGTTACGGTTATCTGTGCCCAATAGACGTGTGGCATGTCTTGTCTTGCCATGTCTCATCATGGTTTTCTCATGAGTCAAGGAGCTCCCGCAGAGCCTGATATCTTCCACAGCCCCCCCTTCACGTATTCGTTAACCACACAAGGGGGCCCACACAGATTACGCCTGGTTACCCCTGGTGACCTTGACAGCCCCCGCTTCACGTATTTCGTTGACTACATCTCTAACTTGCGTATTTTGTTGACTACACATATGATGTTTAGAGAAGGCTTGGCGTGGTCTTGAATATGTTTGTAATTTCAAATTGGGGATTTGGTGATTACAGGTTTTTTTTTTTTTTTTTTTTTTTTTTTTCCTCTCTCTTTTTAAAGCTAAGAAAAACAAACTGTAGGGAAGAGAGAAACCGAGAAACACAAAAAATCCAGAAGCAGGACCTCCTTCAATTGTCCATTGCATTATTTAGTTTCATATAAATAAATATATTTTAAAAAATACAGGCAACTCACAAAAATGGCATAAGTGTTAACATAGCTGAGTTCTCAGCCCCTTGTGTGTGAGCATAGAATAAATATTACTTGTTCAACAGGTTCTGTGGGTGAAATAGTATTTTAAATGAACGTTGCTGTTGGGAGAAGTGCCAATATTCATGAGGTTCAATTTGGAGAACCTAGATGATAAGTTATCGTCTTGAAAGTGAAAAATAACAGCTGCTTTAAGCAGTGTAGTAATCACACAGAACAAATTTGATGGAATAATATATCTGGTTTTAACTTGCATGCAAATTATTGCCCCAACAGGTGTGTTCAGAAGGTGTGTGTCTGCCTGAAAGTGTCTGATGGTCCATGTAATCATATAGAATATATTATAATAATTTGTGTCTGGAATAACTGTGGAGAATATACCTTTATGAATTATGTAAGCGATGCTATGTGGAATGAGAGAGGAATGAAGAACTGGTATGAGGACTGCTGTTTCCTGGCATCAGCGAATGCCTTTCTGCTTCTGGAAACTGCCTTTGAAATCTTTGTGTTTATTGCTTTTCTAAGTGGTGCTTCAGCTCTTACGATGTGTTCCAGGGTTTAAAAACAGCTAAAACCAGGCTGTTTCTTCCACATAAATTACACGGGTAATGTACGCTGGTCCACATGCTACAGTAGCTAGATGAACATGAGAGAATTATCAGGAAAAAAAAAAAAAAGAAGGAGCCAAATTCTTGTATGCACCAGTTTTGTATTGGCATTACAACCCTGGCCTAGATGATGAAGACAAGAACGTTTCAGATAAAAGTGAGTTATGAACTG
Organism: Centrocercus urophasianus; assembly: GCF_019232065.1. Lineage (NCBI taxonomy): Eukaryota > Metazoa > Chordata > Aves > Galliformes > Phasianidae > Centrocercus > Centrocercus urophasianus. The sequence continues at coordinate 8,536,729 of NW_024884711.1, forward strand.
TTCTAATTTACTGCTTTGCTGGAAATGTTATTAATGCTTGGAACACATTGCAACACATACAATTGAAAAAAAAACCTGACAGTGAGGTTGTATCCTTGTCGGCTTTGCAATTCATTACTCTGTAAAAGTAGTTTCTAGAACTAAGTTATAGCACAGCTGTTATCTTTTTTTCTTTAAAAAAAAAAAACAAAAACAAACCCATGTTTTACACTGTGGTGGTTTTTAAAAAACAAAAGCCATCCCTCAAATTGTCTGTTTTATCAGGTAATACCATGCGTCCTTTGTAGGATTTGGGCAAGCCTTAAATGAAGCACTGTCTACTGAGATTAGAGGAAGAAGTGCTAGATCCCTAATAAAAGAGCCTTTCCTTTTTAAATCATTGTCAGAGGTTTAGATATATGCTTAGGTTTATCTTTTGCAGCAGAATTGAGATCCAAAAGTGGCTCTCATTGATTGTAAGATGCTGTGGTTTTCAAATTGAAACAGTAGTCTTTCAGTTTACAGGAAAGTTATTGCATCTTGAGGCCTCTTATTCCTTGATGTTCCGTACGTAGCTAAAAACATCATGCTGAGGAGTTGCTGGCTTCTGGCAATGACTCTTGCTGAGGACAGGGCATTGCAAAACAAGGTTGAACTATGAAGGTCTGACAGAGAAGTCAGTGAACTGTGATAAAACCTCCATAAAGCTTAGCTGACTCAAGGCAGCTATATTTATGCTATATTATTTGTTGATGGGATGGAATATGCTTTGTACTCTGTTGGATTGTACTGTTGTAATGCAGTACAGTCAGTGTCTTTCTCTGGATAGGTTCTTTTTAAGGGGTTGGCTTCTGAATGTTGAAAATACATCAGCTTGAAACCTAGCCAATATGAAAATAAACCAGGATTAGTTGTGTAAATATTTTCTTGCTTTTACTTACTTACTTTTTTTTTTTTCTTTTTTTTTTTTAATTAAATTTTTTAATTAATACATGGGCTACTTAGTTTTGGCAGGTCTCAGTGCAGAATGTCCTGAGAACAATCATAGAAAATCAGAAAAATAACACAAGAAAAGACTGGGATACCAGAAACTTTAGCTCTTCAGGTTTCTTCTATAATTAAATAACTTGCTGGGGGACTGCTAGTTACAAACCCCCTTCATGTCCCCGGTTATATTTTGGTAGCAAAATGTGATTATGCTGGGAAAATAACATATTACACTTTTGTTAAGTAAGGTACTAATTGAGACTTAGCATAAGAAGGTAAGAGAACAGCCACTATCTGAAAGCAAAACTCTGGATATATATGTACATATATGTGGATATAGATGTAGGAATTAGTTGCAGGCAGTAAGCAGGTGGTGTTTTTGGGCAGTCTCCTTCAGCTGCCCTGTCTTTCCCAGGGGCTTGAAGTGTCAAATATTGCTCAGAAGAAAGCCTGTAACACATACTGCATTTCTGCTAGGCTTTGGGAGGCTGGCGGATTGTTCAAACGTAGGAAGAACTGAAGGTTCCCCTTTCACACTGTGACTGTGCCACACTGTCAGTGTGTGAAGTCTGTTGGGACTGTCTCTGTCATGCATGAGCTGTAATAGAGGGTGCAGACGACTGCGAAAGTTGGTAGGAGGCTCAGGTGGGCCTTGCTTGGGCACAGATGTTCCGGTAGGAGTTCTGTGCTGAAGGATGAGTCATAGGAAATGGCAAGACCTTCTAAGCAGGTGCTGGAGCAGCTTAGAACTGTTAGCCTGATGGCTTGGGTTCATGTCTTTTCTAGTTTTTAAATGGAAGAATTAAAGTCTTGAGGAAAAAGTGTTGAAAAGGTGCTGAATCTTGTCTTGATCCTTCCTACGTTGAATTGCTGCGTTGGCAATTAAGTCTGAAGGGATATGAAGTAGGACCAGGTAAGTCACACGAGTCCACCTGTCTTCCTTCTTCCTTCTAGAAGGGTCCTCAATATTTTCCCCTTTATCTGATCTTTTATTTGATGCTGTGGCAATGAGTGTAGGGTTGGTAGGTGTTCTAGGAATTGAATTGGAGAAAATACTTGAAAGTAAAGAGATCAGCTGTAAAAATGTTGCGTTTTCTAATAGTTAGAACTGGACAGACTGACCGTTGGTTCCAGAGATTAGGCAATGGCTTGAAACCTTTTGGAATTTTATTCCCCTTGAGCTTAAGACTGGATTTTTCACAATTTATGTCTGAACAGATTGAACACTAGGGGTGTGGAATAGGTATCTCAACCAAGGGACTTGGACAGCTTAAATGGAACTGTCAGTGGTAATAGAGAAAGCAGCTGGTACAGGAGAAGTATACAGTACGGTTTCTCACAGATTGTATTTTTGAGATGGTGTCAGGACATCAAGAACAGATGTCTAAGAGACTGAAAATGCCTACTGTACTCATATGTTGAGTTTTGACTTTCATTACATTCCTTCAACTGGATTTAGTTATTGGAATACTGAATTGCACACTTTTAAAAAGGAAACTATAAAAATTATGGAACTGTAACTAAGTTCTGGAAATCTGAAAACTACTGAAGCTCTGCTTTTGTGCCTTGTCTGTAATGATCTACACTTGTTCTGCTTGCTTCTTTTTTCCCTAATAATATTGTCATACTTTAGTTACTTGAACTAATTTTGATGAATCTGTTCTGTTTCAAAGAGTATTTAAACTTAGGAGTTGGTTTATTGCCCAGTGTTCGATGCAGAAGTTATGTTGTGTCCTTTTTTTTTTTTTTCCTCCCCAAAATTCCCTTCTCTGTTGTGGTTTCATGGACTCTGTGGTAGGCAGGCTTGTGATTGCAATTTTAACAGCAAGCATCGATTACTAGAGGAATCTAAGGAATACCTTAATGTTATTTGCAAGAATTTTAGTCTGTTGTTAGGGACTTTTTCTCCAAGTGTATTTAGTGTTTGTTTTTTTTTCCTCCTTCTATCACACTATTTCCTTGCCATTGCTTTTCATTTCATTCTGAGCAAAGAGGGTGCAGTGCTGGATATGGTGTATGGAGAAGTGTATGGGAGGGAGGCAGCAGGGTGCCAAAGGGCACTGCAGAACAGGAATGACCTTTCAGTATCAAATCACTGCTAGGAAAATGTGTTAGTTTTTGCTCTCTAAGTTGAGAAGTATTACTTCTTTACAGTGTTTTCTTGTGAGAAATAATGTGTGTGCAAAATAATGCTTTTTAGATATGGCTGTTAAATGCATGACTTGTAGGTTCTGTTTTCATTTGAGACTTGCGTTCCATTAGAGAATTTTGTTTTCTTCACTTGAACATCTCCAATTATAATGTCTTAGAAGCAAGTTGTTTTGAGGAGAGGGAGAAAAACGGTGTATGTTCTGAATCACATCTTTTCTGTTTGGGGTGCTAGGCAAGAGAAACTAACAGCTGAGAATCAGCATCTGCTGAGAGTGTTTGTGAGTAGTTTGTACCATTTGGGAAGAAAATGGAAGAAAACTACAAAGAAGTGGTTAAATAGACAAGTACTTAGTACAGTATTGTTTTTTGTCATAATTAGAAACGATGACAAAAGCTAGAAGGAAGAAACACCACTACAAAAAGCAGAGCAGAAATGGGAGAGTTCAAGCTGTACAAATCAAACGAAACTGCTCTGACCCACTGCAGTGGAACTGCCAGGTCACAGCCTGAACCGATGGTTGAGCACCAGGTGAAAAGCCATGGCTAATCCAGGGAGCTCAGGGATGAGCAGTGCACCTGAGTGACTGGAAGGTGTGGAGCCTGGATCCATCCATCCTCACTCTCATGTAAGGGTTAGCAGCTGAGGGAGTCGTGTCTCTCTGGATACAGATTGCACTGCTCTTGAGCTGTCACTGGTCATTGGCAGGGATGAGCAATTTTTCCTTCCTTTTTACCTGCTATTGCTCTGTAGGGTTTGTGTCCTACTAGAAGGCACTGTCATTGCCTTATTTCGTCATACACCCACTGATTCTTTTACTAGAGTTTGGCTGTTTGCATCTGCAACATACACTGCCAATACTTAAAGTGATGAGGGTGTCTGATATTGGAAACAGGAGATTAACAACCTGCTGCTAATAGTTACAAGACAAGGCTTTTAAACACTTCAACTCTGAAACTGCTCCTGGTAACCAGATGATAAGTCTTAGGAATCTTGCTTTCTACATGATTTGTTTTGGAAGTGAGAATGCATACTGCTGGGTGTTCGGGGGAGAAAGGAAGTACCTGCATCTTCCTGTCAAGCTAAGGCTAATGGAAAGCAGTTTCTTTAGTTTTGGTGAGACAGTGCAAAAGCTTACTGTCCTAGCTGTGTTCTCGGAGTGTTCCAGTGAGTAAAAAGACTGTGCCTAAAGCTTTCTTGGAAATTTCTGTCATATCAAAGCACTAGCATATTGCAACAGTGAAGAATTTAAACTTCTGTTTTCACAGTGCTTGATCATTCGTAACATCAGTTACGGCAAAGGTACTCATTCATGTGGGAGGGTGGATTAAATTAGAAATTCCTGAATTGCTTTGTTGTAACTGGCATGGCTGTAATGCTAGGAATGACAACAGAAATCATGTTGTGCTTGTAAAAAGTTATTGGTGAGCCTGTGCCTTCTGTAGAGTAGCCTGATTGCTTCTGTGTTAACTCTTGTCAAATCTGATTGAAAATTACCTACTTGCTGGCTGCCCAGCAAATATGGTTTGACCAATTCAGTAAGATATAACAAGGGGTTTGACAGAAACATACGCAGTGTCGGAGGCCCCTGCAAAATGCCATGTTTTCATGACTTTAAAATTGAAATTGGTGTAGCACTGAGTACAGTGGAATCTGACTTGGCAGGACTGCTGATGCTGAGTGGTAAAAATTGTTCTCATCTGTTTTCTTTGGTCATAAAAGATTCATATTAGCAAAGTGGTTGTTAGTGTGGGAGAGGCTGTTTTCAGTGTGGCAGAAAGGTGTTGCATGCAGTTGCATGGAAGCTGAATTTCCAGAAGTCTGGAATAGTTGAGGGTTCATAATGCAGCAGTAAGCGAGCTTCACTGTGTGCAGGACAAACTGAAGTGAGTTCTGCCGTGTACTGTTACCGGAGCTTGAGATCGACAGCTGAAAGCACAGGCCAGTGGTTTCCATGTAATGCTGGTAGCTGGCAGAGGCAATGGATCACTGTCCTACCAGGTTGGTGATTCTCTGAAGTTCCTCTCCTACCCAAAGACTGACCTGGCAAATTATGTGCCATCTTCTGCTTTAGCTAGCAACATTTATTGTTGTACAGATTCTGCTGGAATGCAGTGCTCAGTATTGCTGTTGGCCAAAGGCAGGAATTGAAAAACTAAGGTGACAGACTGGTAGTTCTGATGTAACGATGAATAGAGGAGGGTTTCTTTAGTTTAACTAGGCTTTTGAAGTGGTCCTTTATGGTCCTGATGGTCCTCTGTTCTTATGACTGTTTATGAAAGTGGATAGTGATAGACAAGGTGAATCATCTTGAACTGAGACAGGGGAGGTTTATGTTAGGTATCAGGAGGAAGTTTTTCCCACAGAGGTGGTGAGGCACTGGAGCAGGTTGCCCAAGGAGGCTGTGGATGCCCCATCCCTGGAGACATTCAAGGCCAGGCTGGATGTGGCTCTGGGCAGCCTGGTCTGCTGGTTGGAGACCTGCACATAGCAGGGGGGTTGAAAGAAGACGATCATTGTGGTCCTTGTCAACCCAGGCCATTCTGTAATCCATCCTTGAGGAACAAGAGTAAGATTGTTTTTCACTTAAGTTTTCTGAGTGTGGTTCACTTTATTTTGCCCAATTCTCTGAGATTTAGGAGGCACATTGTTTGTTTTTGTACAGTTGCTGTGGACTGTGGTGTAAATGTCCAAGATATCGTATTTCTGTTTAAAAATAAGTAACTTGGATTAAAAGATCAACGTTAGATATTTAATATTTCCTATTTACTGATCATTAAGGAGTTCTGTGTATTAAGAAATACCAGGACTACTTTTTTTTTTCTTAGTTTCAGTGTACTTGTTTTGAATTATTCACGTAGAATCTGAACAATTATAAGATGATTGTAAGATGATTGTGTTGGTTGTTTTTTTTTTTTTTTTTTTTGGTCTTCTTCCAAGGGAATACATCACATGCAAATTAGATGAAGTGATAAATTGTAACTTTTGGAAGGGCCTTGGCTTCCAGCAGATGTCGTTTCTTTGCAGTCTTATACAAGCAACTCACATAGACAAATATCTCCTACTTTCTTCCAAATAACAATGTTTGAAAAGCGGATCAGTGCAAGAGACAGTGTCACCCAGCGTGAGTCCATCAATTTTAATTTCACTGAGGACAGGTTTATTCACTCTGCAGGGTGATGATCTCCAGCAGTGAAGTGGGAGCAGACATAACAGCTTCTTCTGCCTGGAATACATTAATGGCACCTGTGATTTGGAGCCTGCATGTATTCAGCAATAAAGGTGACTTTTGGTGTTTTCGAATGGTGTTTGTCTGAAAACTTTCAAAATGTATGGGGTGATTTAGCTTCCTGTGTAACTTTGAGTATTTTCCTGCTTGCTCTACATGAACACATTTTTGTATTAATTTATTTATTGTCTTCTGGTAGTATTTCTGTCACATTGCTCTCTCAGGAAGACTAGAGAAAGCTGGAGCTACTATCTCTAGGTTCATATGACATCCTTGCTGTTTCTCATACTTCAAAAGAAACAGAGGATACTTTTTCTACCTGCTGGTCATTTTTAAGCTTAGCAGAAGTGACATTAACCAGAGCTTTACACAGCGTGCCTGAGGGTGTTGAAAATACAGAATATACTAGGTTTGTGCTTTCACTTGTAGGTTTAATTTTTCGTTATATATAGGTTTTTGGATTAGCAGATGGTAAGCCAGAGGTCAAATAGATAATATAAGGTAGAAATGAATGGGGAGAAACTAGTATTGTGTTTATTCCTCTCTTTGAAGGAAAATACTCAGACCATGTGCCATCAGTTGTGATTCTTAGTAGTGTTGAATACAGAAAAGTCTAAACATCAGAATTCTCTCTGCAGTTTTATCCATGCTGATAAATACAACAACACAATATGTCACTAAAACAGCCCTCAGATGATACGGTTTCACAAGGTTTTTTGAACTGAGTTAAAAACACACTGTCACCTAAAGGAAGTAAACTTCTTACTTATTCCTCACTGCACTCACTCGTGGCCATGGGATTCCACTTACGGAAGTGACAAATAAACTTGACCAAAAAAAAAAAAAAAAAAAAAAAAAAAAAGATGAAAAAGTTGTAAGTATATCTTAAATGTCAATATCTGTCTTGTAAAGTACTCCAGCTTCAAGGATAACAGTTAAATCTTTGCTGTCACCAGTAAGTGCTTGCTTAGTTTGTTGAAGCTGCAGGACAAAGTCCAATGTTCTGTATAACTTGAAAGAATAACACCAATATATTGTCAAAACACAGGCCTATGGTGGCAGTTGACCCCCTTCCCCCTTCCCCTCCATCAGTTGTGTAATAAGCCTAGGAAGGAGTAACCAACTAGTTCTCGTCTTTAAGTTGTCCAAGATGCTTGTTGATAAGCTAGTTTTGGTAAGAACTTGTACAAAGAAAACTATCTTCACCAACTTACTTATTAGTCCCTAGAAAATACAGTCCAGTGAGGGACTGTATGCTTTGCTTTTGTTTGTGGGTGGAATTCAAAGCAATAGTGTTTTATACTCAACTGTAGCGTCAATGTGAGTCTTCAGATTTCTGTTTACTTAGTTTTAGGTATATCTACTGAAGGCTTCTGGCAAATCCAATGACCAAACTGTTCTGCTTGTCTGCTCCTTAATTGTCATCTTCTTCTGCTCTATAAATTGTCCATCGCTCGTTGGCAGCAGAGTGGTTGTGATAAAACCAAGTTTCTGTCTCCATAAACCATTACATGAGTGACTGCTCTAATTAATTTTCAGTAATATCTTTCTAATGAAAACTTCTGGGTGCTTTTAATAAGAGATTCTGCGAATCCCCTCTCACTTCTTGTATTGTGTGTTTAAATGTGAGGGAAGAACTAAGTAAGAGACAGTCCTGTTTTCTAGTAGATATTTTTTCCAGTAAGTGTTATCTACAAAATAGAGCAGCTTTTATAGCATAAAATTTAACTTTCCTTGATTTCAGGGTTTTTACGCTTTCTTAAAGTGACCCTAGTATCCTGTAAGCAGTAAAGAAGAATTTACTTTCACTGGTATTTACTCTTCATTCTTTATATGCTGGTCAACTCCCTGAAGTTCCCTGACTAACCGCTGTGCTGTACCTGTTTTAAGTGACAGGCTGTCACTGTAGCACATTTCACCTATTATGTTTCAGCTACACAGGCAATTTCCATGGCTTTTAACTCTAAGACATTGCAGCCCAAATAACTTCTGAGTTAAGACAACAGATTCCTTTTCTTTGTGAAATTGGCTCAAGCTATGATTGAACACTGTTTTTAATTTCCGATCTCTCACTGTTAAATTGAACAAAGAAGTAGGCACTTAGAGTAGCTGAACTACTCTACAGCTACTCTAATTGAAATCAGAGTATTGTTATTTGAGCTAGCTCTATTTGCAGTCCATTTTGTGGTCTTGATTACTTGAATAGTTTTCCAGACTTCCAATGTGGAGGTGTTTGGGCTTTGGCAGCCAGCAATCATCTCTTCCTCAGTTTCAGTGCTCTTGCTGCTGCTCAGGGTCACTCTCTGTGCCTTTGTTATTTGGTTTATTAATATTTCAGTCCCTGAGAGTACTTCATCTCCAGGTGACATCCAAACTAATATCAGATCTGACATAAAACCTCAGGCCCGCAGTGGCTGTCCTATGCTTAGGTACTTTTCTGCTTGAAACCAGTAATTTTTGGTAATGAAGATGTCTCAAAGTCAGCAAATGGGTGAAGGTGCCTTCGCCAGGCAGGACATAATATCTAGTCACAGTAATGCAGGTTTGAGTTGGACTTAATCCTTACAGGTTGTCACAGAAGAGAAAGGAAGAGTTGGGAGATACAGGTTAGAGAAATATTAACCAGATTTACCTCTGCAAGTATGGGTTGGGTTCATCATTGGCATGCAGTACAAGGGAAGTGATAGGACAGTTTAGGATAGGACAATTGGAAGGTATTGTGTAGTAGACACCTGTGATAAATATTCACTGCTTCCTTCCTTCCTGCATTTTCTGTGCTTTTGGTAATGGTGTCTGCCTCACTTAACATAACTTAGAGGACAGGCTCCAATAGCTAAAGGTGAAGAAGGGCGTGTGGGTACTTCAGTTGGATAGATGTTCTTTGTTTTCAGCTGTCTTTTTCTGCTGTATGTTTTGACATCACTGAAGTTTACTAGCAGCGAATAGCAGAGAACTTAGATTATGGATGATACTGAGTGGCTTGAGATAAAATTGTGATGTAGACCTGACTGTCTGACACATGTCTGTGGGACGTGGCTTTCTTTAAACTTTGCTGCATGATCATGCTGGTATAAACCCAACGATTTCAGACTTCCATTGGGCATAGTGGAGATAGAATACAAGATGTCTGAATTTGCTACTCTCCCATTATGTCGCAGGAAAACCAAGTTATCAAATGATTATTTTTCATTGATTTTTGGATGTTATAATAGCAAACACCAAAAAACCCCAAGGTAATGTCATGTCTTCTTTTTCAGTCTATTAAGAATCCTGCAAAATATGGCAAGTAGTTGTCAGAAATCTCTGTAATGTATTGGCTCTTGGTCAAGTTTAATTTCATTATTGATCTGTCATTATACGTGATTGTACAGAAAATGCATTCTCAGTGTGCACATCTCTGTGTAGATACTACTGAAGGAATATGGCATAATAGCAAAATAGCAAAATAGCATCAGTCAGACTTAGACTTGTCAATTGGAGCAGCTGTGTTCACTGGCTACATTCAGTGTCATCTTATTACTTTCACTCAAATAAGCCTCTGAGATTCTTAGGTTTTAAGGTCATTTATAGTATGTTTAATGGACGTAATAGAGCCTTCTAGTTCAAAATTTCAGCTTTCCACAATCCGGTATTTGTCTTGTTGGAGAGATGTATTTTTGGTGTGTGAAACTGCTTATTTCGTACTGAATTTGTAAGTACTTTGTGGAAAAGGAGTTTGTTAGACACAATGCAGTTTTTGATGTGAAGTGTAAACACCAAACCTATCAAATTCTATTGATTGTGTTGCTTCTGGAGATGCGTAAGACTTTGTAGTGATGTATGATTCCCTCAATATTTAGGGTTTTTTTTTTTGTATGCGTGATTTATTGTATGATGAAAGCAAATGAGTTGATTTCTTTCTTTATGTCTCACCTTGATTGATCATAGGCTCTCCAAAGAGTTAGTTTGAGTACTCTTGTGGCACTTTGCTGTGAGAATATTCTTTGACTAAGCAGAGTACATGCATTGTATTTTCTTTGCATCCTCTTGGTGTGCAAAATCTAAACAATATTAAACCCACTGGATTTTTGGAAAACAGAGAAAGTAAAAAACTTGATTTCTGATGGCTGCCTACTGACAAGATAAACATTTTCCTAGAAGTTCTTTTCAGGAGAGTCTTTTTACCTCATCAGGGATCTCTGACAGTCTTTGCATGCTCAGCAGATAAGTGAAGTAATTTGTGGTCACAGGGATTAGGTAGATGGAGTAATTTATAGGGACAAAGACTGCAGCTCTTTCTGTCCAGCCATCTGGAATACCTCTGAGCCTAGAGTTGAAGACGAGTTAGAGGTCCCACTCCTTAGTGACACAAGGTGACTTAGTGACTTAGAAGGATATCAACAGGCTTGTTATGTAGAATGACTACTAATTTTTCGTGCTGGACAGGCAAGACCTGAGTGATAGAAAACTTGAGGAGGAGAAGTTAAGCAATTAGCAATAAGCATGTGTAGATAGCAGCTATGTATGTTTAGCAGGTATCCATATGTTTAGTTAAGTATTGGGAAGATTTGTGAACCTGAAGTAGTGCATGTGCACCTATTTGCAGGATGCCCGCCACTGCAATCGTGAATAAAATCTGCTTTTATCAGAGATGCTGTCCTGATAAATTATTTGGATATTTCCAGCGTTTTCAAGCCCAATTTCCTTTTGGCTGTAGTCCAGTTATTAGAAGTAACATGGAGTTGCTCTGTGCTTGTTTTGTGTCAAAATTGTTTTCCTTGTAAATGAAAATTTATTTTTCTATCTGCAAACTCTGTTTTTCATCTGTGACGTGAATTGAACTGGATAATAATACTGTTGTAATTAGGATTGCACTGACCTGTTTATTCCTCCCAGTTATGTCACTGTTAGCCTTTTCTCTGTGATCTGCAATGCAGAAGTGAAGTCTGCTGAATTAAGTAGTAGCAAATTTAGAACAAAGTAAAAAAAAAAAAAAAAAAAGGAAGATAGGAAGGATTGTTAAATGTCACAAATAGCATTGGGCAGCCAGCCAGTTCACTGGAGTGTAAGCTCTAAGTGCTGCTTATGGTATCAATCTCAATTGTGTACCTTTTGTTTATCTGTTTGCTATAAATTGCTGTCCCTCAGTGTGGTGGTGTTGGATGTGCTGAAGCATGGAGAAAGACAATTAATGTTCTTTTTCGTAATTGGTAAGAATTCCAAGCCTGATGAGTGAAAAATAGATGCATTATCATTAAGGCTATATTTTCTTCACAGTCCTAAAAAGCAACCTCTAAGCAAGTCCATTTGAAATTAGAGGACTATATAGTATTACTTTATTTTTACTGTCTTCTCCTTCTACAAAAGGGCAGGTGACCACAGTCTGTTGCTGTCTATAGAATTTCAGACTGTTGAGCAGGGGAAGGCAATTGGCTGAGGAAGCGAAAACTGAACTTATGAAGCAAATGTAGCTTCTTCAGATGAGAAGTGACATTTCTGTTCATGACGTGTACTCACGTAGATATGTAGAAATTGACCGGGACTTGGGAAAGCAGTAGAGATTTCTCCTGAGATTTTGTGGATCTGTGGTTAAAATCAAGGAGAGCGTGATAATCAGAAGCAAGTCATCTATTAATTGTGAGTAATAATTCTACTTCTTCTCTCTGTTTTAGATGTGTAATGCTTCCAAAAGTTCCCAGTTGCAGTTCAACTTGATTAGTAGAACTGTTTTTAAAAATCAAGTTTTCATTCTGAGTTGCTCAAAGTCAGTAAAGTTTCTAAAGAATACTGCAGGTTTGATTTTTTCTTGCTTAAAAAAAAAATGAGAAATTGAAGAACCTCAATAAAGGATGTTAAAAGGTAACCAAAATGTAAGCATGCTCTCCAACCACCAGTCTTCAAATGATGTCTTCAGAGATGACTTTCACCAGCAAAGTCCTTAATTGTCAAAACTGTATGCCAGGCTTCTTTATTGACATGAACAATTTCATTAATGTTATGGCTCAAGGTTTAAGAGGGGGGGGAACCCAACAACAGTTAATTAGTTGCATACGTATCTCTAAGGTGGCCTAACAAGACAGTTTCCTAAAAATGAAATGTTTCTGTATGACTTCTTTTCCAGTTATTAGAACCATAAACTTTCCTTGGATGCAGTCATTTACTTTGTCAAGCGATTCTTACATACATTAAAAAAGGAATTATAGCATAGTTTGATTATTTTCGAAAATGCCATCTTCTTGAAGATTATGGAAACAGTGAAGGACATGCAGCTGGTTGGTAGTTGTTGGAGGTGAATTGCAGTGGACTGAAAGGAGAACTAGCAGTCCTACCTAGAGAACTTCCTGGCATTACAGAGTAATGAAAACTTATTTTCAGACAGTTGGATGTGTTCAGAGCAGAGCAAAGATCGTAGCTATAACAAGAGGTGTTTTTCTGCTGGCGGCACACCTTTGTGTGAGTTAAGATTTCTATTCAGTGTCAGCTTCAGTGGGCAATGTGCCATGTTATGGGTGTGAAACTGAAAGTTAAAATGCCTATAGCTGTTTTGATTTTTTTTTTTTTTAATTAAAAAAAAAAAAAAAGTATTTCCATATGAGAATACTAAAATTTGTCATTTAAGTGGAAATGTGTGATATTTCTTGAAAACCTGTGATGTAAATAAATCATATGGGAAATGTTTATGTTGTTCTTCTGATAGTTTTAGATGTTTTCAGATCCTCTCAAACTGGGGCAGTATGAGAAGTATATTGGCAATATAAGAGAGTGGGTTTGGTTTTGTTTTTTTGCAGAAAATGCTGTAGCTGTTGTTCTGACAGGTTCAGATGTAGACCATTTTTGTTCTAATATACCACAAGCATTTTATTGCTCCCTAAACCAAAACTACTGCTATTTGTTAAATTCTTCTTGAATGGGGAAGCAAAAGTAAGCTTTCCATAGTTTGCTATAAAAATACACTTAACAGTAAATGTGAAATCCAATTGAAATAGTTGTTTTGTACAGTGTTTGAGTCTCTTTTTTTCAGCTCCACAAATTTAGAAAGCAACTGAGTTGTGCTTCCTGGTGTGTAATGCTTGCACTGCTTGACTTTCATTTTATTAATGAAATGGCTGTCAAGGTGGATGGATAGAGGGGTTAGGAATGGAACTGGATGATGAGTGTCAGGATAGGTAGTTACAAAATTCATGAGGCTTGGGATTTAGGTGGAGAGGAACGGTTTTGAAATACAAGTAAAATAGAAATTGTGTTGTCATCAGGCCTTTTTAACAAATGCACGAGTTACATTAAAAAAAAACTGACAGTCTTTGTTTTTGTTTTTGCTAAAGCAGAAATACAGTTCTTGATTGCTGAGTGTTGCTGAATGTTTTACCTTGTAATTGATATCAGTTGGTAATGCATCTGATGGACTCAGTTGATAGGTATTTATGGACAATGAGAATTAAATATTTGAAAATACTCTGCTGTACCTAGCGGACAGTAGAACAAGCTATATCTTCCACTTGTTTGACACAGTGTACTTCTGGGCAGTAAGCAAAGAATCACAGAATATCCCGGGAGTCCAATCCTGGCTCCACACAGCACCACCCAAACCCAGTGTCTGAGAGCACTGTCCAAATGCTCCCTGAGCTCCGGCACTCAGCGCCGTGCCCACAGCCCTTGGCAGGCTGCTCCATGCCCACCGCCCTCTGGCACAGACCCTGTCCCTAACTCCCAACCTGACTCCCCTGGCACAGCTCTGCTCTCTCATGTCTGTCACACAGAGCAGAGCTCAGCGCTGCCCCTCCGCTCCCTGTGAGCAGCTGCAGCCGTCATGAGGCCTCCCCTCAGCTCCTCTGCTCTGGGCTGAGCAAACACAGGGAGCTCAGCTGCTGAAGTTGAAAGTAATTCCAGAGTAAATGTCAGAAATATGGCCAATTCATTTTGTGGAGTTGTGTTCCATGGATGAGGAGGAAGTGTAAGAGTGAATCCCATGAGCAGGGAGGTCTGTGGCAAGTGCCCTGAAGAAGTGGGGGAGGAATAGGAAGATCCGTGGTGAATCTCAGGATCTTGATGGAGACTGCTGAGCTGCGGCTGGGCCGGAGGAGCAGGAAGCTGGTATTTTCCAAACGGTTTGTATCAAATGTGAACAGTTAAGCAGCTGTGAGGTTAGAACAATAGTGGTGGTCTCTTTTAATTAATTAAAATAAAAGATTTTTTTTTCCAGTTTTAGTGTGAGAGAAATACCAAGGGTTCTTTTGGAAGTGTGTGGCAGTAACAGTTATTTTGTAACTTCTGTATGACTCTTGCTGTTGTATGTCTGGTATTTGATAACTCAGCTCTGCTACCTCCTGTCTGTTCTCTTAAGAGTATATTGAAGTTTTCATCAGCGGTAATCTGTAAATTAATTACAGAAATGCGATGTCCTGGGTAACTGTGTGCTCTATTAGCTAGCTCAGTAAAGTAACAGAGGAAAAGATGACAAGATTAATCAGTTCTAGGGAAGTTAATGCTGTTATTTCCCTGGTGTGAAGAACAAATGACTTGTGGAACTCAAGTTACCAGATACCCTTCTTCTTTTGATTACAGTTACATCAAGCTTCTAAAATGGGACATGCAGCATCATTACTTCTCTCTTGCTTTATATATATTGCTTTTCCATCCTCAGTTAATGAAAGAATCTGGTCTCCATTTCTCCTGTGTTTTTCTGGTAGTCTCATCTGGATTATTTGTTTTGTGACATAAGAAAATGTTTTTGGAGGCTGTTTCTGTTTCTTCTATTTTTTTTTTTCCCCTGAAGTCTTGTGTTGCTTGATTGAACATTTATCCCTCATTCCTTCTCCTAGCTCCTTTTTATCACTTTAATGTTTTTGAAAGTGTTATCCACCTGCCTCTGTTGTGAGGCTATAGATGTCTTATAGATATCTGTGCAGCTCCCTCCTTTTTTTTTTTTTTTCTCTGGGATACTGCTGTGAGAAAGGTGGGAAGGGGAGTCATGAATCAAATACTTTTCTGTTCAGCTTGAACAAGGTCACAGTTAGAATGGATGACTATGAAAAGTTACTGATTTTTGGCCTCTTCAAAATCAGAGGAAAGCTATTTTGTTGACCTGAACAGTTTTTGCTAAGTAGTTAGAACTCATCTTTCTATAGATAATTCTCTTTGCTTTTCTGGCTTTCAAAGTTGTCAGGCATAAAAACTGATTCATCTGGGATGACAAAAGAAGGCAGAGTACTTGAAGAGAGCAATGTGAAGGCTTATGAAAATTGAATCTTCTTTCCATTTAGTATTACTGTTCAAATTGTACTGAAAATGTTCTGCATGCTTTTACAAGCAACGAAGAAAGCATCTATAAAACGGAAGGGATGAGGCCAGTGGTAATGTTCTGGTTTTCTGAGACTATATATAAAATAGTTTATGCTTGTCTAGAAGGTCAAATTAACACTGATGCTATGGCTATGATGACAAGCCTATGGAAGGATGCCATCTTCTCTGCATATGTGGAATTTCAAAAGTTATTTCTGCAGGATGTCATGGTGCTGGTGAAAGGTACTTGGTACGTGAATGGCTGGTTTCCTTCTGTGGGGTAGCTTTATGCAATGCAAAGCATGTCTTTGTGGAGCTTATGTTCATTCTGGGGGTGCTTTGCTGGTCTAATATGTGAAGATTTTTCAACTGAAGTGCTCTTGCTAGATGTAATTTAATAGACTGTTCTAATAGACTCAAAGGATCTTTTTTCCTTGGTAGGAGAAGGAGAGATTTTTTTTTTTTAATGCAGTTGTTGCTTTTTTCTAAGCTGTGAAGATGCAGTGCTTTACTGCATGTGATGTAGTTGATAAAAGATGGCCTGATAACAGGAGTGAAGTGGGGCAGTTATCATGTGGATGTCACAGGCTCAGAATGGACTTGTTTGCTAAATCTGAATAAATAGAAAACTGAGAACTTATTAGTTGGATAGAGGGAAACACTTGCAGAAGGGTCAAGCGACCACATCATTTTCTCAGGGGCATAGCTTCACTTCTGTCTGCTTTATCCCTTTGAATATGTAACAGATATTTCTAAAGTGGACAAGGAAAACTGAGAGTAAGTGAAACCGTGCTATGAAATGTGCAGTCAGAATTTTGATCAGATGTTTTTCACTTCTGCTATTTTTGCCATTAAGTGCATCATCTCTCCCTACAGAGCAATCAGAAGAAGGGAAAAATGCTTTGTAAGAGAGGAAGCAGTATTGTAAAATCATTTAAAAGTCAAGCAAAACATGGAGATTATAGATTGGTGTAATAGATGGCAGTAAGTTAATCTTCAAATGTTGGCAATTTCTGTTTAGAGCTCCCTTATTTTTAGCACTGCTGTTGAAAACATGATGGTGGTTGACATTCAGTTTGCCATTGCTCTCCTCTTTTTTATGCTGTGAAGATAAACTCTGTAGAGGATAGGTGGAAAGATGATTCATGATTACAAAGAAAGGGTTTCCATTTGTTTAGTGAGGGAAGGGTTGTGGAGATACTTATGGGAGATGGAGTCAGGGCGGAAGTGTGAGGGTTAATGATGCACTAGCTTAAGATTATTTGAAGCAAGGATTGTTTACCTATGGATAGTTTAAAGCAAAGGTGATCTTTGTTCTGTTTTGGAGGCAGAGGGAGTAGAGTTGTGTGTAAAGGTGGCAAAGGATGCTTGCCCAAGCAAAATGTCTGAAGCTCTGATGATCTTAGGCAGTAGTTGCTTATTATACTCAAACTTATTTAGCTGGAAAAATAGAAGCAGGAAAGAACAGCAGGAACCTCAGTAGGCTATGAAAACAAATGTTATGTGATGGAAAAGCTTAAAGGTGTTCTTAATATGGAAATATTGAAAAAAAAAGGGCTAAAACAAAATGACTCTTTCAGAATAAAGTAATAACCTGAGCAAATCTGGGGTATGTGAAATAGCAAGTCTGATTAGTAAGAGTTTCTGAAATACTGAACAGAGATTTGTATATTTAAGTATGATAATCCTGTCTGGAAGAACAATAGCAAATACGTGTTCCAAATGCCCACGTTAATGGTATTAGTCAATTTGTTAGGGCTGTTTTTTTGGAAATTTTTTAACTTTTATTTTTTTGTGGAGGAAAGCACATAGGTCATATTTGCATCATATTCACTCTATGCTGTTGGGAATCCTTCAGCTAAGAGGTTTTCTGTCCCCTCTTGGCAAAGAGTTAAATTGTTGTTTTGTTTGATTATACGTGTGATTCCTACAGGAGAAAGCTATTTAAGATATGTGCTGTTGTGAAAGATGGCTATATTTAAAATAATGTTTGTGACTCACTTGAGCTGCACAATTAATTTCATTTGTATGGTCTTACAGTCCTTGCAGTTCAGTTTATCGTAGAATGGCTGGGGCCAGTTGAAGATGAACGAGTGAAGATTGAAGTAGAATAATGTTGGTTGTTTACTCTTCAGCAGGAGGCTATTGCTCCTTCCGTTTCCAAAACAGCTGTGATGGAGCACAGTTTTTCACACCATACAAACAATAGATGTTTTGCTTAATGACTTTAGATATGAGTAAGGACTCTGATTTTTGCACTTATTTGTTTTTAAATGTATTTTTTTTTATTACATGAAGCATTTGTTTTGTGTTTCAACCTCGCAGGGCTTTTCTCAGAATCCTGCAAAAAACATTCTATGAATAGCTAATTTGGAAATCAGATGATCATCAAGCACAGTACCTTCTGTTTGCTTATTATTATTATTATTTTTTGCTCCCACATCTTAGCTGTGTTGTTGAAGATAGCTACTGATACTTCCTACCTACCCAGTGCTTAATGGGAACTGAATGTTCAGTTTCCTTTGCTTGACTTTCAGAACTAAACTCAGAACAACTGTGTGTGAAATACAATCACAGAAGTGAAAATATCATAACATTAATTGTGCTCATCCTTCTGCAAAAAGAGCTGCTCCTTTTCAGAAGACTAGTTGC
The DNA here is from genome assembly GCF_019232065.1 of Centrocercus urophasianus. NCBI lineage: Eukaryota > Metazoa > Chordata > Aves > Galliformes > Phasianidae > Centrocercus > Centrocercus urophasianus. Next base: position 8,554,983 of record NW_024884711.1, read on the forward strand.
AGGGAATTAGCATATATAGAGGTTGTAAATGCAAAGGGAAAAAAGCAACCAACGGAGAAGAAGCTGTCTCTATCTTCAGTGCATCTCTTTAGTTAAAGCCTTCTTTCCTTGCTTTTGTGACTTGTGTGAACCTCACTGTTAAACTGGAAGAAACCTGTGCAAAAGAACCAAATGTCCTTAAGAAAAAACACCCCAAACCCTCAAAACAACTACTAGTCAAAATAATGTTACCTTATAAAATTGATTTACCAAGATTGGCTTAGCCTTGTTTGTTTATGATCTTTTTTTTTTTTTTTTTTAAAGATCCACTTTCCTCTAAGTAACTGCTTGAAAAACCCTTTCACAGAAACGTTGTATTTCTTTGAACAGGTACTTTGTGCTGGACTTCGAGACAGGAATTCTGCAGTATTTTGTGAATGAACAAAGTAAAACCCAGAAGCCTCGAGGAGCCTTGTCTTTAGCTGGAGCTATAATATCACCCAGCGATGAAGTACCGCACATGTTGGTGGTCTACTCAGCTAATGGAGAGATATTTAAGCTGAGAGGTACGGTGCTGCTTAAAGTACTAGCTGTGGTGTTCTTCCTTTCTTGCTTCTGCATCTCCTCTCATTTATCTCTTACTTCCCTGTACTGGCAGAAGGTAGTGGTTGTACAGCTGTACTCTTGCATGCTACGCTATAAAACACAATGGAATAGTAATGTGGAGTTAAGTACGTGTGAGTTTAAAATGCATTTTGTCTGTGGGAGATACCTTACGTGCTGTCCACATCATGGCATTTAATTTCTAATCTTCTCCACTGCCACTGTCATGACAACAACATGTAATAATGAATCTTCTGAAGGGTTGAAGAAGGAAGAATGCCAGTGCAATACTATTAAGATTCCCAATTTTTAAATTTTAGATTTTTCAAGGATGGTCAGGGACGTTGTATCTTTAATAGGCATGCCAGCAAAATACAGGTGTAAAGAGAAGTTCAGTTGAACTGTACTGAAGAAGACCTGAAGTGTCTGCAGAATGTGGAACTTGTCTGGTTGACGGGCCTGGATGTAGAGTTTTCACATATTTAAATGCTGAGATATGGCCTTTGTCCTTCATGGACAGTGATGATTAAAGGAAAAGTTGAAAGCCATCTTGAGGTACTTCTGCTTTTAAAAATGTCTGAAACTGGTAAGGAGTGTCTCAAATCAACATGAGACAAATAACAATGAGACCTTATTGCACTTTACAACTTCCTGAAGGGAGGTTGTGGTGCAAAAGGGTCTGGCCTCTTTTCCCAGACTAATAGTAGGACCTGAGGAAACGGCCAGAAGTTGTGCCAGAGGAGGTTTAGGTTGGACATTAGGAGAAACTTTTTCTCTCAGAGGGTGATCAGGCACTGGAATGGCTGCCCAGGGAGGTGGTGGAGTCGCTGTCCCTGGCAGTGTTCAAGAGGCGCCTGGATAAGGAGCTACAAGATCCGGTTTAGTAGCCTGTGGTACTAATAGGAATGGGAGGGTGGTTGGACTAGATGATCTTGCAGGTCGTTTCCAACCTTGTGATTCTGTGAACAACTGGTAGTGATAACCATGAAGAAGTGTCATAAGCTTATTGCTTCCAGCTGCCCACAGCATCTTAAATTGAGATTTACATGTTGTGCTTCAGAAATTGCACTTACTTAAATTAGAGTAAACTAGAATGTACAGTCCCAACGAGTAAATAACCTCCCTCTCTCTTTCTTCCTTTTCCGTTCCCTCTTGTCTCCTCCTCCCTTCATCTGCTGTTATCCCAAAAAAGAGTTCTCGTGTGATCCCTTGCGTTCTCTTGCTTCTGTTCTAGCTGCTGATGCAAAGGAGAAACAATACTGGATCAATCAGCTTCGATCCTGTGCCAAACATCACAAGGAAGGTAATTCGAAGGTAAATAATTAAGAGGGAGAAGTAATGACTGTTTTAAGTGATGTAGGTGAGGAACAGAATTATCTGGATGACAGACTGACTGCTGTAATCTGTGTTTGTGTTCAGGTATTTCTGAATGAAAGCAGCAAGTTGTAATTCCTTGCTATCTGGAACAGAGTTCTTTTAGTCAGTTGGGCTTCTTTATTTTTAAATAAACATTGTCCAATTCATGGGAAATTCATGAAGTGCATTTTGGATGCTGTCAGTAGATGGTTATTGAAAAATTGACCATTCATTAATACCTATGATATGCAGATTAGTATTTAATGGCTGTTACTAGAAAGCTGCGTGTATATGTTAGCAGTGGTCAGTTTTGCAAGTTCTTTAACAAATCTGGAAGGTGTCGTCATGTGAAGATTAATATTAATTCCTTCTCTTTAAAAGTGGTGTCTGAATTTTTCTCTTCAAACAGATGAATGTTTTGAATAGGTACTTCAAAAATAGCAGAATGATGAGTTGAGTGTTCCCTGCCTCTCGGCAGAAATGGCTTGAACCTATTTGAATTCCAGTGCCCCTTGAAGGTGGGAGAGATTACAAAATTAATAAAAACAATTTCAGGAATAAGTCGCTATTTTTATTTTGTGTGCCTTTAGTGTAGGTACTGGAAGTCACTCAAAAACAACCAGCAATTTCTGTTCTCACCTTCAGTCCTTTGAACACTTCCATTAATATATCTTAATATATCCAAGAATGAAAGGATTGCTTTCCTGCTGTGAATTGCTTGCTATATAAATAAATAAATAAGCACATTTAACTGCAATTGGAAAGGGCTCTGCCTGCCCTGCTCTGGCATATGATATATCATCATATGTTAGCTGAACAGCTGGATGATATTTTTAAGAGAATGGCATTCACTGCAGTGACTGAAGTGAAATAGAAACATTTTTTTCTGCTTTTTTTGAGTGATGGTGACTTAATAGGAAGTTATTCTAGTTCAGCAAAAGCCTTTTCTGAGAAAAATAAGTAACTTAGTTTTTCATTAATCTTTTTTTCATTTTTATGCCAGACATTTAAATGTTGTTTTTGTGTGGCTGTGACCCAGTGCTATTCTCTATGTATTTTATTTATATATACTATATAATATCATCATGTTCTCTAATAATGATATCTTATAATAATTTTTATATTCTTCTTGAATCTTTTGTGGAGTTTGTGTTCCTTTGCTGAAGTTTCCTGAGGTTTATTGAAGTCCTGCAGGTGTAAGCAAAACATAGTTAAATCTGCATCTGATTATATCCCTTTCTCATAACATGTTATGTTCTTATTACAACACAAAACTGTTGTATGAAAATGTTGCTTGCATACTGAATATCGTCCGAAGGTGAGCTGCACAGCTGACAAGTAGACATAATACAAGCTAAGTCTGTTGCTGTGTTCTAATTAAATTTTACATCTTAATGATATAAAAGCAATAAAAGGATAATGTTCTGGCAAATAATACCCGTGCTGTAGGATAATTCCAGTGTTCTCAATATCCCCATACAAGTTTCATTTTGCTTAATTACAGAGCACTTAGCCTCCAGAGAGTGCCAAATCACACTCGTTGGAAGAAGTCATCTGTGTCTGGATAGGATTGCTGCTTTTTTTTAAAGACAATTCTAACTCAATTGGATTGTCCATGTCTTAATTAAAGTCAAATTGGAGTTTGGAGAGAAAGTGAATTCAAAAAGTAGGCCCATGCATGATTTTTTCTGGTAATTTCTGAGAATTGTCCGAAGCTTGATCAATTTTCAATTTCTTTTCCCTTTTTCTCGAATGTTTGATGATGGTGGCTGTAAAACCATTACTGAATACACAGAATGCCTTTTATACAACTCTTGTAATTTCAGCATATGTATCAGTTGTTGGATTGGCATATATAACCCTTGTTTCTCCTAGTGTGTATCAGCAGCGTGGCAAGGAACAAAAGCCTTTATCTTGTGAAGCAGCTTGTGCCTTGTAGTGTGGTGAGATGAAAACTCTCCGCTTAGGTTTGTGGAAGAACAAAGGACTAGACTCCTTGTTCCAACACTCAGCTCAGAGCTGAGCAGTGAGCTGCAGAAAATTGAGTGGTGCAGTTTCTTGTTTCACCTCATCCCATCTTCCAGTTCTCTGCAGCTGCACACAGCAATCTAGTTCCCTTCCTTTTGCTGCCACCTTTTGTACAGATTCTGCTGTGTTTCACACCTATGGGAGCTTGGGCATAAGAAACTGGCTCATTGAGGAGTCAGGTGAGCGCTGATAAAAGGCAAGCAGGAGACATGACACTACTTATCATATGGTAAAGCCCTGCTGTCTTCCTCCTCCTGAATTGAGAATGGTCAAAATGAACCTGGCTAGAAACTAACCTTCCTCTGGTTTAGTTTCAGGCTGTGTATTTAAAACTGAGCCAACCTGATGACTGCTTGTCTCTGAGAGATTTTCTGGCTCTCCTTCCTCTCAATCAGTGTTCCTCGTGCCTGTTACAACCATTGTCGGGCCCTTTGGAAAGGCTGTTTGGTGAACTAAATTAGCAGAAAATTTTGTTTACTTTTCTGTCTCTCCTCTGGTTTAACTCCCTGACATTGTTGTCATTGGAGTCAGTGGGCATCATTTTATGGAGAGAGAGTAAAGAATGAAGATCAAAACTAAAACTGCTCCACCTGGGACAGCTGCAGTGATTTATTTGTAATTTAGGAACAGCACCCATAGTAATTTCTGGAAATTACTGGAAATCTGGAAAAGAAGTCAGTACTTGCCTGAAATAATTGAGGCAGATGTGTACTACTTCCTGTATAGCTGTAAGAATGACTGTCAGATCTTTGCAGGCTCTTCTTCAGTTCTCTCAGATTTCTTTTTGCCTTTCCTTTTGCCTGGTATGCTTTTCCACTTCTCTCTTTCTTAATCTGGAGAACTGTAATAAAGCATCGTGCTTCTAATTAAAACATGCTTTGGAAATAATCCTTGTAGTGAGGCTGAGAAGGATGCATTGCTTGGCTGTAGATAAGTGTTTTTCACTTCCCTTCAGAACTCGCATGAAGATAGAGTTGCTCACATCGCTGGTTTCAAAATCTTTGAAAGAAGTCTTGGAGAAAAAAAATTCAAGGCTGAACATAAACATGCTGAAATGATTCTTGACAAATAAAATATTTTTATGAACAAATAAACGTTACTCTCTTGCTTAAAAGCAGACGAATGTATCGCCTTACGTAAAGATGATAAAGCATGGTAATAATCTGTTAGAAAAGTTAGTGCTGTACATAGAGCTGTACACAAATATGCAGAGGATTCCATAAGCTAATCCCTTTTCAATGCTAGAATTTGGATTTTATGTAGTTTGTCATTTGCATTTTAATATTTCTGAATGATCAGAATGTAATTTAAACAGATCTGTGCATATATTCAGTATTTGCTTCAGTATTTGCTTACTTAGGATGCATTGGAGAAAGAAATAGATAGGAATTAAAATACTGAATGGTGGTGTCTCAGTTGTAATTACTTTCTGACTGTGTGACTTTCCACTGCTTTGAAGCTGTACACGGGGATTTGTGCTGTGCTGGGTATGTATATGGAGGAGTAGAGGAATGTCGTTTCAGTATTTATTATTCTGCAGAAAACATCTGTGGCACAGTGCCTCTGAAGCAGATGATGATTATCATCCATAAACAGATATGACAGTTCACTTCAAAAATTAGTTTATTGATCTCTGGAACATTTGCATTTGCTTTTGAAAATAAACAAAACTGTTTGCTTCTGGTAAATGGTGAAAAACTCTTCTCTGTGAGGAGAAAGAGTAACCTCTAGGGAAAATGAGTCATGAAACATTAGTGTAGTTGAAACATTAGTATAGCTGGAACTTGCTGTTCTATGGTTACATTATTTAATTGTTGAGATTTTTCATATCCAAATTGAAGCATTCAGTATATTGCTTTTTTTCTCCTGGAGATGGACAGTCAAAATAAGGAGCTTAACCCAGGACTATATTAGCTAGGCATACTTTAGAGAGTTGTAGGTCATAAAACAAGGATGAATGTGAGTACAAATAACCTTTTATTATCTTCTGTATTTTTCTTTGATTGGGTTCTTTTTACTAGCAGGCAGAGTGTTGGAGCCATGGTAAAGTGTAGCCTCAGGAAAGGATATTTGTAATCCCTTTCAGATGCTTCAGCTTGTGGGTTTCCTGGCTCATTACTAGCACCATGCATTACTGATTATTGAAGAACTTATATCTTCCTTTTGTCTCTCTTTTCATTGTTATTATTTTTTTTCTATTTACTTGCAAGCCAGAAGGCAGCGGCACCAAAGAAAAACATCTATGGTAATAGAGGAAAGAGCAGGAGATTAGGAGTAAAGTTCTGTCAGTTTGATTTCCTGGGAGAGTGAATTTGGGAAAATCACTGTTGCAGTATGTTGTGTAATTAGATGGCTTTTGGCTGTTTAAAAAAAAAATAAAAAAATCACATTGATTTTAACATTTTTAACAGCAACACTAAAGTTGATTTTTGCACAGCTGTGTGTCTAAATGCAAAAGATGCTTTTCATTCCCAATTTTTTGTTTGAAGAAGTTCTGCAAAAGAAGAGTCAAGTACTTGGCTGGGATGTAAGTGTTGACAACGTGTTGCAAAATTAGAAAGTACAGGAAGGGGTGAGTGTGTCATTCCAGGAAAGGTCTCTCCTGGAAGTTGCAGGAAGAAGTTGGTTACCAGCCCTATGTCCTTGGGTTATGTATGCTCAGTGTTCTGCTGCTGGGACAGATGCCTGGGGCAGGTCTGCTGCTTCCAGCTTCTGGGGAGTGCTGTTCCACTTCAAAAGGCTTTCTTGAGTGATTGTAGAAACTGCCTACTGCAAACACTCATCTGCATTTTGCATCTTTAAGTGCTTCACACTTACTAGTATCAGTTCCTTGCAGTTCTGTGTCATTTTGGCCATTGTTCAGGTTTTGCACCAATCTCATGAATTAAGGCACGGAACAGAAGGAAGATTACTTGCAAGCTGAGGTTTTATGTCTATCTTTGGGATGCGCTTAGGGTGAACTTTCTGAGTAGCCAGTGGTCCTTGTGTAGAGTTCATCTGGGTTCTGTATGTTATGGACATCTTCTAACGAGTAATTCCGAGATTAGACCTGAGAAGATTTGTATGGTGGGCTAGCTGCAGCTTTTGTGCTAATGGTGCCCTATCAAGTCTTTGACTTCCAGAAGTACATTTGGTGAAAGCTGTGTTGTGTGTGGAGACGCTGTCAGAGAGAACGTGTGGTGCCAGCTGCATTCAAAGGCTCTGGGAGCACTTTCAGTCTGTTTTGATCCATGGCCCAGCTGCAAGCAGTTCATGGTGGTTTGCAACAACGTCTTGAAGCAAAATAAGATAATTGTGTGAAATACGTACAAGTCAATTTATGAATGTCTCTCAAACTGTGCAAGTTAAATGGAATTATTTTGACTGCTGTTTTTTCTGAAAGCTCATTCTCTCTCATTCCTTTCTGATTCTGTGTTTAAACAGAGATATTGCATGGATCTTTCCTTATTTATTTTATATTTCTTTTGTTATTTGCAGATCTATAACTTTTTTTTCCCCAAAGAAAATAAAAAACCATAATAAAACTAAACTTCTCATAGAGTGTTGCCTTCCTTCAAGTGAAACTAATGGCTGGACTCGCTGTTTTAAATTGCTGCTGCTTATCTATGTTTTGTGATCAGTGTAGCTATATAAAGGTAGCAGTCGTGGATTTTCTTTCATATTGTGATAGCATGATGCTAGAACATCAGTGATTCTCAGAAGATTTAATTCTAAAAATAACTTTTATTAAACTGAAGGATATGTTTCTCTTATGCTGAAGAGTGAAGTGAAAGTATTCTCATGCTAGTCAATTTTGGAAAGAAAATGAGTAAATATGTTCTGCTATCATGCTAGGGGTAACTAACCCTTTTCTGTGAGACTTCTATTTAGAAAGAAAATTCAGTCACATCCAGTTTTACTCAACTCCTCTTCTGAAATACCTTTTTCTCAGTTATTTTAAGTTGTGGTTGTTTCTAAACAATGCTATGTCATATGAAAGATGAATTTTAAGAAATGGTGAAACTCAGTTTCCTTTATGATAAATTTCACCCTTATGCTCTGTATGTGAGAGTGGGTGGCAGGGGGAGCTTGTAACGTAGTTAACTCTTTCATCTTGTCTGAGCCAGATAATCTGCCTCATCATCTACAGTCACTGTAGTGGTAATATAATGCATGACTTTAATTCCAGTGCTAGCTGACACCCGTCTACCCTGTATTTTGTCTTCTTTTAATAACTACAGAACTGCAGTGCTTGTGAGTAACTTGTTAACGTACAGGGAGAAAGACTGTACTCAAGTAATACTTCTGTGTACTTGCCAACAGACTGTAGGAATAGTTTTCCACATTCACAGTAACTCTCAGAAATATTGAAGGCTGCTGTCATTGCTTGTGCAGAACTGGTAGGAGATATGAAATGTTTTTTCACTCACTGCACTGTGTCTTTACCTCACTTTCTAAAAGTGGTAGTAAATGTCATGCTCTGAATTGGCTTCTGTTTTATGAGGTAGTAGTTATTCTGTTTCAATTTTAACCTTACAGATGCAATGAGCAGTTTAAATAGAAAAGCTTTTTTATATTGTACCCATATATGATATGTCAGAGTGGTCTAGTGCGTGTCTGAGCTTGGCAACAGAAAACAGAGGTAGCAACACTGATTAATGATAAGATAAGAACGAAGAAAGTTCTTGAATGTTTAGATGAATTTTATAGGCTGTATGTAAGGAGTATTCATGCTGCAAACACTATTGGAAACTTGTTTCTAGCCTTTTAAATTGTATTTTCTGTTTATCCTAAGCTCACTCCAACACCTGTTAACAATTTAAACTGTACTTTGGATAGGTCATATTTAATTGAACGGATTGTGCATTGGCTTTGCCAAAATTGCAGCTCTTTTCATGGTAAAATTTCAGCACTATATTGTTTCAAAAGTTTATCAGGTAAAAGCATTATTATAAGATTTCTTCCTTGCTATTCACACTAAATAGTTTGAATTATGGGTCAACATCTTCATTAAAAATGTCTGTGTTGACAAATGTTATTATTCAGTCTTCAGAATCCTTCCTAATCTTTCCTAAAAAGTGTGCTTGTAGGAGTCTAGAAGTGTGTTCTCACTTACGATTTTGTGGAACTTTTTGAGGAGGCCAAGTTCAGATCATTCTAGAAAGGCAGTGGCCACAATATTTCTGAGAAGATCTGTGCTGAGCAATGCAGATGCTTCAAAAGGAATAAGTCAGTACTGAGCTGTTAGATTTCCAGGTCCAAGTCTGTGAGGAAGGCAGAACACTGCAGATCTATAGCCTGAACTGCAGATTAATGATTTGCGTAAAGATTGTTAACATCAACATTCTGTTGCTTGTTTTAGAGCATTTCATCTTCCCGAAGTAGAAGCTCATCTCTGCTGCCACCTGGGACAGTTAATTCTCCTAGTGGCCAGAAACATATGAATCAAAGTGGGCCAACTGTTGTTACCATCACACATCACAAATCACCTGCAGCTGCTCGAAGAGCTAAGAGCCAGCGTTCTGGCCAACTCCATGAAGTTAGAGAGGTAAGAGAATCTGATAAGACTTGTGCATTGCTTTGGAGTAAACAGTCTAGTCTGACAAGTCAATACTTCTCTTTGTTTCTTACTCTCTGTAACTGTTTTGTTTTGATCCCTTTGCTGAGCAAAAGCCTCTCTTTAGTTCTGGTTCAGCTTGAAGTCTGGTGTGTGCAGGCTTTTTATTCTTTGTGCACATACATTAAAAGGTGAAGTAGCACCCAGACTTTGCAGTGGTGCTTCAGTGCTGGAGGAACATCTCTTTTAAGCTGCATGCAGCAAAACCTTTTCAATTGGAAAAAGGGCCGTAAAAGATCTAAGTGTAACTGGAAAAGAATTATTCTGATGAAGGAATGTGGAAGAAGGAGCAGCTGCCCCCCATCAGCTGTTTGTCTCTATACGGCCACGTCTTCACTTCGTTGGCATTTTGCTGTTGTTGGCCTGCGATGGAAGAATGCTGTGTTCTTAGGAAACAAATAAAAAAACCCAAACAAACAAAGAAAAAATGTTTATTTCTATGTGTGTCTATCACAGTTTAAAAACTGTAACTCCTATACTGATTAAAGTCTGTCTTCTAGGCAGCAAAAATAGTACAGAGATAAAGCTTAATGTGGCAGACATTCACAGAGCTCACTTTCATCTTTCATCCCTTGTTATTTTTGTTTTGTCTGAACTTCTTGCTATTCTCTAATAGTGCCTTTGTAAGTCCCTTTCCCACCTTTTTTACCAAAGAAACTGTTGGCAGCCTAACTTTAAAGCAATCTTTTATCACGTTAGTTTAAAATATCTGCCTTCATCCTTTAAGTTACAATCTGAAGAATCTACTTTTAAGTTTTGTCTCCTGGAATGTTTTATGAATTGAGGACTTTTAAAGTAAGAATTTGAATAAATTGTCTTTGTATGCTGTAATAGTGAGGACTTGGATTACACATTCTGATGAAGAATGCTTTTTTTCTGCTAACAGTAAAAGTGAGAATTTCCCTTGTATTCAGTACAGTATTAACAATACTTGTTCTGATTGTCTGATATTCTCTGCCACTGATTGTCACTGGTGTTGACTTTATATTACAGAGAAAACACATCTATTTGTTTTTCATTAGAATACCCTGTCTTTGTCATCTCCTCAAGTTGTTTCTACCTTACTAAATGTATTTGCTCTTATAGGCTGAATCCAGAGAGTACATTACTTCAATTAATAGAATAAACAGTGGGAGCCGTAGCAGATTCATTGAATAAAACTGACTGAGACCAAAAGGAATTGAAAAGGAGAGATTTAATGTGTACTGTTCATAATAATTTGGAAAGGGACAAAATCAACAAATCTGAAAGACTGTATTTGGGAAGGAAATGAATACTAGCTTATGTTTAACAGAAAAAATGTCACAATACTATCTCTGCAGTAAATGCTGGTGAATGCTGACTCATTTGTTTATAGAATATTGCAGTGTGATGTCACTGCTTAAAGGTAAACATGACAGGATTTTATTTTGTAATTATAGATAATAACTTTACTATATTTTATGTGAGTCACAGCCCAGGTAGAGCATCAAATCCTGTGAGAAAAGCTTCGAAAGCAACAATAAAAAGAAAAAAAAAGATACAGAACATATGTTTGAAAGTTCAAAGAAATGGATATTTTTCAAGGAGAGAAAATTAAGCTAAGATAAATATAGAAAGTTTTTATAAGGATTTTTTAATGAATTAAGAGATGTGGCCAGAAGCATTCACAAAACTGCCCTTAAATCTGGTCCTTTTTTATGTGAAAAAAGGAAAGGTGGGATGTAAAAGTGCAGAAAGAGAGTCAACAGCTGAATCTTTGCTTTTTATTTGGACGTGGGTATGGTTACAGTGAAGACAAGTCTGCAAGAGGTTTACAGATCTGTGTGTTAATGTTCCCTCCCTGATGAAGTAATTGAAACTTCGACATCCAAATAAGCCTTTTTTTTTTCTCCTTAATGTGCTATAAAGAGGACTATATTAGCATATTACATCTTGTAAAATGCAGTAGTTGAATCAATGGAAGGAGCTGATGTGCTTCTGGAAAATGAGAAGAAGCCTTTTTCCTTTTTTTTAGAGGAGGGAAATATTTTAAACAATGTTATGGTAATGCTGTGATTTCATCTGTGAGACCTATGAAAAACAGGAATGCAGCAGAAAGCTCATCCTTCACTTGGGATGTACAGTCTTCACTACCTTGTGTAATATCCTTGGAAAGTTGAAATTGTTGCTCAATTCTGGACCAATTTATTCTGATATGATGAAGTTATTTGCAAACAGTGAAGTGCATCTCTGTGTAGCAGATAGAACGAATGGCTGACATTTTGCACTGATATTTGGTGATACTTGGTTGTTCTTTTTCCTTTATAGTTAAAATTAACAACAGATTGTTTTTTGCTGTTGCTTGTTCTGGCTGACTTAATTTTTTTTGACAAAATAGAGAATTGAAGCATAAAATAAACTATACCAAAGAGGAGTAATTAGAACCAAACTGTTGTGCTAAATTTTACAGAAGTTGTATAAGTGCCCGTGTAGGTACCCAAAATGACTCATGCAGTGCAGTGTTTCTGTTCTGAAATCAGAACTTTTCAAAATCAAAGATTACCAAAACTTATAAAAAGTGATCTAAGAGTAAAACTAAGCAGTAACGTGGAGCTTTTGACTGCCATAAGACTTAATACTTTTCCATAGTGCTGAGTTAAAAAGAAGCTAAGGACCATTGGTTTTCAGTATGGTGTATTTTTTTAATTTAAATTCTACTATTCTCTTAAATGAGATTTTTAATTAACTTGATCTTGATTGTCCAGTCCGTATTGATTTTGAAATACTTCATCAGAAGTGAAATTCATCATATATTGACCTGGAAGAACTGATATGTATGTATGTGTGTATATATGTATGTCTAGTTCTGCATATGTATATATGCAGATCTGACCTCTCTGTTTGGCCGTAACTTACCACTAAAGGAGTGATTTTGACTATTTTATAGTAATCAAAATGTGTGTGGTCTTGACATCACATTCTGTTTTTTAAACTATACGTCTCGTTATCCTCTTTGCAATTTGTGATAAGAGCTATACCTGCAGAATTCTTTCCTATAGGTGGTTAAAATTAGCTGGAACATAAAGCCAAGTGGCTGCATCACGTTCCTTATTAAATTTTAGCTGCCATGGAACTAAGTAATAGTGGCACACTTTATCTTGGAACAGTGTTCGTTTTGGCTAAGAATAAGTGATTAGAATCTAGCCTCTGCCAGGGTTACTGCTGTTGTTGAAGAACCAAGGATCGCAGTATGTGAATGTTTTGTAACAACGTACGTTAATAATTTACAGACCATTGGAGAAATTAAATAGGGTTAGCCAGAAGAAATCTACAGAAATAGTTATTTTCCATCATTTTGAGGAGTGAAAAGAAAATTTTGGATCCCTCTGGAATATGGTGTGTTTAACAAGCTATGATACCGTATAATGGACTTAGCATTGGCATGCGTTCTGAGCACATGTAGTGAGATCTGGATTTCATGAGGCCTCCACCAAGGTGATATACATCACAGGTGGACAGTCCCTGACTTTGGTGAGGACTGTTTTTGGCAAGATTACAATCCTGCTGCTTCTTGCCTCTCCATGGCCATGTATTATTATTATTATTTTATATGTCATTACCTTTTGATCCCTGCAGGAATTACGCAACTGACTGGTAAGTTATTTGCTTCCTCTAGAAATTTGTGTTCCTCATACAGTATGAGAAGTGCAAGCATGCTGCACTTTCTTCCTAGCTGTCCAACAGTGTTGGTGTGATTAATTACTATCCATACTGTTGTAGACAGAAAGTTAAATTAGACCACGTAGGAACAGATACAATTATTTGATGTCTTGCAGGGCAGTTTCTTTGGAGACTGATTGTGTGTAGATGTGTCATCTCCTGAGGCTATTGGTTCTACCACAAGTTAGTGTTGCTTAACTTAATAAAAAAAAATGTCTCCTTAGGGAATAAATGGGATGCTTAAATCTCTGTGGGTATCAGGCTAAGTAGTAAATGTGCTTGTGCTTATAAAAATTACAGTACTATAAAACAACAACTATGAAGTTGTATAGGCAAGAGTGGAATACTTTTATTATGCAAATCTTCACCTCATCTTTGTAGTTCAATGCATAGGAGCTGCACCTTTCTAAACTACACCTTGTTCTTAACTTTTGCTTGAATATGAAATCAAACGCAGCGTCATCTTGGTCTCCAAATGCACAAGCAGGGAGAGTTAAGGTTGCTATGGGAATCACAGAGCAAATGTTCTGCTAAATTACACCATTTGCCCATGTGAGTAATGTCAAGAGTGAATGTCATTTGTTGTTTGTTAAATTTTGTTGTTGTTACTCCTAATCTGAAAAATATTAATGATGCAAACATGGCTTCTTTTTATTAAATTTTTCTCAGCCAGTAGTTTAGTAGTAATTGAGTATGTGGAAAGATGATCATTTTCAATCACTTAAATGGCAATTTTATAAATTAAGGATATTACGTGTATGATAGCTACATTTGGAAGCTGCTGCAGCATTCGTTTTCTAAAGCAATTTTGGAGAAGCTAAGATTACTGTTTTCAGTTTTTAGAGCATTTCATTAAATTTTAACTGAACAGAAAGCTTGTGAAGGAGCTTTAGAAGTGAAATTTGAGGGGAAAGTCAGTCTTCATCATCCTCACACCTTCAAAATTCTCAATTAATGTTGAATATAAAGCAGAATTCACCTGTTCTGTGTGAAATAGGGTTGTACTCTATCATATGCTTATCTACATTTTGAAAACCTACCAGGCTGTTCTCTTGCGCTGATACTGCAGTTGTTTCAGAGTTGACAGTTTGGAAATGAAGCTTTGAAGAAAACATGGTTCTGTAAACCTTTTTTTGAGATGTGAGGATGTCATGTCATGGCTGGTTGTTAGCAGCCTTCCTTTCAGTGCACATTTCTGGCTAGCTGGTGCAGCAGTGATGTTCACAGCAAGTCCTTAATGAGATAAGGTGCGCTTAATTTGGATAGCTGTGCTTATAACAGCAATAACTGCTTCCAAGATACGTGGGCTGTTTTGTTAACCTACTTAAAATTCAATTTTTATTAAATGAAGTAGAAGATATTTTCAAGTGTTCTCAGTGATGACAATGTAGTGTTAGGTGGCTAGTCGATTTTCAAATGTTAAATACAGAAAGTACTTAAGTAAATGACCTCCAGGAGAAAGTAACCATAGAAATGGCTCATATATTTTGTGTAGTATTCAATTTGTATTATTACGTAAATTTTGGAAGGACTTACAATCTTCAAATCCTTGTGTAACACCCAATTTCTGCCTGCTGCACAAATACATATAGGACACATTTTGATTTTACAAGTTCAAGATGGTGAATAGTGTAGCTCCCATCTTGAACAAGGACATGATCAATGATGTTTGTGACATGTTCGTATGATTTCATTTGCTTAAGCTTGGCTTTGAGGTTTTCAATGCCTTTGAAACTTCTGTATGTTGCAATTTTAAGAAGCTGCTTGTCTGCTTCTTCATTACAGGCCTGCAGTTTTTGACAGTAGTTTTAAAATGTGATTAATATGCCAGATGGGTAATGTCCAGTGGGTTAAAAAGAACTGTATCTGGCTAAGTTTGAATACACTACTTTATTACAGCTATTAGATGAATGCTTGTAACTGATATGTAATACAAAAATGGTTCCTTTGTCTGGCTCAGGAAGCATAGTCTTAGATTCTTTTAAGTACTGTTTAGTGTGTTCTGATAATATCTGCTATGTTCTGGGCTAACTATAGTTTTTCTTCCCAGAGATTCCCGCTTACCCAGTTGTTGGTTTTTGGTAGGTCCAGGCTGGTGAATGCAGAACATGTGAATTTGTTTAGAAGTTACAGTAAAAACACAGTTCAGCTCTATTATGGTGTGTCACAAACTGTCTCAAAACCATGGCAGTGCGTGTTAAATCACTTCAGTGCTGTAAAGCTGTTGTTATCAAACAGCTGACAGTCTGCTTTGACACAGTGGGGTAAGGCCAAGGGTGGATTTGTTGTGCTTTGTCTCTGTGTGACTTGTCATAAGCCATTGGGATATGCTTTATCCAGGGCTTCCCATCTGGGGTTCAGCAATAGCAGGTTTAGATAGCCTTGATAGTGACAGTTGACTTGCTTTTCAGAAAACGCGAGCTGAACAGATTGCCAGATGGGGAGCTGATACCTACTTTGATGAAAACTGAGGGTCGTCCCGCTGTAAACTGTCACCTGAGAGTTGTTTAAAGAGTACTTGTTAGTAATTATAAGCAAATCTTGTTATCCTCTGGCACAGCAGTTCTCTAGATTATGAATTTAATGTGGGATGTGACAGAATTAGAATTTTATTTTGCACTTACTGCACCCTAAGTAACCAACAGGGCTGGGGGTGAAAGAAAGTAAATGTAAAAATAGATACTAAAGGCAAGAGCTTGGTGCTCTAAATCTCGGGATTTTTGCCTCAGGCCCCGTTAGGGTCATCAGTAGGATGCAGTCCTTCCCAAATTTCTCCAGTGCGGGCTTGCAAGGGTCCTTTCAGGACCAACAGTGATCCACCATGGGTCCCTATAGGTGACAGCTCCCCTGGCCCTCCTGCTGCACAGCAGGCGCCTCTCCAGTGGCTGCTGCTCCTGCTCTCCATGGGCTGTGCCTTCTTCAGGCCTCATCCACTGCTGCACCACGGGCTCCTCCATGGCTGCACACAGGGATCTGCTCTGCGTGGTGCCCATGGGCTGCAGGGGGAAAGCCTGCTCCTCTGTGGGCCTCTCCTGGGCTGCCGGGAAGTTCTGCTCAGTGCTTAGAGCACTTCCTGCCCTCATTCTGCACTGACCTGGGTGTTTGCAGGGTGTCTCTTTTGGGGGAGTTGGCTCATCTCTGACATGGGGCAGCTTCTGTGCCCTTGCCACTTAAACCCATTATAGATACATTGGAAATCTCTGTAAGAATTACCTGTATGGAGTATTGGGCAACTCTGTATCACCAGAGGTGTTTCTGTATATTCTGAGGTGAAATAGAATGTTTGTTTTCTTTTAAAATCCAAAATTATTAGTGATGTGTTCTCAGAGAATCACCTCGCATAAAAATCTACCTCTGAAATGTATAATATATCTTCTAGAGCAATGCAGCTTAAGTTACCAAAAATAGCTTTTGTCAATAGTATGCTATACAGTGATGAAGTAACAGAACATTTCTCTGACTGCTGATGTTGACTTAATGACTAGCAGCTACATTTTAGGTCTCCTTTTGAATGCTTAACAGTCACAAATGTGCCTTACTTGCCAGTAATCAAAACATGCTTTCCAGTTTTCTGCTGTAACTATTAACTGATCCTTATTTAATGTAGGAGAAACTGCTGTTCAGAAGAGCTCATAGGATAACATGCACTTGTGAGTAACACAATCATTAAAAGTAACTTTCCTCGCAGATTTTGAACTATAGTTCAAAATGAAATATAGTGAAATGAAACAATCTAATTTTCCACCAGAAGCTTGTCAGAATCTGTGTTCTCAATGCTATGTTCTGTGGTTTAAAATTCAAAAATGCACTTCTTGCTTGGCTGGATGGCAGCCAGTTGCTGTCCAAGATTTACTTGAAATTGCAGACTTCTTCCTTTTGCTGCTTAATTTTTGGCTCTTGATCACTGGAAGCAACTTCCAGTGGGTGAAAAGAATCCTCAACAAAACACCACCAACCTTTGCAGCTGCTACTTGCTTTTACTCTTCTCTGTTTTTGCCTCAAGATCCTTGTGTTCTGCTCCTCTTGAGTTATCTTTAATAGCAAATGTTAAGTCTAAGTAAGTAGCTGTTAATAGGATATGGTTAATCTAACAGGTAGGCAAACAAATATTCAAGGAAAGAGCTCTTAAGATAGCAGGGGGAACCTGGTAGTTACTATATACTGGTTGTACTTTTTGCTTCAGCCTTATGTTGGCAGCAAATGGCAAACATTACCTGTAGATGTACAGGTTATCCAAAGGGAGCTTTAATAAAACAGGCAATGAAGAAAACCGGTCATTATCTACTGCTATGAAATAGATCCTGCTGCCGAGACAGCTCCCTCCAGTGGCAAAATGGCCTTTGCTAGATTAATAGTTTGTGTTTTGGAAAGAGGAAAAAAAAAAAAAGTGTAGCCCACACACTCTGATTTGTGGAGAAAAATAGTGCTCATTGATACTGTTTGTCTGAATCATGTTTTTTTACTTGAGTGTTAATTACAGAAACCAGATCTTAGTAAAAAGCTTTGACTTCTCACCCAAAGGCTTGCTTAGTGGCTCTTTGAAACGTTCTTAAGATAGCTGATGCTATCAGAGCAATTCTTTTTACTTCAGTCTTTTAGCACTTTAGTTTGTTTTGAAATCTTCCTCTTATGCAAGGAAAAGAAGCTGAAGTGTATGTTGGTTTAGAAGGGAGAGCTATTGTCCTCTCTTGATCTTAAGGAAAAAGAAGAGACTGAGAACTGGCAATTTATTTATTTTTTTTTAATAGCTCAGTAGGGAGCCACCAGAAGGTAAATATCTCAGGATATTGATTAAGATGATCTTAATCTCTTCCATTTTTCACTATCTCGTTTCACAGGTGAGGAGTAGGGCAGACTGTATACAGAAAGCATGTTTTTAATCTTAAGCCTGAAAGTGTGATCTTAACAAAGTATGGTAGTAAGTCTGCCTGAGACAGCAAAGAAAAACACCTGATGTCTTTTGCCCCCAAGTAAGTGGGCTGTTTTACTGAGATTTCTGGTAGCATTCTTGGGAATTCTGCCAGAATTGCTGAATGCTCTCTGCAAAGTTGCATGTATGTTGCAAAGGCTGTGAACCGCTCTCTGGCAACCTCTCTTTTTTTTCCCTCACATCTGTCATTGCATGTGGAGAGAAGCTGAATTTCCTGGAAACTCAGAATGTTTGCATCCAAATAAAGTATTTGCAATCAAGTGGACTCCGAGAGAATATTAACAGTTACAGATTTTCATATAGTTCTTAGTACTTAAAGATGAGATCTGTTGAGAATATCCTGTGCATTTTTTTGTTTATTTTTTTCTGAACAGAGAAATGCTTTTGTAAAACAGGTGGCTAATCAGCTCCTTTTCTTGCTGAGCTTGTGCCTGTTTTAAAACACTGAAGGAAAGGAGGAGGTATGTCCTATATGCCCAGGTTGCAATAGTCTGAGAATTTGTCAGGGAAGAAGATTACTTTTTCTCCTCCAGTGCTGGAAGCAATGTTTAGAGCTTCCAGATCAATAACCAGAAAATACTCTTCTCTCCCCTTTCCTTCCTCACTCTAGTACCCAACAGTCTTCTGGGCTTAAAAAAAAAAATGTAGTGTGCAGACCTGCTAAATACAGTCTGATTGCTGTAAATGTACAATTAGCAGGAAAGTACCTTGAATATGTGATTAGTAAGTTAGTGGACAGGAGGCCGAAGAGTGAGAAGTCTATAGATAATCAAGTAATGAATCATATTTTCAAAAAATGCAGTGATATTGTCTTATAAGGATATGTAGCAAGTAATCAGTTTATGGAACTTAAAAAGTATAAACCATAGATTGAATGTGTAGTGCTGGTGAAGAGTGGAGCATAGGAATATTTGAACAGATTAAGCAGTCAGTTTTGAAAGTAAATAGTGGGAGATGACAGTTAAGAGCCAGCTGCTCCTTGGTGTGTACATCTTGTGCCACAGTCCCTGGGGAGCTCACAGCCCCTCCTAATGGTTACCAGTGGAACAGCGTCATCATCAGTGGAAACAGCAGATTGGAAAGAGTAGAGCCGATTGGAAAGGGAAGAAGCAACCAAATCATTCTGTTTCCTACTGGTTGTATTAGGCTCTGCTCAGAATTGGTCCAGTCTAATAACATTTGTTTCTCTGTTCTTTAAGCGTTTCCACAAAAGGAATCTCCCTGTGGAGTGCCCTGCAAGTAGACAGAGCAAAAGAACCAAAACAAAACCCTAAAGGAAATTATGCTATGTCAGCTGAGACAATAGGATATGTAGGAACTGGCTTTTCCTGTAACAGATTATGTGAATTTCTGGTTTGGGAAAACAGAACAAAATAACAGATGGGAGTGGGGAGGCTTGTGCTTTTTATTTTCATTTTATTTTTTATTTCTGCAAGGAAGGAAATAGAATTGTGGAAAAAGGAGCAAGGACTGCAAGGAAAACTTGTCCTGGTGGTTAGCTGCTGTTGTGTTTGTCAGAGGTATAGTTCTGTTTGTTCTGTCACTTTTTGTGCCTCTGTCTGCAAATTACATGCCAAGCGAAAATTAACTTGCTCCTTTGAAGCTTCTTTGATAGGATGTGTGCGTCTAAGCCTTAATAACTATTATATAACAGAGTCATTTCAGTTTTACTCTTCGTTGTTTGCATCTCTGAAATAATTGAGGTCAAGCTGGTTCTTATCCTGAGGTGACAATAATGGAGAATTGCGTGCTTTTTCTTCATAATGGAAGGGAGTATTAATCAAGAAAGAGCAGTTGATATGGATATCATTATCCTGTTCCATCTTTCCAAGATGCTTTCAGAATATCTCACTTAGTGTCCTAGGATCCTTTGGCAAAGTTTTTTTTTTTTTTTTCATTAGAATAACAATGTTCACAGAGGCTGCTGTGTATTTTTGTCCAGGTTGAAGCTCTGTGGGAAGAATTTCTTTCTGCATACAGCTCAAGAAAGCCCTTTTTGATCAAAAACTGACTTTTTTTTTTTTTAAATTTTATTGAAAGCAAAGCATATAGGTCTGTTAATTGTAGAGTAAGCATGTCTGTAGTCATATGGTCATGTGTACCTTTCTACACTAAACAGATTCAAGATTGAAAAGCAGAAAGTTCCTTAATAAGAGATTGGTGTTACGTACTGCAGCGCCTTTATCAACAATTCCTGTGTATAACTCTTTCACTTCAACTATATATTAAGCTCTAATTTTGCCTTTCTACCTTGCATACTGTTGATGGAATCCCACTAGAATGTTGATGGAGGTGACTTTACTGAAGAAAAGGGGTAAACCTATAAATCCTTGTCAGGAAATCCTTCATTAAGCAGGAAGGTGTATCAAGTGATCTTGAGAAAGTTGGAGGAGAATTTTCAGAAGTTAGGTCCAGGGAAGGAAACTGCTCTTACTCTGCAGTGGTTGTAACTCAAAATAAGAACATATCAAATGGGAGAGAAAAAAAACCCGAATTCCACACTTCTACTGCAACTGTAGAATTTATCTTCATTTGACAGACATTTCAATAGGAGAGGTATACTTTCTGAGCTGGTGATTGGCAGCATTGAATTCTCCAGATGTAGCTGAAAACAAGCTAAAGAAGGAAGTAATATTTGTTAGTGGTTTTAGTTTGTTTGTTTGTTTTTGGAATGTTTCCTTTTCAGAATAAATAAATTGGGAAAGCTTCATGGAAATACCATCTGGGGAATCATGAAGTTGTGCTGAGATGTTAGCCAGAGTGTCACATCAGTGACTGGCATGATTACTTCGGTGACATTGGAGTTCCACGTGTTTGCCTTACATTTTGATATATACTTGGTATATGAATCTCTATGTTACACTTTGATAGAAATTGATTGACTGTTCTAACTTTTAATTTTGTAATGTGATGATTGATATTGTTATTGATGATATCTGGGTCAAGATTGTTGATGATACCTGGATCAAGCCAGGAGTCCTTGCTCAAGGTCAGAGTTAACTTTATTAGGATTAGGTAACAATCGAATGTATTTGATTTACAGTACCTTAGAAGGTTTTTATTTCTGTGTGAGCTTGGTTCTTCCTTCATGTCTGCTTTTCTTTGTAAGAAAAGCAATGCTTTACATTACAACAAAAGAAAAAAACAAAAACCCTGTGGTACACAGTTGTTTAAAAATGAGAACCAAGGTCTGGACTCATCACTTTGGACCTACTCTCAGGAGGTTTCAGAAACTGACTTCTCCTTTTGTCCTTTCCAAATGTATTTCAAAATGCTTTTTTTCTGTCATGATTATCCAAAAGCAAGAAATTGATAGTACTAGGAGGTATTTGTGATACTTTTCTCCCAAATACAATTTGATGTATTTCTGGTATTTAAAAAAAAAAAAGTGATGTGCGTTGAATTTCTGTTACTTGTCATTCCCCTGTGAGAGGTGTCTTTTTGTGGTCACTTGTTTATTTATATGGATGCTGTGATTTTCATATGAACGCTGTTGTTTATTTTCCAATTTTTTTTGATCGTTTTCAGCTTACTGCAGCCGGCAGTGGAAAAGCTTTAAAATAAATAAATCACTGCATTGAATCTTCCAGGGGAAGTGCCCAGAGGTAACTTGGCAGACAATGTGCTGCTAGCAGTGGTGTTGTTGACAGCCCACACAAAGAATACTGAAGCAGAGAAAGGGTGCTATTGACTGACAGAGCAAAGTGAGTCCTCAGTGAATGTGCCATGCTCCACATGGCCTTACATGATAAAGGGAAAGTGTCTGCTTGCCCTTTGAGGTAAAATGGCTGATGTCACTCTTTGTTTTCTTCAAGGAGCTTGAAATCACTGTGTCTTAGCATGCTGAGAATGCTTGTTTGCTGGAATGGTTATTTGCTTCTTCGAGTTCAGTTTCTGTTCTTTCTTTTCAGTGCACTCAGTGTAGCCTTTTTTATCAGTGTATTTGCCACAGTGTAGGGAGGCCACAGGAAGCATGCCCTACGTCAGAAATGTAATAATTAAAAACCTGATGAAGCTCGTGAATTTTTTTTTTTTAAACACTGTGGTAGCTTGGACAACGGGAATTTGAATCTGTTGTTTATGAATCTTTTCTTTTGAAAGCTTTGGACATCTCAAGTGTGTGTGTGTGTGTATATTTAGTGAAAGTATTCTGTTTGGAAGGTAGTGTTTACAACACTTTACGTAGCAAAGTGCATCTCAACATTCTGAATTTTCCAGAGTGCATCTAGCTTGCTTTTATAGTCAAGCATTCCAGCATTACAGACTGCCTTTTTTCAAACTGTGACTTTGCATAGCAACATCTTTCATATCTATAACTGGGTTATAACTTTCTTGTGGTCAGTGATAGTGTTGTGCTGGTGTCCTCAGGTGTTCTGATCTGGTTGGCTTAGTATTTACTTGCATTAGAGGAGAGATGAGCAGTGTTGTATTAAATGCTGCGTATATGTAGAATAAGGAGATTGAAGGCAAGTTAACCCCAAATCAAAAGCACCTACTTCAAAAAGCTTTCTTTGGAATTTAATGGATTTACAGATTGTTGCATCAAATAAAAATCCACATCGTCCCATGAATCTTGTAATAATTAAGCCAAATGTTTTGTCTAAGCTTGGTTGGAGTCAGTGAGCTAATACAGGAACATTGCAGTTAGTAAATTGCATGGTAAATGGGTTCAGTGCTGACCCATTCTGTAATCTCAGCCTTATATGATTCATTCACATAGCTGAAGGAGATGGACTTTGATTCATCTCTAGTCATGTTCAGAGTTTGAACTTCAGATGTGAGATTGAATTAGCTTAATAAACCTATTAAGCATTGATCTTTTTTTTTCTTCTTCAAGCTTGTATTCTTCAATAGCAGTTTCTTAGATAATGTGAAAATATCAGATTTAGTAAAACAGACTCTCTGAGAAGGGAGGGAAGGGGGATGTAATAAAGAAACGTTTGTGGAATAAATGTCATGTTTAGTTTAAGAAACCCTCCTATAGGAATACACAGAGATGAATACAGTAAATGCGTTCATCTCCTGTTGGGAAGAATGACTGGCACATGATTATCCTTTGTTTTTTTGGAAGCTGTTTATGAGATGCTGCATGCTTTATAAAAGGACTTTTCTCTTGTATCGATCTGGCAGAGAATGGGTAGGTTGTTTCTACTGTGTCCACCTTTTAGGATCATAAACTTGCAGTTGTACTGAAAGTAGAAAGAAATGAACATGAAATTTTTCAGGAGAGGGAAGATAATTCAACACGTGGCAGCCATTAATTAGCATGGACTCCCACAGGTAATTGAATCTTGGGTTTATATTGATAGGTCTTGCACCTGCAGGAGAAAGAGATACTGAGCAACTCAGTTCATGTTAACTGAGTTGTCTGGTAGTAGATACTCTTTCTGCTGTATGTTGCCAAAGAGTGAAGAAGGGAAGAAGTGTAACGCTCTGTCACTAAACGAATATTGCGAAGGCTTAACTGAAGTTACTGTCTGAGATGAGGTATATAAACTCTGTCTCTTTAGGCATAGGCTGGTAGTATGTCAGGGCATTAAAGAAAAAAACATCTAGAGTTAATTTGAGTTTTGGCCCAAGTGGGTATGATATGATTTTTTTCAAAGACACTGCCAGATGCAGTGTGATACATGAAGGTGGCTTCTCACTTGAAGGAAGGGTAAGTGAAATGAAGAGGCCTGTCGATGTGCATGTACAGTTTGCTACAGACTGTAAAAATAGAATTTTTAATAAGCTCTTTCTTTTGGTTATAGGAATGACTTTGGAAACTTGCCAGTTTATTTAAGAACAGCCTACTTCTATCATGTTTTTTATCTGCATGCATTACTAGCATGCATTTTATCTTCGTGTGGTTAAAATTTAGAAACAGATTAACTTTCTCCCTGACAGCTGGTATTCATATCTGACAGTAAATAAAGTATTCTAAGTTGCATCCCACGATAATGCTTATAAACTTCCAAGTCACCGTGTTTTTTGAGAGCAATTCCTTACTGAAGCATGAGAAATGAAAAATATCAGCTCTTAAACTGTGATTACATGTTTTATGTAGGAAAGGAAGAAGATGGATACTGTATCTTCCTTGGGTGTCTCAGATCATATGCCAAGGAAAGAAAATGTAAATCTAAATTAGTAATGGACAAGGAGATAGAAATTTAATGTATTTCTTATGAAGACTTGTGGAGAATGTGAGCCATTATTTAATCTATAGTGAACCTACTATTTTAAGTGACTGTTTTCTCCACTGTAGTCTTAATGGTTTAATAGGCTTGTGGTAGACTCAAGCCCTGTTTTTGTAAGTAAGTTTGTGGTTTGTTTGGATGATAATGTTAACATTCATTTGAGGCAGCTCTTTACATTTAGTCATCATATTGAGCTGTAGGAGTCTGTGATATTTCCTGTGACATCATGTTTTTGCACCTTTACAGATGATGAGCCAAGTTGAGGGACAACAGAAGAATCTTGTACAAGCCATTGAAGCTCTCCCAAGTTCTGGCCCCCTTTCTGCCTTGGATCAGGACTTGCTGCTTTTAAAAGCTACCTCTGCTGCCACCCTGAGCTGCCTTGGAGAATGCCTGACTCTGTTACAGCAAAGCATGCATCAAGTGGGCCAACACCATAACAGGACACTGTCCTCAGGTGAGCATAATCTCTCTTGGGTATTTTTTTGTGTGTCTTGGGTTTTTTGTTTTTTGTTTTTTACTATGCTACTGAAGCAGGCAAAGTGAACCCTCCCTTAAAAAAGCAAGTTGGATGGAGCAACTTGTTACAGAACCTTACATCAAGCATCAGGATTTTTCTTTTAATCTGAAGAAAAAAATAGCCACAAAATCAGTTGGAAACAGAAGAGGGGAGAAAAAGATGTTGTCCCAAGTCTTCCCAGGAAGTCAGATTCTGAAGATAGAAAGGCAGAGTAGGGATAATAATAATAACAACAACAACAAAAAGATGGCATGGGGAACAGATGCATAAGCCTGTATTCTTAATGACAGTGCAGAACCTTTTTTTTTTTTTTGTAGAGAGAGAAATCCCAATACAGATTTGTTTGATAAAAATGCAGTTGTTTTCTGAAAAGTCATATTACCAGTTTTCCTATGTGAAAGGATCCTATTCAAGCAGATTTATTCCAGTCAATGGTTTTATTTAAATCTAGGAAGAGATTTTCTTGCTGCTATTAAAATATAGATATATATTTGACACATTTTTATGAGCCTAAAATATCAAACAGATACTGCATTTAGCTCTGTAGGCATGAAGCTCTCGATCTCCATGTAGCTCAGTTTTTTTTTCAGTTCTCACAGTTCTAGAACTCTGTCCATAATATAAGATGCTAAACCTTTCTGAACAGGTACTTGTTGCTTTCTTATTGTACTATCTAGCTTAAGCGCAGGAGCAGAAGTTGATATAAGAGGAAGAGAATTCTGGATATGGGGGCTCTGTGTGTTTTCTGTAGGTGAATCAGTAACAAAGCCCAACTTCAAGTAGGCCCTTAAAAAAAAAAAAGGTACAAAACCAAAAAGGCGAAACATCCTTTCTTTTACAGTAGGTTTGCTTCTGGGCAAATATACCTTCAGAGCTGCTGAGACAACTGGTTGAAAAACCAAGCCCTCTCCAGAGTTTCTCTTTGGGGAAAGTGGAATATGAGAGGATCAGCTGAGAAGTAGGGAAAAAAAGGCATTAAAAACTATTATGCGTGTACTGTGGTGTATTATGACTTTCCCTAATCCAGTTTCTGATGTTTCATAGGGGAACAAGGGAGAACAACAAAACCCCTATTTTCTACACTTTGGTTTTAATTTAGAAAATTTGTGCACATCTTCGTAGTAATGATGAAGGGCACATTTAATAGATTTCTTTGATATAATGCCATTTCAAAACAGCGTGGGTTGTATAAAAGATGAAAAGCATCCTTCAAAGAAAGGTCAGTTTCCAGTTTCACATTCTCTGGATGTTGCTTCCCATGTTCATGTGATCTAAGTGAGCTGTCAGAGATAGATGGCTTGAATTGTACATGCTCTTGAATTTGTGTCCAAATAATGTTCTTTTAAATTGGTGTCTATTTTGACTTAGTAATGATTTTTGTAGATACGTGCACAATGGGGAAAAGCTGTTGAATTCTTTTATTAATTTTTTTTTTAATCCCTCCTCTAAAAAATTCTGGAAGTCACTATTATGAAGTATTTTAAAAAGTCTAATAAATGCTGTTGTTCGCTTCTCCTTAGACCTTAAACTTACACAAGAATTCTTTCAGGAATTCTGTAGCACTTGTTCCTACCAGAATCTTCAGTGTAACTGTGAGAACCCGAATGCAAACAGTTAATTCTTCAGTGTTTAGGTGTGCTTACCACTTGGTATGTGATTTAGAGAGAGGGAAGAAGGGGGAGAGGAGAGGGCTAAAAGCTGCTGAAATATTTGGTCTATTCTCCTTAGCCAAAAGTCTGCAAAAATTATTATATCTTTTCCCTTTTCTTTTCCCCAGGATTTATTATGCAACACAGTTGCCTGAAAGAACATGGCCTGAAAGTCTTGATTACTGATTTTCCTACACTTAATCTTTTTCAGACGTACTTTGATGGACTTAAGGTTTCTGCTGAGTCGATGGAGTTTGAGTCATCAAAGCTGCATAAACTCATACCTAATCAGACTAGAAGTAATCTTCTAGGAAACTCTAATTCTGAGAGATAATATCTTTCATTTTGGTTGTGTCCTCCTGGCGATTTTTTTAAAATTGCATATCCAGAAGGAGCAACCAAAGAATCACCTCTTGATGCTGCCAGGTGAAAATCACTTCTTATTTTAAAAGCCTCAGGTTCCTCTGATAAGAAGTCCAAAACACCTTTCCTATATGATATGATGGCCCTATGCACTATATTGCCAAATGTTTCTATTCAGATGCTGTCTAATTACCTGCTACATGAGGTCCAAGATAATGGTGAATAACTTCTGTGAGAAGGCAGTGGTTATCCTGGTCTAGAATCCCCCAGGTTTTTGTATTGACACATGAGATAGGTATTTGATAACGTGTTTGCCTCTAGCCCTACAGTTCACAAAAGTAGTCCAGCAAAGCAAAGCAGTGCTGCTCGTGTAGAGTGTGAGAAATAAGCAGTGACTTAGCTTTGCTGAATTTGACTTATCCTTGTGATTACCTTTACTTCAGCATCAGAACCTCTTACTGTTATGTTCCAAATAAGGAGAACTGCCTGAAGGGTAATACATATCTATTTTCTGAACAACTCTGCTCTGCTTCTGTTCTTGAAATTGTTACGGTCAGTTAGATAAGGATTGTTAACTTCTCTGTGCATTGTAGGCCTTACAATCTTAATGCTTGCTACAGCAAGGACTTAAGGTAGCTGGGTGTCTGACATAATGCTCAGGAACTGCGATCGCAAAGATAGTTATTTAGTAGAAGCTACTTTAAATGGATTTGTGGGCTGTTACTGTTAAAAAGAAAAAAAATCTCCTTTTTAAATGTAATTTATTTATTGTTTTGTTTTCTAGTAGTGTGAATAGAAGGAAAGCATTTTAGCAGTCAGTGCAATAAAATCATATCAAAAATCTAAAATTATGTAGTTCTTGACTTCAAATATTTTATGATATTGTTTGGCATGGAATAGCTTAAGGAAGATGTGATTTTTCTGCTCTTCATTTTAATGTTTCTCAGAAGTTGTCAGTCACATAACTCAAGTCTACAAGCAGTTTTAAAGATTAAAATGAAATCTTCAATCTTTTTTGAAGGGTAGTCAACACATGTTTTAGTCTTACTGTAAAGATTCAAGGAAAGGTTTTTGTGATTCTCTATTTGTTAGTGCTTGATTTTTGGAAATGCATCAACAAGAACAGTCAGTGAGACAAAAATCCTGTCTGTTTCTGCTTTTGAGACAAAATAATGGCAAACATACCTAGCTGTTTTGTTAAAAGTAACTGCACTGATCTCTGGCTAAGTTTTGTCATTTTTTTCTTTCACTGAAAGATATGCCAGAAAAATATGTTATTAGCTAGAAGTGTTGATTACATACAGAGTGGGGAAAAGAATGAGTGATTCCATCTGTACCTACAAGTTGTATTGAGTTCTGGGTTTCTGTTCTCTTTGTAGGGAGGAGAAACATTTCAAAGATTTTTTTTACATGCTGTCCAGCTCCAGTTATTGGAGGAGATGGTTTGACATTTATATATCTATATCTATCTATCTATATATATATATCTAGAGGAAGACTAAAGCAGTAAAAGAAGACAAATGCAGTCCAGTTGACTTATTGCAAGTTCTAAGCAGCTGAGAAATGTGGGGAAGATGGGGAAGTTAGTGATAGTAAAGAGTGAAATCTTAGCAAACAGTTTATAAAGTGGGGATAGTCATCACCAGGGATCAGTGATGCCTTGTTGGTTGCGTGACCACCCCCGTAAGTCAGCTTGAATGCCCAAAATGAGCAACAGCTGAAAATGGTTTCTCCGTGTCGCCCAGTCACATATGTTTCTCTTTACTGCTGTGCTCATGGTAACCATTAACCTCAAAAGCTTGTCAAGCAGGTTGTCTCAGATGGGTGCTGCTGAACAGAGCCAAAAATTGTTCCAGGGTGTCACCTAGCAGAGTAGTGTGTTCTACTCAGCATTAAGTGCCATATGACAAGATTGAGTTTATTTAGCATGCAACAGGAAACAGATGGCTTTCAAAATAAAACTACAGAGAAGAAACTTTTATCTCTATTTAAAACCTTAAAACCTTTGGTGTTATTTTTTTCCTAATGTGTAGCCTTTGTCAGAAGAGTATCTCTAGAGCCTGTTGACTGCTGTGGTTAATGTTCTTTCTTCTATTCCAAACTAAAAACGCAGCAAATTTGAGTATTTGCTTTAAAGCTAATTTATCACCTTACGTTGTGCTTTAGGTCTCTTCTTTAATATTTTTGCAATTGGAATCCTGCCTTGCAGTCATCAGCAGTGTGTACAGATATATCCCTTATTTTGAACTATCTTGCATCACATGCTCACTTACTGAACAAAGCATCTACCAGACATGAATTCCTTGATATAATTTTAAGTCTCTCTTGCCTGTCTTTTCTGGGTAGGAAATATAATGTTTCTTATTTTCTTCCTTTTTGAGGGGTAATTTTTGTTTTCTTTTCTAAAAACAAAAGCCAAAAGCCCAAACCCACCTTCACTATCTATTTTCTGGAGTTCATTTGGATGTGCAAATGCTGCTTATTTTGGCTTCTATGGCAACAGATGGACTGAAGGTGATACTGGAGTCTGGAGTTTGAGGGGGGGGAGGAGGGGCAGAATGTTCTTTGTTTCATCAGATTCTCTAGTTCCTCCTTTTGAGAAAATAAGTGGCCAGGAAAGATGAAATCCAGATGCTTTCAACTTGATGACAAATGACAGCTGTGGATTCTCCTTTAGCTGAGATGTCAAAAGGAGAGAAAAATGAGCAAGCAGGGGAATCCTCCTTCTTGCCTAATACCTGCTATCCCCAGCCCTTCCCCCTGCTCCCCCCCACCCCCAAATTCCTGAAGGTGCAGGAAAGAATGAGGAAAGAAGACAGGTGAGAAACAATTATTACCTGTGTAACTTAACTAAATTCCCTAGTCAGTCAAGTCTCCTTTAAATGTGTCAGTGCTAGACTTGTTTCTGCTGGGACTAGCCAAAACAATTTGCTCTTCTATCTATATGCTAATACATTATTCCTTACATGCTCATCTTGCTTTGCAAGATAACATTATTTTCTAGTTCCAGCCCAGCAGGGACCAATTTTGGTCTCTCCTTGAGAGCTACTTAGAATTCTTAAGGGAATATTTATTATAGTGTAGTTACAATGTATTGTAAGAGTTTTATCAATAGTTGTTTGTTTATGATTGTGCTAAGGGAAAATGATGTTGGTTTTTTCTGTCTATAAGCCAAGAGCAGAGAAGTTAAAAGTTAAGAAGTTAAAACACCAATTGCAGTACAGAAACATAGTTTGAAGGTACATCAGAATAAAAAAAGAAAAGAAAATGATAGTGCTTAACTGAAAAATCTCATCCAAACCTCCTCTTTTGGTAGAACCTCCTGCTTAGTGCAACTCTTAAGGGGTAAAGTCTTTATCCTGAGGACAATTCTGTAGAATACATTCTGTAGAATGTGCTACCTGAAATGGATGATTTTTCTGAACTGCAGCATTGCTAAAGGGAAAGAGGATCAGGTTGTGTCTGGGTGCTGCATTTAGCTTACCTGGAAGTATTCTTCTCTATTTTGTCGGAATTTACCTGCTGCCTGTTAGTTGCAGTAGAAGTTGGTGTCATTTTTGTGTACTTTCTATAAGAGCCATCATACTGTGTGTACATATGCACTGAACTGCCAGAGTAATTGGGCTTAGAATTGGCTTTCTCTTTTGGAACCGCATACCCAACACCATACAAGTGGAAGAGATCTGGTTGATTGTACAAGTATCATACTTAACACATCTGTTCTAATTTCTGCACTGTTTACTACAGAGTAGTAGATGTTTTGCTTTAATTAGCCTAGTGCTTTTTGTATCCTCTAACTTTCTATATGTAGAGATTCTTATTTGATTTTCAGACTATTCCTAATGATCCTCTCTTCATACTCTGCATTTGTCTGGGAAGTAAAGTTCTATAAGGTATAAGGCAACTCCCTTGGAACAACCCAAGAATACTGGTGTGTCAGTGTACATTTGCATATTAAATGTGATGTTATTAGATGTGATTTATCCTTTGGACCTCAACTCTTAACATCCTCTTGTAAAGCATGGTTAAGATCTGCTTAAAAACTTGTCTAAGCTGACAAGATGCATCGTTCTCTGAAGGAGTATCACTGCCCTTGGGACAGATGGAAAAACATGCTGGCATACTACTAATAGATGCTGCTTTTGTGATAGAGTTTAAAATGTGCAGAGAAAGATGAAGACTAAAATAATCTTTTTTTACTAGGTGTGTTTGTACTGAAAACTGATCCAGTATTCTAAAAAATATGTAAACAACAGTTAAGTAAATGTTCACGCTTGCAAATTTCCCCTGAAGCGAGGTGTTTATTCAAATGGTTTTCTTATGGCTATTTACAGAAATGAGCTTTTTAAAAAATGTTAGTTAAAAAGCGTAATTCTTCACAGTGGAGGCAAAATAGATTGTGTGTGAAGAGAGAAAATTGATAGCCCAAGGAAATGAGTGGATGACTTATTTTCAAAGAGTTGCATAAAGAACAGTCAATTCAATTTTTTTTTTTTTTTTTTTTTTAGTTTCTCTGTAATAGGAAAATAACAGTAATAATTCAATATTCAGCTGCTTGACAGGGAGAAATGGAAAAACAGATCAGTAACAACATTACAAAGTAATGAAGAATGAGAAGGATAGCTGTGCTCTACAAAACTATTGAAATGAAGCAAGTTTACTTCTTGATATGGTTTTCTCTATGAAATCTGTATCAATTAACATTAAAATGATTTTTTTAAAAATTGTTTATCAATTTATAGCCTCACACATTCCCTTCAAGGAACTCACAGTTTATGTGAAGATTTCTTCACATAAAGTTTTTCTAGGTTTTCTGCTTTTATCCTTAAATGCTGAAGGTATGCTTCCTTCCTTCCTCCCATGCAGAGTCCATTTTGGATTTGCCAGAACAATCTTCAGATGATCCTCTGAATCAGAGCTTATTTTGGGGGATCTGGGGTTGTCCATTCTTCCTAACAAACAGAGTGCTACTATGACTGCAGTCACTGAGCTCTGCATTCCTTCCTATGTATACCAGCATTGTGTAGATTTAATTCAGTTGAAATGGGAGCAAATGTTGACTTTGTGGTGTGTTGAACTAATATGTAGAGCAAATCAAATGAAGACCATTTTTTCTTCATGTATCCATGTAATTCTGCTTAATCTTAAGAATATCTTCTGACACAGTACTCAGAATTACTAAAATCCAGAAGTTGCAGCATGTAAAAGTAAAGGCCTGATATTATAGCACCCGAGATATTCATCCTTTGTCAGTGGATGAATATCCACTCAGAAATTTGAGTTGTATGAAATACGTTTGATTTTTTTTATTTAATGTTTTATTTTCTCTCTGCTAGTTTCTCTGATCTTTGGAAATCATATTACACTTCTTACAGATCATTTGCTTATGCTTTCTTCAAAAGGTGGTACAAAATCCTGCTAAGCAAGTAGGTCTGTAGTTTTGTCATATTGTTATAACTTGGTACCATCTGAGATGAGAGGAATATTCTGTAATTGTTTTATCTTTGGAATTCAGAGGATTTCAGCTATAGGACTTCTGACTCATTTTAAACAATACAA
The DNA here is from genome assembly GCF_019232065.1 of Centrocercus urophasianus. Classification (NCBI taxonomy): domain Eukaryota; kingdom Metazoa; phylum Chordata; class Aves; order Galliformes; family Phasianidae; genus Centrocercus; species Centrocercus urophasianus. Next base: position 8,587,426 of record NW_024884711.1, read on the forward strand.
ATATTAAGTTAGTATAATAGTACCCAGATTATCTCACCAGATCACTGTCTTAATTAGGAAGCAACCTCTGTTAACCACCAGTGATATGGAGAAAACAAATAGCATGATCTTTAATGTACTTTTTGTTCTTCAAGATCATCTTAAGATGTTGGCAGTGATGAGAGAAGGAGATCCTCCTGGTGACACTAATAGTATTTTAATGCACTTATTATGGTAATGACTGAAAAACCACAATTTTCTTACCCATATCTCTCTATTTTATAACAGCATGTAATGGATAGCTGAAATTTAAGCACTGTAGCGAGGGCTACAGATATGAATGCAATACTGTGTTTTAGAGCAGTGAGGGAGGAGGGACATTGTAGCCTTCTTAGCTGATTGTTTTTTTCTGCCTTAGCATCCCTCAATACTGGCCTGTCTTGGAAATTAGGTGCCTCCAGAAGTAGGGGTTGTCTTGATGTCTAGTTCTGTTTGATTCATATATAATGTGCATCTTTCTAATGAGAGCTCCTCTAAACTGTCCTCTTGGTACAAGGAAAGCGTTTTAGCACTTAATCTAGGGAAAGCTTTGGTGTAAGTTCTGGCAGAATTGGAATACAGCTGTTAAGTTTAGAACTGTGGTTTCAGGCACAGTGAATGAAGAGGTGGTCAGCGTATTACCTGAGCTAGTCCTGGGCCTGGGGCCTGATGCAAAAGCTAGATGGTTAGTCACCTGTCTTCTGGTACTGATCTATATTTAAAGACGTGGCAAGCACCTGCACTGTATTAGGTGCAGTAATGCTGGATAATTTCCTAACCATTAAAATATTGGATAGAGAATGCTTGCTTAATTACAAAAATGTGTCAGATTGAATAATCTTTATGTATAATTATGTGTAATAATTTATGTGTAATTCTGTCTGGCAGTAAGAATAAAACTGTAAAATATTCTTCCTTCATTCATTTATTTCAGAAGTAAAACTGTGCATGGGGACAGGGAATAAATAGCAGTTCATTAATATGAATAGAATGCTGAGAGGAGTGGCAAAATCAGTCATCTGCCTCTTGTAAGTTGGTACCTGTTTTCTGCTTCAGATGGTATCCTGGGATGGCCTGGGCCCAAGTCACATTCCTCAGAGCAACTGAAAAATGGTGCCCTCAGCTCCTTATCATCTGCTAGTGCCAACATCACATGGGCCATAGTTCCATCTGCAGCCCAAGATGGGCAGACACTACAGCCAGGTACTGAGGTAAGCAGACCATTTCTGTTGTATTTGAGACTAGACATTGATCAGATGCAAAGATGTGCAATAGTGGATGTTTCTATGAATTACTTACTGTACTTTTTATCGTTCTGTATGAAGTAATTGTTAAAATGGTTGATTTGGCAAGAATGTACTCCGAAAACTACAACAGAATGTTTATGAGTTGCTCTGTGCTTTTGCTTCTCCATGATACTGAGAGACAGTGCACTATGGAAAGCATATCATCTCCTAGTTTAAAACCCATTAGTGGTCTTCAGTATACATATCTATCTTTGATGATAGAATAAGCTGTTTGGTTTTTATTCTGCTTTGAGACAGGAGACATTAGGACCACAAGGTTTGCTTGCTACCCATTTTTCTATGTTGCTAATTGCTCTTGAATGTCTCTGGGCACAGCTTCTCTGAGTTCAAAATTGTGCATTGCTTTCTGGCCCGTTTTCTTGTTAAGTGATTATAGGCAAAGTTGTTCACATCATCTGCACCAGCCTGTTGATTTGTGCTTTTGTGGCATTTACTTGGTAAAGGGCAGTTCTGAAGCGTCGACTCTTTGAGGAGGCTCATAGCTGCGTATCAGGCATCTGGTGCACTGAAACTCTCTCACCATGTCAAACTTCTCCAGCTTCTGCTGTCTGCTTTGGATACCAGTGCTGCCCACCAGGAAAACACTTCACACTGAGACTTCACTGACTGTTGGGCACCTGGAGCACACAAGACCTGGAGAACTGGGAAGACGTTTTTGAGAGCTGAAGGAACCCTTTGTTACAAGTGAATGCTCTTTGGCAATTGGAATTGCTTAACTGAAAATATATTGCCTTTAACAAACTGTAATGGCTGGGGAGATCAATAAAGCTGTTTGTTTTTTCTAGGTCTTTTGTAGTATCTTGAGTTGAATATAGTTTAAAAAATCCTGGGCTAAACCAAAGTAGATTTTTTTAAATATTACTTGTTACTTTGGTTCTCTTTCAGTTGTTTGTTACTTTGGTTCTTTTCCAATTCTGTCCTTAAAAAGCAGCTTCAAGTTCTGCTATTTAACAATGTCCAATAATCTCAGTGTTTAAATGATTTATATTTGCTTTTTACTAGGTGGTTGTATAATTCCTTTTTTAGATGAACCAACCACAATTCTTACAGCATTTTCTTAAGAATATTCTTTTGAGAGCTTTCTGTACTCATTATAAATACATAATAAATAAATTTTTATTTTTAGAGAGCATCACTTTTCCAGTTGAATCAAGCCATTTATGATTTGTTTTGAATTACAACTATTTTTTTCAAAGACTCAGCTCTTCTCTTTCTCTTGCTAATGTGATATGCTGAGTTTTGCATATGGCTTGAGGTATGGGAGCTCATAATTTGTGGAGGAGGGAATATCCTTCCGGAAATGGATATTAGCAAGGGAACATAATACTAGTTTCAATACAGAATACTTAGTGCTTTGTGGGCCATCTTTCTGAAATCAGCAGCCTGCATTTGCATCCCTTGGGGGCACTAGCACTTAAAAAAGGGAAGAAAACAAACAAAAAAAAGAAGTGGAACAGGTTACAGAAAGCTCAGGATGTTGGCTTTGGCACAAGCAGTAGTTGGAAGTTAGTAGATTGAAGCAACAATAAGCATCTTGTGCATGTAATTTTTGTTAGGGTAGTACAATTTCTCAAGCAGAAATTCTGTTTTGCCCCAAAAAAGGACGTAAATCAGGACTCATTCCTGGAAGCTCTTTTCAAAGCTGTATTCCTTCCACAGAGTCTTTATGGTTCAAGTTGTCCAAGATTGATACTGTTGGCTCACAGATAGAAATTGTCTTCCAAAAGTGGCTGATAGATTTTCAGTTTCGATCAAGCTAACAGTGTGTTCTTGGAAGGTTGAAGCCCATTGAGGTTGGATTTTTTTTTTGTTGTTTTCGTGTTCAACTTCAGATCTGGCATGCTGTCATGGCCTATTACAAAGGTTACACATCTCTTGATTGCTGTGGTCAGATTCTTTACTGGAACAAATGCTCTCATAGAGAGCTGCAAGATTTCTGCCCAATTGTGTAAGCTGAGCAGAGTGTCAGGTAGAAGGCAAAGCTTTCTGTTGCTGTGACTATAGAAAGGAGGAAAAGAAAAATAGTTTGAGTAGCATAACTGTTAGCCCACAAAGGATGCTATCCAGCAGTTACCCAATAGATGATATCTGACTTTTAAAAAGTTTGTCTGTTTTTTCACCCAGGCTATCAGAGGTGTTCTGCTTAGTGCTCGCTTTCAGATGTACTCAGACATGTTGTGTGTCTGAGGCAAGAGTGAGTGACACCGAGTAGCCAGTTCACGTAGTTACTTAGTATGTGAGATTATATATACAAACAACTGCAAGTCATCACACTCCACTTATTTCCTAGTGCAGATGTTAATTCCTATATTGTTAGTAACTGTGGTGGCATCAGTAGAGAATGAGATAATCCATCTAGATGTCACTGTTGAAGAAACTTGTGATGTGGAACACCATGACTTCTTGTTGTCTACCTGGCAGTTGCTCTTAGGTGTGGGAGGAAAAAAAGAAGAGGAATCCACAAAGCGTCATTCAAATGATGTTCATGTATCTCAATGGCTTTCTTGAAAAATTAAACAAAAAACCCAAACCCTCACACCAAGAAAGAAAAGCAACAAATTGAGTGCTGGCTGATCCTCATCTCTGAACAAGTTGGTAGTGTGTAAGCTGGGCTAGTTTTCAAAAGTGCCTTAATTTTAAAGAAGTTCTGAGAAGAGAGTGCTGTTTCTTCTTTCAGTGCTACCAAGTTAATTCTGATTTCTTCTTTGGCCATGCCTGGATTTTTATGAAAGAATTCTTTATTTTTTTGATAGTATCTCCTCTGTCTCTTAGTCAGAAGCTATGCCCCAAAGGAATGGGAGAGAGCTTTTTGGCCGACATTCAGCATAATGTATTAGATGTACCAACTAAGCAAATTGTGAATTGACCTGTGGTCTGAAATAGAAAATGCCATTAAATTGCTGCCCTTGAGGAACAACTGACTTAGCTGCTTATGTTAGAGGATGCTATTTATAAGGAAAAGATCATTTTAGGTATGTGAATCAACGGTGCTTTTTAAGAAGAGAATAGAGACGTTTGTTTTGTTGGAAAGAGATTGTAAGGAATTGTCCCCAGTACAGAAGGCTACAAACTGGCAGCAGTTCCCTGGCCACAAGGCCGAGTTACTAAATGTGTTTAGTGATAGTTAATTCTCAGCATGTTGGGTAGGCTCTTTGTAGCTGTGCGTTAAGAAATGTCATTAACACATAGAAGACAATTTCTCTTTTTTAATGTTTACAAAGAAAGCACGGACAAGATTTATCTGATGCAATCTTAATACCGAATACCTTGAGGAGTATAGTAAGTTGTGGAGCTGGGTTTTGATGGCACTGATAACTAAAGGGGAAAAAAAAGCGTTTTTACTTTGCTGCCCAGTTAAGGTTTCAGGTTGCAATTTCTCTCCTGGTGAAACAATGTAGCAGCTAGAGAGTCTTATTTTTAAACAATCTGTTGCTGTTTACTTGCTTTTGTTATTTAAAATGTTTCTTGTTTCCAAGTGCAGAGGGATGTCATTTGAGATACTTCTTAAAGTAGCTCAGAAAGCAAAAGATCGTGTAGCAGAATTGATTTCCATGTGTACTTACTTGCTTATTTTGTCATCTCCTTTGCTGTTACTATTGTTATTACTGCTTTTTCTTCCTAGATCAGAATTTCCTTTCAAGTTTGTGTTATAAAACAGCATTAGGTTAAAGCCTGTCATATCAACTGGAAGAGGTTACCACTAATAGTGAAATGCCAGATAGCTTTTTCGTATTATTTTCATCAGGGCAAAGGGCTGATCTGAACAGAGCTATTCTACATCTGCTGTGAGATGACTTAAAATACATTTGTGCAACCCCTAATGAACCTACCTGGAGTTTTTGGTATAAGTTATAAGGTATTTTACAGAGTTTTCCCCTTAAAGCAGAACTGGACAAGTATGCCTTTGTACACCTTTGTACACCTTTCAGAGCTGTGATGTGAACTTGATCTCTGTAAAGTCTGCAACAAACAGTGACCTGCTCATAATTGTTTACAACTTGGAAATTCCTTTCTTGACGTTCTGAAATTGATTAATTTCAAAATATTAAGTTTTGTAATAAAGTTTGTGTCTAAGTAGAATAAAGCTGTGAATCACTTCCATCTGTGTGCTGCTCTTCCAGTTCAACTAATTGTAATTTTGGGTGTCAAAGTCCCCCTTTGAGCAATGAGAATGGGACTGCAGGCCAAACGTTTCCCCTGGTAGCCAAATACAAATGGTGGTTCTTAGGGGAGACCCGAGAGGGGAATGCTAATTTTCTTCACATCTCATAGTTTGATTAAGAACTATTATGTTGTAATATGCTGTATCTATCTCTGCAATTTATGTCCATTCTTGTGATTTTTATTTTTTTTTAATTCCTTAACTTGCCATGCCAGCTGATTCTTGCTGTCCTGAGGATTTGGCATCTGTGCAGTCTCTCTGCCTTCCTGTCTCTAACTTTCCCTTGCTTATGTGCATGAGAAACTGTACACGTGTTCCATACCAAAGTATGTTTTTAATAGGATTGAAGTTTCAGCACTATAGGATTGAGGCTTAGCTCTGATTATCTAGCTGTTAAACCAGGTTTTCACTATGATAGTGATAGCAAGTGTAGTCTAGTCCTGATCATTAAGGATATTTCTGTCCCCTGGGTGATTTGAACTTTGATGTTTTCAAATGCAAGAGGGAACTGCAGAATTGTTTTCTTCTTAGTTCTTGAAGATATGTTTTTGTCCAATCTGTTCAGGAGATTGTGTCTTTTAGGCTGAAGTTGCTTTCTGTCTTTAATATGGATCCTAATATGATAATGCTTCATCCTCTCTAGAGTCCTTTCTCTTTTAGAGCCATTAACGGATGATTTAGAGATGGTAAGAAATAATTTTAAGTGTTTCTGTCATTTTAGAAGCAAAACTAGATAAGGGAAATAATTTCTAATTTGGTATTACCTTTTCTGTGTACATCTGTCTTGAGGCAGTCTTGCCCAAGACTCTGAATTATTTCCTGGTATCAGTTTTTCCCAGTGTTTCCTATTTCCTTTCTGTACTTGACGTAAGTGTTTGTAATCAGTGCTGGGAGGTCAGCTTAGCAATGAACAGGCAGTGCTGTCTGCAAGTCCAGTAAAGGAGAGGAAACAGATCAGTGTGGGAAAGTAATATTAATGGTATTACACTGTCCCTTTTCACTGTTTAGCATCGATGTTACCGAATTGCTAAATGTGCCCTGCGTTTTGCTTTCTGTGTGATTAAGTGCTTTTGGGCTGAAGAGCACAGTAAATGAACTGTAATGACTTAGATAAATTTAACCTCTAGGCAAAAATGGTACCAGTTAATCTATTCTCTATCAGGCCATCTGAAAAATGAACTCTTGAGATAATCGATTGAAAACTTCTGAGGAAGGGATTAAATATACAACTATACTAAAAGTAGAATTATGTGACATAGGCCTGCTACAGCAGCCCTGACAGAAAATGACTAAGATAGTCTAACCGATGTTGGGTTTACTTTTTTTATAACCTTCAGAAGTAATTACTGTGTCAGCAAAGAATCTACTAAATCTGTTTATGTAAATAACAGATGCAAATTGATCTCCAGCCAAAGCCGTGGTGTTTTGTCAGCCGAAGGCCCCAAATGCGTATATTCCATCTAATATCTGTAAAATATACTCGGGAGTATATTCTGCCTAAAACAAGAAGAGAGGCTTTAATACAAAATTTATATTTAATTTGAATAAACATGAGGTTCTGATTATTTGGCATTTCATAATTAACAGTGAATTTCAATGCAAATTCATCATTATAAAATCAGATTCACTTGCAGCAAGACTTAAAAACTAAGTTAAAATAGACAGATTGCTTATTCTATTAATTATAAAACCTGTGCCCCCTTGTAAATCTGTTTCCAAAGCCAGTATCAATTTTATTTCAGGATTGTGCACTAACTGATTTGTTGTCTGAGTAGCTTTGTGCTATCGTTTTTGCTTTTCTAGTGTGCAGATTTGGCCACACTGTCCATTAGTAAGCGTACCCATCTCTTTAAGGCTATCAGTAGCTTGCCTAGACTTCAGTGGGGTGGACTGAACTTTTTCACAGTATATATTTGTCTCCGGTTGGTTATGCTTCATCTTTTTAAGCAAAGTGTCATTCAAACTGACCTCAGCTGTTCTATCTGGTCTTGCTAGAAAGAGGGTCTTCCACCTGTGGTGATGAATTTTAGTGGTTCTTTATTTGAGAAGCTTTGCTTGTGGTAGCAGGTGAGATAAAAGTGCTTAAGACTAAAACTTTACCTCAGCTGAGGAGTTGGCAGGAGAAGGTGAAGGAGTCAGGACTATTTACCTTATTGCAGTGCAAACTGGCAGAGGCCAGATTTCTTTATGGTCAAGAATGAACCAAGTGATTCATGAGAGTGAGAACAAATCTTTGAAGCTTTTCAAGTGGTCTCGAGAACGTAGCCATGTAAAAGGTGGTAGTTTTTTAGGCTCAGATTATTTCGTATATGGATTGACATTCTCTTATGAGGATGTTTTGAAAGACTCAAGCCTGCCTTCTTTTTTTTCCCCTCTTCTTTTGTGCCTATGTGTGGCAGCAGTGAGAACGTATGTGGTGGGTGGGACAAAGAATTTGAGGGAGAGAGGAGGAATCATAATAGTTTAATGAGTTTGCTGCCTTGGAAGTATTGTTAGAGTTGCCTGTGTCAGCATCCTTTCTGTTTCTTTCCTCTGATAAATATCCTGGCACGTTATTCTGCATAGAGGTAGTAGCACAGCAAGAAATGGATACATGTATGGAGTAATCTTGCCAGACCAGATGATTGTAAATGTTAAGTTTATAGTTGTGAAAGCATACCAGAAAAAAAAATAAATCTTCCTTTGTCTTTTGTTTGTTAAAAGATGTTGTATGAATCCCTTAAGCTGTAAAGAGAGTGATTTCCAACTATCAAATATCAGACCTATGTTCTTTTCATTAGTGACTGCTTGCTCTGGAGACCGATAGAGTAACATTTCTTCCTTAGTATTTCTCTGGTCAAAGTAGAACACTGAAGTTGGGATTCTATCAATATGAGCACAAGTTCATTTGAGTGTGATGGCTTTCCTTATCAGTGTGCTGTATGGGATGGTGGATGACTAATATTGCCTGCTGAGTCCCTTACCAAAAAGTCTTCCCCTACTTTGTGGGTGTAAGAGACAAGTTGCTCCAAGTTCATCAAGGTTCTACGCAAGGATCTCAGTCTAGTGAGGATACAGGAGGAAATCAAGAGGGTAAAACTTTCTGCTGTGCTTTCATCCATGTTTGTTTCCCTTGCCAGCCTGCTGCTCCATGCAGTTTTTTGTCTTTAGCTCAGGAAGAGTCACAGGCACACGATTTTCAGACCTTTCGCAGTCTCTGAAGTTTTGCCTGGCTGCTGCTGGGAGTCTTTATATAGGCTTCCAAACATTGGAATTTACGAGCTTGTAAATCATAAAGAACTTATTTTGAGTTGCCAGATGCTGTATTTAAAGCCATCTTGGTTCTAAAAAATTAATTCTCAAAACAAAACTGATTACAAGAAGTTTTTCTTCACTAGTGTCTGTATGGCATTAGATGATGTGATACTGTATTGTTTTTCATGTATTTTTAGGTTAGTATAAAATTCACTATTGTTATTTATTGTAGCCTTCAAGATTTTTTTTTTTTTTTGCCTCAATTTAGGACAAGTCTGTAGGGCTTTTCTCTTTGAGCATTTTCTTTTTAGTATGTTCTTCTAGTTGCTGTTCCTTTTTACCCTTTCTGATAACAGTGATGAAAAATATTTATTCCCTGTTCATACTGAATTTATGCAATATTGCCAAGTCCTCTGGTGTTTTAGGATTCACATTAAACAGTGTCATAATTCAGTTGCGCTCGCTTCATGATAGATATTCACAAGATGTGTGGACTGGTGCTGATACTTAATCTTTTTCTTTCAAGTCTATGTTTAGGAATGAGCTGCTTTTCAGCTGATTTTATGTACTGAGTACTTGGGGTTTAATGAAAATTAAGATAAAAGAAGAATTTTCTTACAAAGAAAATATGTTCATGTCGGGTTGTCAGACCTGATTTGATGCTGGACAGGGTTACAGTGCTATGAGTAATCCAAGTAAGGATCTCTGCATTTAAAAGGGTATTGGCTCACTGACTACTACTTTAATCTTAAAAGATTATTTCCATAGTTTGTTTCCAGTACTTTTATCTGAAAGCTTACGAAGATGCCCCGTGTTTCATGTTACATTCATTTTGTTCTTACCACACATCAGAGCTTTCCGTTCTTAAATTTTCTATGCTTTCTGGCCCTCTTCACTACTATGTTGTTATATTTGCTGAGTTTAAACAATTATGCCATGTAGGAAAGGGAAGCTTTCTGAGCTTATTTATGTGTAAAAAGACCTCTGTCACTGGAGATACTTGGGGGTGGGGGTGGGAAGCAAAACACGTTAGCGGAACTCTCAAAATAGTGAATATCCAGATAATGTTCTTGCCCCAAGATGCTTGTCAGATTGGTTTTGTTGGGAAGAAAGACTGCAGATTTATTTGTAACTCCAGGAGCTAGTTTTGTAATTATTTTCTTTGCTTGCACCATCTGTACGTCAGCTTGTCTGCATTTACTAAGTGGTTAAGATGAAGATCATCTCTGCAAAATGGACTTTACATACTTCCTTCATAGTGAAGCATCTCATAAAATGAGCAAGGTATTATTTTGTTCCATAAATGACTGCAATTACATGTTGTATCTAAGATCTTGTGTAATGGAAAGGTCGTTCACCTCACCTATCTCTGATCCTTGCACTTGTCCCTTGCTGGATAAATTTTATGGATATCCAAGTGTGTAGTATATTCTGACAAAGCAAAATACAGTAACCCACAAAATGCATATCAATTATCCATACAAGAAATTTAGATGTTTTATCATTGGTAATTCAGCTTTGAATAATTTTTTTTTCCCTCTGGAGATCTGAATTAGCAATCTGAAATAACAGCTTTGCTAAGAAATTAATTTCAAAGCACATTGTAGGCTTCCTTTCCTGATATATGCTTTTTCCTACCAAATATTCTTTATTTAATTGTCAGTGATGAGCACAGTATCCCAGCAGCAATTACTTACCTATCTAGATATAGAAAAATATCTTGGTACCTATAATAAAAGGTAAGTAGAAAACCAACTTATTTTCTGCTTTTTCCTTCATGCGGTTTGGAAGAAAGAGAAACAGTCTTGCTGATTGGATCTGTATGTAGATGACTATCAAAGCAAAAAGAAGGACTTTTTTGCTTGCTATACTGCTAAGCTACGGTGTGCACACTTTTTAGTTTTAAAATCTTTCTCATTTGATTGGTATTCTCTGGTATTTACATCTGTATTTAAGAAGTTATATTTTTTCAGTATTAGCCCTAAGCTATTGCAGTTGAATTCTAGAAAAAACTGTGTGTTTTATTCTCTCATTGAGGTGGCAGACATTTTGTATATTAATACCGTGAAAAATTTTTCCTAGCAATTAAATCAAAAGCTGGTAACAAAGGTAGTAGAGGAAACAGCTTTATGAAATATTCTGAATAAATGAAAAAAATCAGCTCAGCCACCTACTTTTATTGCTTTTAAGGGACCTTTTTGTGGGCAAAATTGAGGTGTGTGGGCTATAATGAGTTTTGCTTTCTAACTTCCCCATTTAAGCTCTGCTTTGTATGTAGGCTTGTTAAGCCATATTTTTAATAAGTAAATAAATAAATAAAACACTTGACAAATGGGGACCCTTAAATCTCTTTGGAAGTCACTGGAACTTCAGTATCCAGGTGCCAGAGTTGCCATCAGAGTATAAGGTGTTGGCGCATTTGAAGTTGCATCCTTCATCTACTCTTTGCAATAATCAAAGTCCAAGGCATTACCAGGAGCAAAACTTAAGGCTTCAGTAGGATGAAGGAGGCCAGGGCTCAAGCAGTGAGTAAACTCAATTCACCCTAGCACTGCTTTTCCAACGTCTTATTTCTCTTCCTTCACAGTGTGCTTACATTGTTTAATAGTGTGATGATAAGTGCTGAGAAAAGTAGTTTCTCCTTTGTTTTATTTGGAGTGCTCTAGAGGAGGAGAAAAGCTTGTTTTAAGAGAGATTAGAATCTTCCTGGATATATTAAAACAAAAACAAAAAAAAAAAAAGAAAAAACATGCTGGTTAAAAAGTGTTAATGTGTAAATGCAACATGTTGTAAGTTAGAGAAGTGCATAGATGATGGTGATTTCTGTCTTTATCATGGGTTTTAAAGCAACTGCATCTGAGCGTTTTCTTTCAAGATCCAGGTTAATGTCTGAACTGAAATCTTATTTAATTTCTGTTCACTTCAACATTTTGTATGAGAATTATTCCTTTCATTGCATGCTAATGAATTAGTCTGCACATGAAAGAGTTTAATAAATACAGTAAAAGCTTTATCTGAGATTCAGATCATTTCCAATAATGTATGGGGTGATGTAAGCTCACATGTTTTCCTGGCAGGTGCATGCCACAACTGATAGTAAATGTAATTAAATATTTCAAAAGAGTACCTGCTGGAAAAAGACAAGTGACCCAACTACAGGTTTGTGCAGTTTTATCAATTCTAATATAGTGACAAGTCCTGAAAGAAGCCAGTGCCTAATTATACAACAACACCCACTTTTGTATCTACTGTATCTACTGTACAGAGAGAATTCTAATTTGGGAATTCAGTGTGATGAAAATTGTATGGAGTCAATTTGTCACGTTAGTGTAAATATGCTAAAACTCTCTGGCCTTACATGGAGTTACGAGTTATATTTAATCTTACACCCACAGAAAACCTGTTTGCGAGCTCTCAAGTTACACAAGTAAAAATGTAAATGATATTTGCAAGCCTCTATCATTATGGAGGGAATCTGAAAATTAAAATAAAGCCTTTGACTTTTATGTGCAGTTCTAGGACTAATTGTAACCAGATGACTCTATGGAAAACATGTCAATCTTTGACTAGTCTGAGAATGCTAATTTTGTTTAATGTGGGTTCTGAACAAGTCTTGCAACTAATTTACTCCACCTTTCTCTTAATAGCATAGTGTGTCAGACTATGTTACTCTGTAGTATCATTTGCCATTTTTTTTTAAATACAAAAAGATTTAATGCCTACTTCAGTTGGAATATTATGAAATTCTTGTCCAAATGCTTTAAGCTTTCCAGATTCATCGTGTCGCACCTGACTAGAGGTCTTCTTGTACTACATAAAATTTTTCCATATCTTGATAAAAATTCTTAAAATTCTTTGGTTCAGTTACATGCAGAATTGCCTTATGAGTCCTGTACAAGTTGTCACTGTGTGCATGTCAGGATATGTAGGTCTCTGCTTATTACTGTGCTTGAGCACTTATTGCTGTGATGGAAGAAAGGCTGAGTTATGCCATGCCTTTTTTGCCTCATTCTTTGCTCTAAAATTGACCTTCAGGATTGTCAGGCCTCCAAGAAGGTGCTGAGTAAGAAGGATATACCTTTGCACATAGAGGACCAGATTAGGGAGCATTTAAACTGGATGTGCATAAGTCTGTGGGCCTCCACAAGGTACGTCTCTGAGCATGAAGGTACTTGGCCATTGTAATTATATGGCCACTCTCTGTTATCTTTGAAAAGTCATGGTGATTGGAAGAGGTTCATGAAAACTGAAGGAAAGCAAATGCCCTTTGTATCTTTGAATAGGGCAAGAAAGAACATCTGGAGAACTGCAGGTTGATCAGCCTCGCCTCAGTGCCTGGAAAGGTTATTGAATATCTAACCCTGGAAACCTTTTTGAAACACACAGAGGACAGAAGGGTGACCAGTAGTCAGTATATGTTTATGAGCTTACCTGCTTAACTGGCATGAAAGTCCTCTACAAGGTGACTGTCTTGGTGCATATGGAGAAAGCAGTGTATGTTGTTTTGTTTCAGGTTTTTGACCTTGTCTTCCATAACATCTTCATAGACAGATGGGTAATGGATTAAGTAGTGAAGTGGATCAGAAGTGACTGAATGGCCTGTCCTAGAGGATTGTGGTCAGTGGCACAAAGTACAGTTGGAGACTAGTACACTAGCTATGTACCTAAGGGTCAATGTTGGGGCTAGTGCTGTCCCACATCTTCATTAATGACCTGGACGATGAGGGCAGAGTGTACCTTCAGCAAGCTTAGAGATGATACAAAGCTGGAAGGGGTTGGCTGATAAATTAGAGGGCTGTGCTGCTGTTGAAACAGACTGTCACAGGCAGCATAGCAAGAAATGTCTTCATGTTCAACACAGGGAGGTGCAAAGTAATGCATCTGGAGCTATCTGCAGATAAGCCCCTGCACTAAATCAGTCCCAGGAGTCCTGGTAGACAGCTGTTGATGCACCAACAACGTACCCTTATGACAGAAACAGCAAACAGCCTCCTGGGCTGCATTAGGAAGAGTGCTGCCAGCAGATTGAGGGAAGTGCTCCTTTTCCTCTGCACAGCACTGTTAAGGATGGTCAAACACAGTAGCACAGAGATATTGTGGAGTCTCACTTCTTGGAGATCTTAAGATCTGATTAGGACACAGTTACGAGCAATTGGCTCTAGTCAACCCTGTTTGAGCAGATGGGTTTGGACCAGATGATCTGGAGAGATCTTTTCTAACCTGATAATTGGTGCAGTGGTTCTGTATATTCCTTTTTCTACGCTCCATTCCTTCAAATAAATCAGATCTATGCCATGCTTGACAATACTGTTACATGGTGTGACTTATGAGTATGTTGGAAACTCAGCCCTGAACCTTATAGCATAACTAATTATCTGAAATTAACTTCCAGTAAACAGTTACAGTTTGAAAATTGGAATATGTGGAGTAGTCTTTGGGAGAACAGGAGTTTTGCCCTTTGACAGAAATGTAATTTCTAATTCTTTGATTCTGTCCCAAGTTTGTAGAAATGTCTTTTTTCCAGAAGAATGTTTTTAATTGCAATATTTCTTTCAGAAGCAATTTCTTTCTTCTTTCCCAAGATGTTTGGCTTGAACATGAGTTTCTTATCCCAAGAGATGACCTTCCTAAATTCCAGTTCTAATGAAATAGCTTATTTAAAATAGATCTCTTCCGTAATGTGTTTTCTGCTTTTAAAGTCTAAGGAGTAAGCTTCAAAGGGTTTTCTAGAAATTGTGTTTTCTGAAAAATCTTGGTGGTTCAGATCATTGTTGGAAATGTATAGTGCTGGAAACATACACTGATGGTAAATAGAATTGCCTTCTTGGTGTTTGTTTGTAAGTGGTTCTGTCTGATTCTCAGGTTCAGCATCCATCTTGCTCAGCTGTTTGTTCCCAGGCTGAGTTGCACAGCTCCAAAGGTTTTATTCTGTGCGCCAACCACTCAGGAATGAAGCAAATCACTGCTTTCCTAGCTCAGCTATGCAATTATATTTAATGGGGAAAAGTCATTTATGTGTCTGTCTAATAATTCAGAAAAGCTGCCATTAAGGGATGATCGGTCAGTGTAATCCCTTAGATTTTACTGCATGCTTACGTATAGGTTTATACAAAACTGTTTACTATTTTCTGTTTGAAGAAATAAAAACTTGGTGGCACTTTAATGCCATTTTGAAGATAAATTATCTTTTGCGTTTTATGGCATTTATAGTGTTGCATTTTGTGGCTGTCTGTGCACACTCAATGTATTGTACTTTCATGGTGGATTTTTTGTTTATTGGTTTGTTTTTAAGAAAGTTTGCATTTCTTAAAAGAGAAGTCTGTTTTCTAGTATTAATTATGTGGAACAGCAAATGGGAAGAGAAGAAAATACATACAGGATATTGCTACTGAGCATGACTATTCAGGTCTGATGACATAAGGAGCAGACTGCTACTTGTGTTCTGATTTTCTTGGAAAGTGAGGAAAGTTATGGAGAAGTGATGTCATTCCACATGCATGAAGATCACTGTTGAGCTGAAAACTCTAGTAGTGGAAGAAGGAGTAGAGGATTTTCAGTGTCCTTACATGTGCTACTAAAATAGTTCAGATAATGAAAAATGCAGTCCTTACTGCAGAATGGTCATTAAAGAGGCTTGATCCCAGTATTACATTGTACTTATTATCCTCCCTGAGGAGCTGGAAGTCTTTCATTTGAAACAATGCAAAATCTATTTCCCTGAATACTGCTGTTGATTCTAGAGCTGCTCCCACCCACTGTGTTCATTTTGTCCAGGAGCAATGGGAAGCAGGTGGCATTTTGCTAGCATCACTTTGAAAGGCATGGAAAACTTAATACCTGTTTTAGCAGGCAAGGAAGAAATGTTTCTGTCCTTGGCTGAGTCTGCAGTCTTCAGGAGCAAAAGAAAATTATATGTTATTCCTCTTTTAACTGGTTGATGTGTAGCTTTTTTATTTTCTGATGCTGGCTGTTACTTGCAAGTGCTTTCTCTCTCCCTCCCTCATCCACCCCCCAGCCCAAACCTGGAGGGCAGCCCAGTGGGATGTCCTATGGGAAACAGCAATAGTGTTTTCCCCACGGAGCCGCTTGCAGATAAGCTCACTGATCCCAGTGTCACATGACTCGCAACACACGGAGCAGATTGACGTCCAGCACACACACTCCAACTCTTTGGATAGCCAAAAAAAAAAAAAAAAAATGAAGAGGGGGTGGGAGTGAGGAGGGAGGTTCCCTTGCTTTTCCCCAGCACTATTAATTCCGGCTGGAGCTTGTTTGCCGCGAGCTTGTTTCATGGCAGTAACGAAGAAGCAGTGCTTACCCAGTAGCTCAGTGCTCTCAATGAGGTCAAGCTGGATCAAAGGCAAAGCTCCTGTGGAAACGCCTGCTGTAAGTTCTGCTTTTTCCACAGCCTCTCCAAATGAAACGTCGCCTCGACAACAGAGCCGGGCTTTCGTGTTTTATGTCTCCCCTGACTGATAGTTTTGTGTGAGGTTGTCGGGTTTATGTTGATTGAACTTGTCAATAAGGCATCAGCTGCTGTGTGCTTTGGGAGGAAAGGGATTATTGTTCTGTCTTTTTATTTTCTGAGGGAGTGGGAAGAGGAAAGTGTGGTTTTGTTCTTTTGAAAAGCTTTAAGCTGTTGGGGTTACAGCTCACCAGATCTTGTTTTATGTAAGCTACGTGTTCTACTGCCTTAAATAAAGTAATTGCAGGGTGTCTTTTAATTGTCCTTGGATCTCACCAAATACATATTCTTTTGCAACTAGTTACCTAACATGTATTTAATTAAAAAGAAAAAGAAAGTGGAAAGGGCTTAATTAAAATTTGAAAAGGTGCAGCAACTAAATTTAAGCAACATCCTTCTGACACCAGCTGCTCACCTGCGGGGTCGCTAACGTGATATTCAGAAGTACTTCCTTTGAAACCCAATTCTGTGCATCAACTTTTTTAATGAAACTTTCACTTGCAGAGACTTTCAGTGAGCTGAAAATGTTCTCCTTCTACGCAGCAAGCTCACTGTTTCTGTGGGAATGTGCTGCTGAGCATGAAGGAATGCTAACTTCTGCGGGTGCTGTTGGCACATTTGCAGCATGGGCTTCATGGGGAATAATGCAATTCTGGGCTGTAAATTTTTAGACTACATAACCCATCTTTCATTTAAAAAAAATAAGAAAATAAAAATTTGGAAGGCTTGCAAAGTGTATTGAACAAAACTACTAGCACCTGTTTGAGTTAGTGTCGTTAATATATTGTAAAACCCCAAGGGAAATAGTATCACAAATCATGGTCTCTATATGCTGTCAAGTTCCTTTTGAAGGGAGGTGGCTTGATGTCTTTTGAGCTTCAGCTGGCATGTCTGCAAAATGGGCAGCATTGCCCCTGTTACACTGGGAAGCAGCGTAATGTTGCAGATGTCAAGGATTCATGGCATTGCCCTACCTTCAGTCATCTCTCTCTCTCTCTCTCTTTTTCTTTCCCTAAGATGTATATAGTTTCTTTATCTTCTTCAGTTAGTAGTATGGACTGTAGTGGCCAATGGGTGCTGGTTGATGTTCTATTTGAGGCTTGCTTAGGTATCTAACTTTAGAACTGGGGTAAAAGAATGGGGAAAAGAAAATGTTAAATCTGATCTTACAACATCTGGGTGATACATGAATATGTGCTGAAGATACATGTGCAACAAACTTGTGAAGGCTTATTTGCATTTGTGTACTTCTGATTATTAAATAGCTTAACATGCTGTTACTTAACATGCTGTGATTTTCTATTTTTTGTTTTGCCTGACATCTGACTGCAATATAGACAAGAATGTAATGTGTAAATTAGCGTCTGATGCTTAATACTGGGGCTCAAATGAAAGGATCAAGATACTCTGTGAACCCATCACTGGCTTTTTATTCGTATGTTTCTTTTTCAACAGCTTGTCTTTTGTTCCCTTGGAACAACTTCATTTTAAATGTATGTAGTAGAGAAAATAATTTTTGTCATTTTGGATGGTGATTTTTCTTTTCATTTCAGCGGTCAACATCTGAGTTGATCTTAGTCGAAGATGAAGCGACGGATACAGAAGATAATGAAGAGGAAGATTTAGGAGTCATGGAGGATCAACGTAGTGTAATTCTCCATCTCATCTCTCAACTCAAACTTGGCATGGACCTTACCAGGGTATGGGCACAGTATCTTTTTCCTAATGTGTTTTTGTGTGTGTGTGCGTGTGTGCTTAACCCAATAGACAAAGATGTTTACCTCTTCATAAAAGGGTGGTTCTGGACAGCTGTGGGCTCCTATTGTCTGCTAGGCAGGTTTTCACATGAAAGACATTGTTAGGGGGAAAAAAATGGATTTAGAAATTTTTTTTTAAGAAATTTTTCTTAATTTTTTTACAAATCCTACAAAGCAACTGTATATATCCCATATGTATATTAAGTCAGAGTGCATCAAGCATGCGAGGAGCCATAGTGTCAGTTTTAAGGAGATCTGTGCTTGAGTTACTGCTTTGTGGATTGAATCCCTTTTAATTACTTGGCAGCTTCAATTAATTAAAAAAAGAAAAAAGTAATGGTAAACAGGACAGTCTTCAGTGTATCATAATGCATGTCTGTGCTCAGCAGCTCAGCAGATTGACATTCTGTACATCCTCCTGGCTTTGGAGCCAGTATTGTCATGAGCTTATCCATACAGATGTGAACAGAGAAGTTATGGTTACTGAGAGATTTCCCGTAAGTAGCTATGAAGTAGCTGTGCAGGAGATTATTTTCACGGGCATTTGTGTATTTTGAAGAGTTGCATCTGCTTTCCTTTTAATCTTATGTATTAATCAAAATCTATTTTTACTATTTTGTACAAACTAAGACTTTCTCAATGTAGTCTTCTCTGCTTCTTCTAAAACAATTGACACTATTTATAAAGACTTATATTTTTAAGACTGAGCAATCCCATGATCTGTTCCTAAGTATAGCTATTGAATAACTACTGGGAAGTTAATGTTTTGTTCTAAAGAGGACAGATTTTCATCATTTAATTTGTTCATAATTTATACTTGTCACTTCTTAGTATGTCTGGTGTTACGTACAGTTCATTTTTATTTTGTTTCTCTGTCATTCAGTCATTAATAGCCCTTCCTCTTTTCTGTTTTGGTTGGCTGTGGCTGCTGGAATCTGTGATGTTAAAACTAGACTAAGATTCCTTATCTATTAGTTTTGTGTTCATTATAACATTCTGTCTTACCTGAATAAGTCTTTTCTTTCTGATTCCTGGTGTCATCTTTTTGTCTTCAGAGGCAAAAATCCCAGATGCACCATTGATGTGAATAAATTTCAATAAATAAGAGAAGTGTAGAGATATATATGAAAAGTATGTAGGTAAATGAATACGATAACCTATTTCTTATGCAACGTTCTTGGAGCATGGTTTTTGAGGGTAGCAATGAGTATCATCAGATCTGTGCTATGGCAGAATGTTTGTGTGCATGAATGTGTGTATAATGCCTACAACCTGAAAAGAAGAACAGGCATATGGCAGTTAGATCTCTCTCGTGTGTGTGTGATGCATGGCTACACATATGATGAGTATTGATGAGACGTGCCACATGTGCACATCACTTTTCTGACCATTTTAAGGATTAAAATAAAAAAATGCAGGACAGCTGGCTGCTTTTTTTTCTTGTTTTTTATTAACTTTGCTAACTGACATGAGGCCCTCAGGGCCACAGACGTGCTACAGTAAAGCTCAGTTCGTTGGCTGTGCTGCTTACTGTTCATTATTCCTGTGGAAGTCAGATTTCAGATAGCCTTGGTGCTAGTCAGCTTCTGCTGGAAGTGCTTCTGACACAGTAGTTGCTAACATCAGAGGATATTTTTGTATGTTTGCATTTTCCTCTGCTGTCTTCCCTAGGGTTGTTTCTTTATATTTTTTTTTATGAGCTAGGGACTGTAGGATGAGGTGCACATGAACAAACAGCTCTTCTGAGCCCTTGCTGACTTTTGGTTCTGGATGCATAATCATTATCTTCTTGCATCACGTCAGAGGAAACAACATTACATTAATGCTGGCCTTGCCTGCAGTGCCACGAGTCTCCTACAGTGATAATAGCCACATTTAGCGTCGTAGAGGTGTTTCACTTTTGAAACGTGTCATGTTGCCATGCCTTTTAATGAAGAATTAAACGGTAAAACATTGCTGTGAAATAAAAACCCCACAATGAAGAATCAAATCTGCATGGGGATTTCCTAGAACAGACAAAGCCCTGTGGTGGCTAAATGGACTTCAGCAGCCGCTGAGAGATGGGTGAGCAGTTTGTGGTGGCAGAGCACAACACAGCACCGATGCCTTGGACTGTTTTCAGACTTTATATTTCGCTTAAAATTGGCATTTATGGGGATGAGAAGAAGAAAAGATAGAAAAACAAAAGGAAAATCCTGTCACACTTATAAATTGTTTATTATTTGGGCTTTTCAAAAACAAAAAACAGTACCAGAAATCTCTTCTAGCCTAATAAATGTGTTGGCAAATGGCATCTGATGGGTTGAAATTAGTGCTAACAATTTGTAGAGATGGGTGATTGCTCACCCCATTCCCTTACCTTCCATATGCATTGTAACTGTACTGAAAAACAAGGGGCTGCCGTTCAGAGTAGAAGCGTTACTGGTAGTTCTGCAGTCTGTCAGCCTGTTGTAAATTAGTTCTGCAGTTTGTTCACAACGTCTTATGGTTTAAAATTGCAAGATGAATTCATATTGTAATTAAAAACATAAGTGGGTGGAAAAGACCCTTATTTTACTCCCACAACAATGCAGATGACCATAGAAGGCTTTTGTCTCTCTAAGGTAGTGAAAATCCCAGCTTGGGGTGTGCTGGTCAGGTTTCTGAAAGAGTGGGTTACAGTGCTGACACCCATCTTTTGCCTCCCAGTAAATCATGGAAATGGTGATCAGTATCTTTATTTGTAAGAACTTATGCTGTACCTTTCTCAGTTGCATTCAGATCTGATTAAATATGTTGAATTCAAATCCTCTTTTTAACATCAAGGGAAAGGGAAGGATATCAGTTAAACAACTTGCTTTTCGTAGGGAGACCAAGAGTGGAAGTCAACATTTTAGTGCACCATCAGGCAATTCTTTGCTTCAGACTTTGGCAATTTGATATTTATTCTGGAGAGATTCCGCTGTCTGTTTAGTTGTCATGACAGCTTTTCCTCATAGGAAAATATGGGATAGCGTTGACCTAATGTAATTAAAAAAATGAGCAAAAAAAAAAAAAAAGCTGATGTAGTCCAAAAAAAAAACCAAACATACATAGTAATTGTATTTTGCTAGACTGAGTTCTGTTTGACTGCAGAAGAGTCCAAAAACTCACTCATTTGAAAGATAGAGTAGTAGCAGAAGTGCATGGCAATCCTGTGCTGACAAGAAAAATGCAGTGTACCTTCCAAACTTGTTTGTATGTGTTTGTTTTTGTTTTCTTTTTTTTTTCTCCTGAGGAAATCAAGAAGGGATGAGTTACAAACAAAAAATTCCTGGTGTGATTTTCTGACTCTGTTAGAGGGTGATGGTGTTGCATACTGGAGATTCCAGGCAATGAGATTACTTCATAAGGGGCAGTGTTTTCTAGATATTTTTGTAAAACACTAGAGCTTTGTAAGCTTTGAAACTCAGTTTTCATATGTACTTACGCCTCCTTTTGAGGAAACAATTTAATTACTCTGTTTTGCAAAGGATCCTTACCTGCTACAGTTGAGGGTGCATTTTCCATTGTAGGTCGGGCTTTCAAAGCAAGATCCTGTGAGCTGGCTTCCAAATTTCAAATTGATTACTGAAACTGAATAACAAAAATGTCCAGTTTTTCATAATGTCTCTTTAGTGACTGTGTTGGCGTGGCTGCGTTAAGCATATAATGTGAAGCAACTGGTGTCCAAGAGAGTGGGTACGAGGCTGTGTTTTCAGGCAAGCCAACAGGATGAAACCACAACAGTCTAAATCATCAGATTTGCATGATCTTAAGCATAGCCCATTGCTTCCTTTTCTTCTCCTCCATTTGTGCTAATAAAGGTCACTATTAGAGTGGGCCAGTTGGACATGAAGAGATGCAGTGCTTTTTATTCAGATGAGTTTCCCTGCCCTTTCTATTCTATACAGTGATAGCAACTGCTGGCATTTCTAGGTAGCAGTGGTAGGCTTTTTCTGTGTTACTGGCTGTTTCCCTTTTGGTCCCCTGGTCTTTTAGTGTACAATTCATATTAAAATGAGATTCTGTCACTAATGCTGAATTAAGTTTTTAAAGATGATATCAGAAAACGAATGTTTGGTCAGAATGAGAATGTTGCAAGGAAAAGGGAGTCGTTTCAAGAGCTAAAAATACTGTAAGAAGATCTCTTTCTACTTTTACTTCCAGATTTTAACTTTCACCTTTCAAAAGCAATCTCCTCAGCTACTTCTCCACCCATCACAGAACCACAGGGCACTGAGGATGGTATTTGGCACTCAATAGATTACCATGAATAGTGTAAAGTTAAGGTCTTGGCATCTTTCAGGGACTCATTAGTTTAGTAATAGAAACTGTGTAGAGGCCTCAAGTGTTACAGAGTCTGAGGAATATTGCAGAGAGAACTTCACTTGATTTATGTCTTAACCTGTAAAAATATTAGCCTAAGAATGACTGTATTATTTATACTCACACGTGCACAGAAGGAGAGAGAAAATGAGCATGCATGTTACCAAATAGAGCAGCGACCTGGTTTTGTTTTGTGGGGGTATGATGACTTACTGTGAAGAATTAAGATTGTTTGAGCCATCATGAAGAGAATTTTTTTTTCACACTTGCGAGTTTTCTTTAGAAAGAACTAAGTTGTGAATAGAAGTTTGATGGCTTCTGTTCATTATCCATGGGATGCATAGGTCTGAACTGTGCTTTGGTTCCATGTTCCATGTATGAGATGAAAGGGCAGAGCAAATGTATTTGTTTGAAAAGTGATTTTCTGCGTGTTCTGAATAACCCTCCCTTTTGGGGAAGGGAACAAGTAAATATGGAGGAGAGTTAAAAGGGAAAAGGAAGTGAGCTGGAAGAGGAAAGCTGAAGAGCTGCTTTAATAGAGGATGGCAGTAGTTCTGTAATTGGCATCACCAACCCATTTGACTCCAGAGGGATATCTGTTGGCTGCACAGCAGTGAGCTCTGAGCTTCCCCGAGCAAGGTATGGAGGGCAGGGGGAAGAGGGAATGTGGAAAAATGGAGAGAAATAAAATATTCTAAGTCACTCCAAGAAGTTTTATTGAAAACTTCCAATAAAGCCTTGTTCCTAAGTGGGGGGCGTTGGTGACATCTGTGCTGCCAGATGAGCCATTTGAGATCGTGCCCAATTCACTCGGGACGGCTGCCTGCCGTGCAGCCTGACTCGCACTCAGTCCCAGCATCCCTCTAGGCCACATGGGCCTCTCTAGTCCCAGGACACTGATGTAACAGCTTGTGCACTTTTTGTTTGTTTCAACTTGGGTGAAATAAGGTAGAGGCATGCAGTGGCTTCCTGCAGTCATGTGGTGGGGGGTGAAGTGGAAGAGGAGTGCCACATGCTCTGGGGCGACTGAAGAATGGAGTGGGAAGGTCAGGGGGATACAGTGACGGGGTATGGCAGGCATAGTCCAACCTGAAGCATTTTCCTGCCTTAGAACCTCTTGGGAAAGGCCTCTGGAGTGATTTTATCCTTGGAAACCCACTCAAGATTTACCTTGGGTTGGAGCTTGTTAGCCTAGTTGGAAGGGACTAAAGGGGAACAGAGTTACATACGCATGCACAGCGGGTGGCCGGGGACCTGGAGTGAAACTGGGAGCCCAGGTGCTTGAGGTACTGGATAGCTGTGCACATTATATTGTCCATCACTTAGATTAGGATGCATATGTTTATGTACAAAACCCATCTTTTTAATGGTTTGGGAAGGTGTGCTTTTGTTTTGGAGAGTCATAATCAGTTGGGTCTGTTGATGTTAGAACTAAATCAATTTACATCAGAGTATGGGGTTTTTTTCTGCCTTGTGAGCCAGGAGAGCAATGAGAACAATGGTTTGTTTATTAACTAAGAGGAGAGGAAAAGGAGAATTTCCATGTGATTGGAACAGCACATCCCTGTTGCATGAGCTACTGTTGAGAATCATAATGAAATAGGAAGCAGCCGGCGCAGCTATCAACACTGCTGCTTTTTCCTTTACCCATTTATATACACTGCAGAGGAAGGGAAATTGCTGTTACAGAGGGGAGGAAAATACATTATCCTGAAAGTTGGCTAGGCCAGAATTGCAGCTGTCTTAACTGTTTTCCCCCCCTACCCCTCGCTGTAGTATGATCATGGGGAAATCATATCTGCCTTTGTCTGCTTTGCATACAGGTAGTGCTTCCAACATTTATTTTGGAGAAAAGATCCCTGCTGGAGATGTATGCAAATTTCATGGCCCATCCAGACCTGTTTTTGTCAATTGCAGCTGGAGCCACTCCTGAGGAAAGAATTATCTGCTTTGTGGAGTATTATCTAACAGCTTTTCATGAAGGCCGAAAGGGAGCGGTTGCCAAGAAGCCCTATAACCCTATAATTGGTGAAACGTTTCATTGCTCATGGGATGTGCCTAAAGATAAAGTGAAACCATTCAGAACTAACGGTGCCTCTGCGGTTTCTAAGGACCCAGCCAAGGAGTCTGGCCAGGACCAGTCCACGTGCTACAAGCTGAGGTTTGTGGCTGAACAAGTGTCCCATCATCCACCGGTATCTTGCTTTTACTGTGAGTGCAAGGAGAAGAAAATGTGTGTGAACGCTCACGTATGGACCAAAAGCAAGTTTATGGGCATGTCAATAGGTGTTTCTATGGTAGGTGAAGGTAAGAAATGTGACTTTATTTTATTTCTTGAACTAATGTTATTAGAGTCAAAACAACAGGAATGTATATTTATACGCGGTGGTTAATTATATCTGAAATATGGAATCATACAATCACCAAGGTTGGAAAAGACCTCATCTTGTCCAACCATCTACCTACCATCAGTATTTCCCCACTAAACCATGTCCCTTAGTACATCCAACATGCTTCTTAGTCACCTCCAGGGATGGTGACTCAACCACCTTCCTGGGCAGCCTTTTTCAGTTCCTGACAGCTCTTTCAGGGAAGAAATTTTTCCTGATATATGGTCCTATGTTAAGCTGCAGTAGCAATTGACTGAGGACAGTATATTTTGTAAGAACGGTTTTAGTTTTCTTGTTCACTTTTAAAGTAATATCCAATTAGATATTGGAGATTTACAAGTGGAGCGAAGAAATAAGAAAGGAAAAGCATTTGTATTTAAGCTCAACATTCCTTTCTCATAGTTTCAGTAAAGAATCATGGCTTCTGTAGTGCTTGCTATGGTAATGTATTGTCTCAAGCTTTGTGATAAGCCAAATAATTGAGGTATTAATCACAATTTGCTATTTCATATGTGCGCATTCAGCTTTGTGATAAACTGTTGCTCAATAGGAATTCAGAAAAGCAGGGAGTCAACAAATTATTAATGTGTGATATGAACTGATAAACACGCCTGTATCCATCTTGTTATTGACTGCTAATTTATTAATTTAATGTTTCAAAACAGTTTAGTCCCTCTTGATATTTGAGGGTAATCTCTGTCTGTGGTATCTATTCCTTTTTGTTAACTAGCTTCTAGGCAGTGCCCTTAAGAGGAAATCTTAGAAACACCAGAACAACTTAGAGTAATTGTTTATTTTTGCCATTATGCTAAATAATATCAACATTGAAGACAGTAACAAAGGAGGGTGAGGACAACCATTAGGGTGCTGAAATACCCTGATATTTGAGAGCAGACAGATATGTTCTGTTGTTCCTGCTGGAAGAAAACAGCAAAGTCAAACAGTAGACATGGCTACAGTAGCTTCTTTCCTGATGTCAATATATTCACTTTTCGTACCTGAACCTTGAAACTTGTTTGCTGTTGGATCTGATATAGTGGTAGTTGTGATAGTTGAAGTCTATAATCGTGCTGCTGTTTTCTTTTTCCAGAGATTTCGTTATTTTAATATGGGGTGAAGAGAGAGTCAGAAGGGAAGCAGGTCCTTTTGTCCATCTCCTTATTGTCCTACTTACAGGCCAAGTCTTTGGTTTCACTTGTCACATTTTTCTGGTACATATACAAGTCTGATACTGTTTTCTGAGTGAAGGGAGCCGTTTAGCAGAATTACAATCAAAAGCAAAGCCTTTTTAGCAGTGAGAAAATTTCTTTTTCTTGCCGCTAGCATACAGCTCCCTGGGATTGGGGGTGTCTACTGTGGGGATTATTTAAGACTTCAAAGTCCTGATGTGTCCCAGTTTTGAGAGAGAAAAGGGTATAGGAATTAACTGCTTCCCCACTCCAATGATTGTTTAGTGTGCAATTGTGAGAGTAAATTTCCTTCCTATGTGATCCCAGAGAGGTGCCATCAGTGGAGGCGTTCTTTGGGGATCATCTGTAGTGACAAACCCTTTTAGTGTAAGGTTTACCACTGTCTTTATGATGAACATTTGTGGAAGAAGTTTGGGGTTACCAATTTATAGCTGTCATTCATCTTTTTTGTTCACATAAGCAATGCAGAAGCGTGTGGACTCATGGTGACAGCAATTCTTTGAAGTGATAGAGAAACGCCAGTGCAGCCCAGGCATTTCTGTTGTGTGTGGAGAACCAGCAATAAGCAGCAGGAAATTGTACCAGCGAATCTTTTTTATAATCTGAGAACAGACAGCTCAAATCTGGCAGCCTCTATTGAAAATGTTTGCTTGCTGTGTGGTTTCTTCACTCAAGACTATACTTTGTTCCAATATAGATTTTTTTTCTTTTATTTTAGTCCCAGGGAGGTCTTCCTGATACAGTTGGTGTATAGATTTGTCAAGCTGTGCAAAAATGAAAAGCTGCTGCAGGCTTCTCTTTATCATGTCTTACATAAGTACAAATTCTGTGTTAGATTGAGGTCAGCATGAAAGCTGGGGAATATGTTGCTGAACCAATAAAAAGTAGCCACTGGGCTTATGGTGTGGAAGTCTGTGTTTGTATTTACATGTTTGGTGGAGCAGAGCCCAACAATTTTTTTACATGAAACATCATTTGGAGGGTTCTTGATATTTCAGGACAGTGTACACATTGCTGCATTTCAAATGGAGGTTGTTGTCTAGAAAAAAGTAGATGATGAAAAGGCACATTATTACTCAAAAATTATAGAAAAAGGTAGTTGAAAGAGGTAGAAACTAAAGCTAGCTACCAGGAGGGACTTTCTGACTGTAAGGTTGGCTACAGGATTGTATAGTCTTACTATTAGAAGCTGTTAAAACGTGATGGATGAAGTTTCTCGGGAGTGATTTAAATATGGCTGCTTCTGGGAAAAAGCAAATTGACATCTCATGAATCATTGAAATCCCTATTTGGTGTTTTCTTGTGCTTCTTTTTTTGTTACTCCATACTGAATGACCCAACTAATCATGTCATGTTCATACTTTTTTTTTTCTGTCCTCTTTTTTTTTTAATTTTCATTATGAGCATTCAGCTTTTTTTCCTTGCTCTTGCAGGATATGTATTCAGTGATGTTGATGCGTGTTTAAGATAACCTATCAAGTTTACTTCTGTACATGTAGATGCCTTTGAATATTTGCTAGATTAGTTTGGATTCTAGATTCTGAAAAGGCAATTTTCTTGACTTGCCATATGTGTATGTCCTTTCTGAGATGATATTCAGATCATTCTGGTGCTCATATGGCAGTTTCATTACCTTGTGTATTCATTCAACACTGCTTGATGTATGTGGGGAAGAAAAATCCTTCCCCACAGAGCAGCAGAGAAACAAACTGCTGAATTCACATAATGTAGTGGTAGCAGTGACTATCTTTACTCTACTTAAGGTATTTAACAGAATCCTTTTGTTTACCCTCTGACTTTGTTGTGACCTTAGCATTGAATGCAAATATGTGTGGTGTATGTGGAAGCTATCTCCTGAAGGTTGTTTGTTTTTTGTTTTTTTTTGTGGGTATGAGGCCTTCAGACATCTGAGTTTTTGAATTGCACTTTGCTATTTAGATAGGTAGTGTAGTACTGAATGTTTGGACCTATATAGTGTAAGGAATATGCCGATAACGTTTCTGTGGCTCTTTTGCAAAATTGTGTTTTCAACTTGTCACAATGTCCTGAGATGTGCAGCACATGCTGCTTTTTATGCCTTGCTGAAATAGGATGCAGCAGAGCTGCCAAGGCTTCTGTAGGAAGTTAAATAATGAGGGGATTTGACAACAGTATGTTCTGTCATACCAATGTATTCAAATTGTGCAATTTTTAGTGTATGTTGCAACTCAGAGTTACTAAGATTTTCTACTATGATTTTTATTTATTAACTCCAGAGATGCAGAATGAGTAGACAGGCAATGCTGGAAGTCCATAACAGAGGCAGTTTTTTATGCTCGGCCTTCATCTTTGGTTATGAGAGCTCCGAATCTGGTTTGCTGAAGAGAATTCTTAGCTTCTTCACTGTATGACAAAAACGTTCTTCAGAGCAGCCAGAGCTGAGTTTCCCCCGGAGAAAGCAGAGTTAGAAGAGAGAGTATTTTGCATGTAAGAATTCACGTTGCATGCATATTCATAGTGAATAATCCCTAATTCTGATTAATGTTAATTATGTACTAATGAGAGAGCGAGGGAGGGGAGGAGGGTGTAATGAATAGAATTGTATTAGGATTTAAATTAGCAGGGGATGGAAGAGTCAGAGTAAATATTTAATGTGCTTTACATGGTCCAAGGAATCTTCAAACAGATTCTGATTGTAAGATAAAGGTATTCTGGTAGAAAACCCTCACTGTGTGCTCCTAATCTGTCTTTGGTTTTTGTTGCAAAGCAGCAAAATCCAACAGAAAGTGTTACCTTTGATTCACGGGTTAATTTGCAGCTCAAGCAGTTTAAGTGGTTTGCTGTGTACAATCAAGTGGCTTAGTTACATCTTGGTTTTTTACTTCTTTTTTAAATGCTTTAAAAACTCCTGAGATGCATGCTCTCAGAAATTATTTCTTAAAACTGAAATCAGCCCGGAAGAAGATTGACAGATAGGGAAAGGCTCAGTGCTCTTTCCAGGATAAATACAAATGAAAGCAACAAGTGCTGTTTTTCTTAGTTTTTTTCCATTCACATGTATGTATGTGCATCTGTTTGTGCATCTAACAAAGCATATCATTTCCCTTCCTGAGGCATTAGTGACTTGTTAATTCACCAGCTCTGCTCCATGCATCTGGAACTAACAAAATATTTCCCTACCATTAATTTTTTAAATTAATATTTTTTAGCCTAGTGCTGTCAGAACTTTCTGTATGACACCGTCCTCATTACTGAATTTAGCAAATGCATCCAGCTTTTGGAAAACAAGCAGTGCAGAACAGCTTGCTAGAACATTTGAGACAAGGGCATCTTGTGTGAACTGTGGTGGCTGCTGATGGGCTGCATCCATGTGTGCTTCATCCCAGTGTGTAACTCACTCTCGTTTGTGCCCTGTTATGAATAATGCAGACTGTGAAGAACCAGTTAAATCAGGAAACTGCCCTCGGCCATTTATGACCCACATACCATTTGTTGTTCAGATTGATCTCCGAACAATCAGTGGGAAGCATTAAATTTCACATGCCTCTTCTGCAATTGTTGATCCAGAGTCTCCTCTGGGTATTCAGTCAATATGTGTTACTGGAAAATCAATTCACAAAGCTACAGCCTCAGCGAGGGACGGGTAACAGTCAAATGGGCAAAATGATATGCCACGAACATTGCTTCCTTTCATGTGGGCTGGGGAGGCATGGAAAGGAGCGTGTCTGTGAATGTGTTGCCTTAATCAAAGCAAGAGTAAATGGTGTTGAGGATATTTCAAGGGGAGATATCAAAATTCAGGGCTTGTTTACCAAAAATTCACTCTTCTCTATGGGATTTTGTTCTAATAATACGCTAGATTACTAAATCCACTTTTCTTCCCAGAGTGCTTATGTGATGCATTCTCCCTCTATAATAGCTGCCTATAAATACTTAACGATTTCTGAAGGAATCTGCAGTTTCCAAAATCATTGTTTGATGAGAGAGGAGGAAACTTCAGTTTAAAAAAAAAGGAAGGAGGGGGAGGAAAATCTTTTGATGACTTTTTGTGTATATTTGTAACCATTTTTAAAACTCAAAATATAAATGTTCCCTTACAACTGGGGAGCAAGAGAAGAAACAGAGCCCACAGATGGCCTACCTGAGTTTTTTGAAACTCAATCACAATGAAATGACACTTAACGGCAGATGTTGAAAGTATGGAACCCATTTAAAAGTAACTGTTTGGTTTTCTTTTTAGTGCCTTTTAATTTCTCAAAGTTGGGGGGCTAAAACATGAACTCCAGTGGTGGTAGCAGTTATATCTGTTGTGTCTCAGCATCCCTTTGGCTTCTTCAAAAAGAGATGTGGCTGTTAGCTCAGGCCCAGGGGCGCAGCTGCAGTCTCTGTGCTGCTTCAGGCACATGAGGTTTTGCAGGTGGACTCTGCAAGTGTTAGAATGGGAAACTGGCAGTCACCTGTTGGTGCTGAAAGCAGTATCAAGTTGTGGATATTTCACATCTTTCCTTTGTTCTTCTTTAGGTTGTAATCATTGAGCTGGAGCCGTGTTTCAAGAGAGGTGGCACTTCATTAAGGAAATGTATTTATTGAGATGTTTAAGGAATTTAAGGAAAAAAAAAAAAAAAGAGAAGCTACTAAATGCTGGAAATGCTGCTAAACAAGCTGGTTCAATTTTCAATACATAACCTGCTGTGGTTGTTAAATATTTACACTGAAGGTCACCACTGTTATTTGCCATTCACTTTTCAGTGTGCTTGGCACTGATCATTAGAACTCTGCATCCCTCCCATTCCTGCATGGAGAAGTAGAGCTATCGATCCCATCAGAGTGATGAAAGCAAACCTGTGCCAATGCAGTTTTGATCCTCTTGTGTCAGAGGAGGGTGCCTGGGCCCTGAGAATTATAAGGCTGTGGGACATGGGGAGCTTCAGCATCCTTTTGCTGGCTGATGGGCTTTGATCTACAACTAGTAACAATTTTCCATTTGGAAATTGTGCAACCGCAGACATTTAGCTTCTGTGTATTTGTAGCCATTATAGAGTGATAAAAGCAAAGAATCATATAGTATTCTGTGTTGAGGTTCATGAGGACCATTGAGTGCAGTCCTGGCTGCACATAGCCTCTCCCAAAACCCAAACCCAGTGTCTGAGAGCACTGTCCAGATGCACCTTGAGCACGGCCCTGGGCAGGCTGTTCCATGCCCACCACCCTCTGGCACAGACCCTGTCCTTCACCCCCAGCTGCCCCTCCCCTCACACAGCTCCCTGCCATTCCCTCGGGCCCTGTTGCTGTCACACAGAGCAGAGCTCAGCGCTGCCCTGTGAGGAGCTGTAGGCTGCCATGAGGTCCAGTGAGTTCTGTGATAAGTGTAGCCTGCCTTTTAGGTAGAAATTCTTCCCGGTCGGCATCCAGGATGGATTATGTAGCTCAGCCTTCCTGCAAGGTGTTAAGCTTGCTTTTACTTACAGGAGTGGAACTGAGGATACCTGTGGCAAAATGTGTGTGTGTTCCAGCTGTGTTCTGTCCATAGAGTGAGGTGAGGGTTCGGCACATGATACGAACAACTTGTGACTTGCTAAGGCAAAATGATGAAAGGTTCTTTGATGGCATTTCTGTACTGGGCTCATGCTTTTGCACTCTCTGGATTTTTTGTGTCAGAGTTGCTGGAATAGACTGCTGGCTGCATTGCTGCTGGCTGGCTGCAGTTGCAGAGATCTTGGAACAGCTGCAGAAAGCAGTGAGATTACTGAAAAATGGGAACAGCAAGTTAGGAAGCTTCCTGTAACTGTTTTGTTCTAGCAGGTGGAGCTGGTATTTAAAATGATGACTCTCATAGAACACTGTACTTTTAAATTCTGAATGTCACTTAGGCTTGTGTTTTTGTACAGCATTAAGGGCACATTTTTATGTTGACAGTACTAGTGGTGTTTCTATTTGGTGCTTTTTCATCGTTACATTTCAGATCACTTTGCAATATGTATCATTATTATCTTCAACAGATAGACAAACTAATAAATACATCTACTAATGCGTTGCAGTTCTTCCCCTCTCCACCCCAGGGCGAGGTAAATTGGCTTATGCTCATCTTGTTGCTGAACTGTTCTATTACTTTCTGCATGTCAAGATAATTTTCCTGATATTTTCAGAGGTTTCTGGGGTCTAAGTACTTCTCATGATGGGTTATTTTTGTTCCCTGTTGTGAAAAAATATTTTCAAAATGTAATTTTGCCTTTAGCTAGGTATTGAATTGTATATAAAAGAGTGTAGAACTGTAATAAAAATAGACTGCACATAGTTAGCATTACCTAATTCTTTGAACAAGGTTTAAAGTGCTCTTTACCTGATTTTAGGTCTTATGTGCCATTCTTTGCCGTCTTAAAGACAGAAGTACAGCTGTTATGGAAATAGAGCTGTATCAGTAACCTTAAGGAAAGCTGATTTGATCTTCTCATCAGATATGGTACTAACTTTATGGGTCCAAATAATACACTGTGGCTAACTATGGCTGCTGCTTGTTTTGGACTATAGGTCCAAATAATACATTATGGAAACTATGGCTGCTGCTTGTTTTGTTGTTAGAAACCATTACAGAATGAAATAGAGTTGGCAGCAATTTTCTCTGCATGGTAGAGTTTGGTGTCAGTGGGAACAGAGAAGTGACCTCCCACTGGTTATGTAAGACTTTTTGGGCACTTTGAAAGAAAGGAGCAAACTTGTAGGAAATTCCTAGGTTACCTTAAGCATGGTTCTTGGTTGCACCCAGCCAGACCCAGAGAGAACCTTTTGTTCCCACCATCAAATTAGTCAGAAATAATTTAGTGGAGAGGAGCTGGCAGTACCCTCCTTCAAGCAAGTTTCATGTTGTGCCCTCTGTGGAAGTGCATTTTAATGACAATAATTGATCAGTGACTCTCAGGTCTTCTCAATGAGCTTTTACCATTTCTCTGTCAACCTCCTTATGTAGGTGTTCTCTACTTGCTGGAGCATGAAGAAGAATATGTTTTCACACTGCCCAGTGCCTATGCTCGATCGATACTTACCATCCCGTGGGTGGAGCTCGGAGGCAAAGTCAACATCAATTGTGCCAGGACTGGCTACTCTGCTACAGTCACATTCCACACCAAGCCCTTCTATGGAGGGAAGGTTCACAGGTAGGGAATTACTTTTGCTGACCTGCTATGAATTTGAAGGAAAGACTTAGTTGATCATCTCTTAGGTTCCTCTATTGCACTGCGTTGTAGATAGATATCTGAATTTCTTTCTGTATTAGTGTCTCAGGTGGATTACAGCTTTAGAGCTCAGTTTATTGTAGTTGCACATTTCATACCATTTGACCAAATTAGATTAATATCTCTCATTGATCTCAAGTTACCTGTTTTACCTGTATACCTCTGCACAGTGCAGGATGAGAAAAAATATATACAGAAGAAGCAACGTTTCCGCCAAACCTGCTGCTGTTTCTGTGCAAGTGCTGTTAGATGAGCTGATGCTGCAGGTGGAGCCAGCTTTTATTCCCCTAAGGAGTATGTCACTGCCCATAGTAGTAGCTCCACACTGAGAAGTCCCATTTCCACACTGAAATTCTGGATGAAACTATTGCTCGTATGTCTTTGGTTCCACTTTATGAGAGTGTCAGCAGTGTCAGGAAGAGCGATGCAAGATAGCTTGTATCTTACTTCCATGCGTAAGTTGGTGACCTGATAATTAAAACACACAGCTCCTTTTCCAGTTCTGCTGCAGACTGTAGCCATTTCCATGGCTGTGCTGCCTGTTGGGAAGGTGTGCTTTTGCACAGTTGCCTCTGTTTAATTACAGTTGATCTTATTATTCTTCCATGTGTGTGCCAACCACTTCAACATTGTGCTCTGGCTAATAATTGACATGGGCTGTTTTGACAGGGCTTTTTCTAAAAGGGACAGATTGATTGGTGCCCATCAAAATGGGGAGGGCTGTGATAGTTTAATCATCTAAAAACTAAAGCAAATTTGGAGATTACTTGACACAACCTGCTGAAGCACACAGTGTGCTTGTTCGTACAGACACACACACAGGAAACTCCTTCCTGTTTTAGCTGGGTCTTTTGGAGAGCAGTCTTTATGCTTGAAAAACTGTTCCGTAGATGTAAGAACATGCTTGTAGCCTTAGCAGCGGCACAGTGGTAATGCTTTCATACACTGATAATGAATGGTACCAGTTATTACTTTTTTTTTTTCTTCTTGAATTAGGGTTACAGCTGAAGTGAAACATAATCCCACTAATACCATTGTATGCAAGGCACAGGGAGAATGGAATGGCACGCTGGAATTCACTTACAGCAATGGAGAAACCAAAGTGATTGACACTAGCAAACTGCCTGTTACCAAGAAGAAGATTAGACCAATAGCAAAACAAGGCCCTTTGGAATCGAGGTAAGGCAGAGTAATTACAGCATTCTGCTGCTGAATCCCAAGTGAGAAAACAGGATGGTGAAGCAACCTGCAGTTATCAACAGCGTGGTTCTAAAAACCCTTGCTTTCATTTAGCACGTTAATCTAGGTGCAAGTAGCTGAAGCCATGTATTGGCTCTTTGGTATACAGATGACACTGTAGTGATGTAAGCGTGAGTGTTCTAGTGGGGAAAAATGCTCACATGCATTTTAATGAGCATTTGAAAATGGTAATGCAGTTTTTTATATATTTCTTGGATTGTAACACTGACAACCAAATTAGTGGATTTATTGCAGGTAACTTTGCATCTTATAGTTCATGCTGGAACTGCACATTTTATGTATTTCATACATATACATGTAATATATGTGATGTGTGTGTATATACAGAAATGTAAAATATGATACAGTGCCACAGAAATTCTCATGCAGGTGTTTCTAGGCTGTCAGAACTGATGTTATGTTCCTACTCTGATTCAGGTATATTAGAAAAAAACTTGTTCTGTTATTCTCCATCAATAACTGTTTTCACTTCAGAAAAATCAATATTTTTATTGAATTTAGGAGCATTTTATGAAACATTTTATTGGAGGATTTAAAAACACAAGTTGAACTTCATTTTATAATCTTTAAATATATTTCTTTATTGTAAGTGGTGTATCT
Source organism: Centrocercus urophasianus (assembly GCF_019232065.1). NCBI lineage: Eukaryota > Metazoa > Chordata > Aves > Galliformes > Phasianidae > Centrocercus > Centrocercus urophasianus. Next base: position 8,622,343 of record NW_024884711.1, read on the forward strand.
TGAGGCATTGTGCAAGGTCAGATGTCATTTTTTTTACTTTCTAGACATATCTGTTTATCACAAACACATTTTTCCCTCTAGTTTAATAACAAGGAAAGGTTGTAGTAAATAATGAAAGCAGTAACTCTGCAGTGTATTTGTTGTATTTTTTGACACCAGTAAGCAAATTACAGCTACCTAGTGCTTCTGCAGGATATCCAGCTTATCAGATTGTCAACGAACTCACTTAAACACTCCTGGAAATATGTGGGAGTTGCAATAAGTTTCTTAGTACATTTTGGGGCCAAGGTGCTGCTCAACGAACACAGTGTGAGGAAGCATTTCATTTCAGTACTGGTGGAAAACAAATGTGCTTATGTACTGATAGTTATTGTCAACTGGAAATAAGTGCATAGACCTTGAAGGGCTTCTGACTATCAGTGTGTCAGTGCCTCTGTTAGTAAGCCTAGGAGCAGTCAGTGTCCCGGGTTAATGTTCTCTTGGCTTCTGTCTTACATTCCCATGTCATTCCAAAGCTGGCTGCAAAGACACGCAGAGTAAATGCTTGTCATTTGGGGTAGGTCATCAGTAAAGGATTAGAACAGGAAATGCTGAAAAACCATTCAGCAATTTTGAGGAAAAACGGTCAGGTTGTGAAGAGTCAAGGAACAAAAGCTGCTGAGAAATGTGGTGGATTGCAGGGAACTGGGCTTCTGAAGATGTGGTCCACAAATGGTGTTGTAGTGGAAGCGGTGGTTCAGCACCGTGTGAGTTGTGGTGAGCACGGGCTCAACGCTGGTTGCATTCTGCTGTAGCCCTGTGCCTGCTTGGGGCACAGCACTGACTGTCACGTGTGCTCCTTCCCCATCACACAGGCACCTCTGGCAGCACGTCACCAATTCTCTGAAGGAAGGCAACATTGATGCGGCAACGGAACACAAACACCACCTTGAAGAGAGGCAGCGAGCAGAGGAGAGGCAGCGTGCAGCTCTTACAACCCCATGGAAGCCAAAATATTTCGCCAAAGAGGTACTGCATTATGTTTTCTTTTTCAAGACCAGTAGCATCTTTGTGCAGATGGACCTTTGTGGTTTTACCATGGGCCAGTGTTCTTATGTATCACCGACTATTTTATTCTTAGTGGAATCTGGCTTTCAGAGAGAAGCAAGAGATTGTTTCATGTTTATTTTGTATGTTTGCTTGCTTTTGTTCAATTAGACTGAATTTAACACTGAATTTTTGGTATCTTGTGGCAGGCACCTAAAGCTTTGCTTTTTACCTTGAAATCTGAAGGTAGATTTGCAAATGCTCTGCGCTCACCTTTCCTGATAATCTTGTTCTTAGCATGGCAAGGTGAACATGCTCTTAGGGACATTTGCCCAATGTAAGTAAGCAGCCTTGGGATTCATCTGCTCAGAATGAGATAGATTTTACAAAGTTCATCTTTGTTCTCCCTTAGAGAAGTGGGGAAGGGGAAATAAGATGTACTGAGAGAATCATTACACAAATGTGTTTAAGTTAGCTAGTGTGTGTAGTTATTTAAACCAGTAGTTCAGCTGCTGCATCTTCCCTTTGCTTTTTTCCCCCTTGGGAATTTTCTTCCATTCTGCAAAAATTACCTGTAAGTTCATTAAGCACAGAGTTTGCAGAGAACAGGGATGGTTTCTAGTGTCGATTGGTGGCATTTTAGCTTTTATGTGGATGTATGCAGATGCATTATGAATAAATCTTGTTTGTAACCTGTCCCTAATTTTCTTACAGGGAGATGGTTGGCAATACTTGAATCCTCTCTGGAAGAGCCTTTGACAAGATGCAGGAATTGTCTTATAACCTTACCTTAAAGGCATTATAAAGACACAGTATATAACTTGTAAAATGTCACTGAGTAGGTCTTGTTATCAGAAGATACAAATGAGAAGCTATATACTGTGAACAGTGCATCTCAAATAGCCACAAGCTCAAGGTGATTCAGGAGCCATTTGATGTGTATGGATACACAGACACACACACGTGTACGATATACACACATATAGACACACAGTATGCATGTGTGTTTGTGTGTGTGTTACTTACACTGCACATAAACAAAGTATAAACACTAATGGTGATTTAAAGACCTTATCCTTTAAACCTTAGGGCACAGAACTCTGGCTGCCATCAGCTGGGGTTCCCGAGTTGCGTGCTTGCAGGATCAGGCCCTGTGCTAGTATTTAAAAACCACTTTTTTATTAGTACTGGTTAAGGTTTTCTATTTTTCACTTTTGCCAAAAATGTTTTGCACTTGAAACGTGATGTCACTTAATGGCAGTCATTCTGTTCCAGCAGTCACGGGGTAACTCACTTTGACGTGTGAATGATGCGTTGACAGAGCTCTTTGGGATGCTGATTTGAGAGCATGTTTCTGTCACTTGCGGTGTGAATTTTCTGCTCTTACAAGAAGTAGCAATACCTTCTCAAGAACGTTGTTGGCACTAACCCGGCGTGTCCTCACTGTTTCGTTTGTTCCTACTTCAGAAGTTTCACAGGTCTCTGGTCGCTCCTAGCCAGCTGCTTTTGGTCTTGCTGTGTGATGTTTTTTGGCTGTTGTCATGCCGATGCGTTTGGTTACATGTTTTGCTAAATCCCTCCTGGCAGATAGAGCTGAGGTCTTCAACCTTCAGCTTCCCTGCCCTCCCAGTCTGTGTCTGAGGAGCCCCAGTTCACAGCCCTGCCTTTAAAATCAAACTGCTGCTGATGCACTTGTGCAGAAATGCCAGGCTGTGAGTTGGGTGCGGCTGCTGCAGTGGGTCTGAGCCTCCCGAGCTGCCCATGCCCACTGCTGCTGTGGAGTCAGAGCCCCTCAGTCCTTGGTCAGGTAGAGCTGTACCTTCATTTTTTTTGCTTGTGATCGCTTTGAATGCTTCCTCGTGGGAGGAGATAAGAAGCCTTTTCAGATGAATGATTTTCTGATGTCCAAGTAATGATTTAGTAAATTACTACACTGAAACAAGAACTTTATTAATGAAATGAATGAAATGGGATGTAACTTGTTTTGTAAAATAAAAGAGTAAACAATCCTGCAGCTTGATCTTGCTTTGTAAGATAACCACTGTGACACAAAGAATGTGGATTCTATACATTTCTTAAACCTTCATTGCTTTTTAGTTTGTGTTTGTTACAAGTGAAGGTGTGTTTTCGAGAGGAGTGACAGCAAACAGATGTAAGACGTGCTGACTTCTGCTCAGTGCTGTTCTAACAGCACTCTGCAAAGAAACCCCTCTGTTTCTCACCTCCTGGCATGGGGCCCTGTCTTGCTGTAGCGTGGATTATGTTGTGCCTTTTGTCTGCTTTATTAACAGGATGACTTTTGCTTTGCACCTATTACGCTAATACATTTAGGTCAAAGTGTTGCTTATATCTGTTGTTGTATGTTGTGCATTTTATTATGCTTTATTTTTTGCTGGATATTAAAATCTCTTGAGTAACTCATGGCCATACAGAGGTGTGTGTGCAAGGAAACATCAGTCCACTGGATATAACTCTTGATAAGTCTTCCCAAGCTGAACTTTAGAACCCTGTGTAGTGAAGTGTGGCCTTTCTCTCATGAATGTTATTTGTCTGCTTGGATATACTTTTTTTTTTTTTTTTGCACGTTAGAAAGATTCATGTTATGAGTGATTTAAATACTATTTCTTAAGAAAAATGTGGACCGAATGAGCTTAGTTTTGTAACTGATGTTTTTTTTTAAAGAAATATCTTATTTTTAGCTATAGTCAGTGTTTCTCTGTAACCACCACAGTGATGCAGTTGTGGTAATCACTGAATACCACCATCAGGTATTGTCAGGAAAATGCATTCCTTACCACCTGCTGGCAGTCTGCCCATCATGGTTCTGCTCTTGTTTCTGGTTAGTCTGATAAGTAACTAGAGCGATCAGTGCAGTTTGTAGCATCATCACAAAGACCACTCTAAATGCAGAATTAAACAAATGGAACATTTTCCCAGAACCTTTGACTGTCACACGCTCACTGAGAATCACCATTGGAAACTTCTTTGTGAGGTTCCAGCCCCTGCTAGGAGAAGAGCAGAGCCTTCATGGCTTTGATGGCATCACTGTCACAGCTGCAGAGATACTGTAGTCATTCTCTTAGGACATTTGAGTAACTTTATGCTTGTAATTCATTGAAGGTTTTTTTCTGTCTGCATGGTTGGTTGGTGGTGCATATTGAGAACATTCCACTTGTGCTCTGATAAATGTCTCTTGATGCTGAGTCCCCAGGTACCATCACTTTTCCCAACTAACTTGGGAGAGACAAACATTAAAGTTTCTTATTTAAAGATCCCATCAGCAGGAGATTTCAGAACGATGTTCAGAAGTGTCATTTTACTTTCCTGATGGTTATGTATTCAGTACATTTTATAGGACTGAAAACTTAAGTATTCCTAAGCCTTATTCTGTAAGGTGTTCCAGTAGCTGGCCTGGCTTGCAAGAGATTATTTTCCATTTTAAGTAGCCAGTGTATACACTTGGAATTGTAATGTAATCCATGTACTTCAGATTTCTGTTGTGCACATCTGTGGAAGGCCTATGCAACTTTTTTCTCGAATTAGAAATGTTCAGAAAGAACTTTCTGAACAGAAATTTTTACCTTCAACATTTTAAAAGATGCTCTGGCAGTCTCTTATTTGCCTTCCTTTCATGATTTGTGAAGTTAAAATTACAATGCTCGTGAATTAAAGGTGTCTCATTTAGTAGTGGGGGTGCCCTCTTTCTTTTCACTGAAGCATTAGTTAATGAGAAGCATTTATTCCCAGGTTCGGGGCTACCACAGTGCTGAGGGCACATGTGATCCGTTTCCATGGTTCTGGTCAGCGGAACTCTGCCTTTGTTTATGTACTTGAGTGTTCCTCCCTGTTACTACTGCCAGACACCATACAGCTGGTGGTGTTTGATTTGGGCAGCACTACACAGAGAGCACAGGGCTGGGCGGCAGTGGTTTTGGAAAGGCTGGGAAGCACAGGCCTTGTTTTGGCAAAGAAAAAGGAAAAAGGTTGAGATGTTCCCTCAGTTCTGAAATTCGTTCCATTTAAATTTCATCATTAACAGAGATTATCTTAAAATAAAATTCTGGATTACTGCAGCACTGGACACTGGTGTGGTCTGCATTTCTCACATGTCGGATAATGTGTCTGGTTTGTTTTAAATATTCATCCACATTGTTGGGAAACACCATGCCAGAGGACTTCGTTTTAATGCAAAACAGAGACCAACAGTGGCTGTGAATGAGACAGGAAATACCGTTCAGTCATGTTCCTCACCTCTCGTTGCATTGCTTCAGGGCTATGGCGTGTTTTAAGCATCGTTACTGACAGCTTTAGTCACAGCCAAATGGGATTTCATTTCAGTTTTCTCTCAGTGGCATTGATATGTACAGAGGGCTGAGTCAAAGCATTTAACTGCTGCTTCCAAGAGTAATCTACTAAGATAGGTACTTAACAAACAGCTTCCCCCTCCTCTTTCGGATTTTCTTCTGCAATTCAGAACGTTTCTGCTGGGATAAACAACAGCAGTGGTGTTCTCCTTGCTCTTCCTAGCAGTGCCCAAGTGATGCCAAACTTGAGCAGCATCAGCTATGGGTGCACAGGTGTAGTTCTTCGGCAACTGAAGGGCTGAGCCTGGCTCAAACATATTTTTCCCTTTAGATTTTTACTCCTTCGTAGCAACTGTTTTTCAAACTCTACCAGCTTTGATTCAGTAGAGCAACAAGAAGATTGCTGTGAGGAAGCACCCCGGGATGGAAGGTAGGTTTGAGAACGACGAGAACTGAGCGTGCTGCCCTTTGCTGGTACAAGGGGGGCTCAGCTCTTGTAAGAGCACCAAGGGTGGGAGAAGTGGGCACCTGCAATGTGCTGGTTCCTGAGGGACCAAGGAAGGTCACACAGTGCCTGCTGGTATGTTGGAAAGGCTTTTTTTTTTTCCCCTAATGGTGTCAAAGCAAATTTTCATTGTAATGCGCACTACTAGTAAAAGCCTTGAAGTCAGATTAGATTTAAGAATGCTCAGGTAAGTAATAGTTAAACTTGGGCCCAGGCTCGTTGAGATTCTTGGGAGTTAGCTGCTTATCCTTTCATGTTGCTTTAAAAATACTACAAAATTAGTAGTTATTTCTGCTCTACTGTAGGAAAATGCTGACAGCTAACATAGAAAGCATTTTTTCACAGAACTGTAAAGATTCTTGAAGATGGGAGGGTCACCTCTTAAGCAAGGCTGCATTACAGCTAACCAGGAGACTGACCAGCAGCACCTGCTCAGCTGACTTTTGCACATTCTTTCAAATGCCTGACTGCTTTTTTCTTACCGCTGCTGAGCAGTCAAGGTGTAGATATGCTTGGAATACTACAAGTTATGCATCACCCTTCTGCTTGTATGTAAGTGACGGCGACCTCTCAGGCTTCTCCAGCTGCTGGCAGTATTCACTGCAGGGTGTGTTCCCTGAAACTATCACAGCTGCTTTGGATTTCCTCACAGCCGAGGTCCTGTGTTTAACTTAACATCCTTCCAGCTTTAGTAAGTAGCTGCTGTGGATTCACTGCAGTAACTTCCTGAGGTCAGTAACTTTGCATTACCCAGTCTGAATGCATGAATTTATTGCTAGGACTGTAAGCACCACATTACTGAGTAACCACAACAAAACCAACACAACACCCTTATTAACACAAAACTTGAATTAACTTTATTTTCCCCTACAGTCAACAACTGGTCTGCATTGAACTTGAAAGCAACAAAATAAATGAAATCTCCAAATGACGGGGCCAGAAATCCAGATTTAATTACCTCTGTGAAAACGCTTCAGCTGTAGTATTGGTCTGTAAAAAAACCACTGGAGTTGGAAATGAGTTCGTAAATCAAAAATATTCTACACCTTGGGAAAGAAGTCAGCAGTAACATTCTCATAAGGACACTGTAAATTTACATTTTCTTCATGAAAGGTACATACTATTCTGCACTTCACATCAAGTCACTGATGCAAGTTTTGTTTCTGTAAAAAGTTACAATCTGTGGCAGGAAAACAAACTGCAAAACCCTTTCTTGCATTTTATCCAAAGAAAATGTTCAAGTTTGTATAAAGCTTCCCTATAGCTGGAAAGTGAACACGTTCAATCTCCATTTATATTACTTTAGTGCATTTAATGTGACAGTTTTCACCACCTTTTTCTTCAAAAAGAAAAACAACAAAAAACAAACAAGAAATCAGTATAAAAGACAGAGGAAACAAATAGCGCTATAGCGGGGATTTCTTCAGTTGATTTGAGCACTAAATAAAGATGCAGAGAAACAGATTTCCAGAAGAACTTCTGCCCTCGCAGGTGAAGGTGGTGAGGGCGAAAAGGTTTGCAAACCCTCTACCACTGCCAGACACAGAAAAGGGGTTGTATACCTGTCAACCTTTTTCTTTCCTACAACAGGCTCCGCTTGTTCTACTAATGTAAACATTTTCCTAAAATAGTTTAGTTTCAGTTCTGAAGCACCAGCCACAGTATGGTGCTCAGCTGTACGTTTCTATAGCATTCATTACTGTCGATTCAGCTTTTTCCAGAGGATGCAAATTTAGCCCTTGTATCTGTAATGTGCAAGGTTTGCCTCGTCTACCTGATGAAGCGATAGCATAAGGCAGCAGCACTGCAGTGGCTGCTAACCAAAAGCAGCTCATCCGGTCGGAGCCATCCCCCGGTTATCTGTCCTGCCCCAGCTCTGCTGGGAACTGCAGCTTTGCTTCTTACACCCCAGATCAAAACCAGCCTGCAGCGAGAGGAAAGGACGGCTGAAGAAACCATGGAGCAGTAATTATGGGAGGAACTTACTGTGAAAGTTTAATTTCAAAGACAGCTTTATTTCCTCGTAATTGTCGAAAACAAGTCATTTTAGATTTAACCATTCCAGTTTACATGCTGCTGCTCTTCAGCTGAACGTATTCCAAAAAAGATTGACAAGTATGCATGTGCCAAGGACCAAATTACAGGGTTCTTTGGTGCAGTCAGTCCAAATTCTCAACCGATTTGAAGGATAATATGTACCAATAAAAAAACGCTGCTAGACTTGGATAGCAGCTCTGTCTTGCTTCACATTACAAATCTAAAACAGCTGTTCTCAATAAGCCAATATTTTTAATCAGACATTGCCTGAAAATTTTGTACAATAATCTGGACCAATGATGGTTCTGTACCCTCATGTTGCTGTGAAACATGACTTGAGCTAAAGGCAAAGACCGGTTATCTCAAGGACAACTGCTTCGTATTAGCATTCGGAACAGTGCATTTAAACTGTCTTCCTGTTGGGTCTCTTGCCTTTCTTTAAAATTAGTTTATTCTTAATGTAGCCACGCTTCCTTTTGGAGGTCTAAAAAGAAAAACAGAATACAATGCATTAGTTAATGATTTAATCTTGACCGCGATTTTAATGCCGTGCGTTGCAATCTGAGCATCAGATTTATTTTTAAAGAGCTTAATGGGTAAATCCTCAACTAAGTAATACCTGTTTATTATTTTTAAAACTGCAATTGTTAATTCATGCCCAGCATTTGCTTTGGTATGTGCTGTACTTTTCCAAGCTGCATATACACAATCTGTAGAGTTATTTTCAAAGCTTGAGCTGAGGCAGAATTAATAATTAACCAACGTGATAAAGCTTTACTAAATAGGCCAAAGAGCAGAAGTGACAGCATTAGTTTTGTTTGGAAATACCACCTTTTGCCCTATTTGGTTCTCTTTGAAGTTGGCAAGGTAGATAGTAATATTTGCACAAAAAATGTTTTTCAAAAATAAGAGAAACTGCACACGCATATTTTAATCTTTAGTCCTCTGCTGCCTGCAGGCTAGTTAGTGCTTTCTGCTCATGGGTCTTCATCAGTGTGTTTTAGGTTCCTCTTTCTTCTTTTTATTTAATAAAGGTGGTGATGGGGAGATGCTAGTCTTGGCTCATATTAAATTCAAATGCATAAATAAATAGTCAGCTCCTGGCAAGCAGAGCTGCACAGTGAGCAGCTCCCACACTTGCTGCAGTGTGCCATGCATAGCAGCAGGCTCCTTTATGTCCATTAAAGACAACTTTTTAACTTTTTGCTGAAAATAAGTGTTTTAAAGTGAGATATCAACACAGTACTCAGACTTGGTACTCTGGTGAGTTTGAGCAATGTCACCCTCACTGTGGAAGAGTGACAGGAGAAGGACTGGACTTCCACTATGGAAGCAAGCATTTGAAACCCTCAGCTACTACAGAACCCTCAGCACGTGCTTAACCAATCTGAGTTTAGACACTGGCCCCAAGTTCTTTCCTGGTTCACTCATTCCTTAATGGGAAATCCTTTAGTAGTTGGTGCTACAACAGCTGGTGCTGGATCAAAACTGCCTTTAGACAGAACCAGCATGTGCACAGCTCTAGCAAGGTCAGTGCATTTACAAATACTACTTACAGTCCTGCTTTATCACCTACAAGCAAAAGTTACACTGTATGTTAGGTTCAGAAAAACTTCTGTTATCTTTTTAAAGTACGACTAGCTTCTTTGGCAACTCTCAAATGCCTTATTTCACTTAAAATAAGCAACTTTTACCATTTTTACCAGTCCCCTCTAACACTCCTTATCTGTACTTATATGACGGATGTATGTTTACTGCCTGCACTAATTCACACACATTTCTTTCTGACAGGATTCTGGGATTCCTTTTGCAACGTATGTTAGCATATACAGGGGTGAGAAGCCATGAAGGACAGGGCTGCTGCTATGGTTCTCCCGTGCTCCCTGATAACAAATCCTTCTTAGCAGGCTGAAGCAGCACGCCAAACTAACACTAAGATGACATTGAACAGTAAGCAGCCAGACACTTAAGTTCCATCAACAAAAGTTTCATATTTAATTTATTTTATACAAAAGTGCCATTTTTAAACTTCTAGGCATCACTACTTTCAAACAAAGTCAGAAAGCAACTTCCACAGAATTTACTTAGTGAGCCATAGTTACTGAAACATGAATTGATTTACTTTAGAGATTATACTTCCAGTTACATGAAGACTTAGGAGCTGTAACAGCCAATGACACGCTCTATTTCCAGTTAGTGTTCTGCCTAAAAAAAATCTAGCCTTGTGTCTTCACATGCTTGTAAGTTAAGCAGACAGTAAATTAACAATTATTACCAGCAGGCAGGTCTGATATTGGACACTAACATGAACAGTATCCGTAATATTCTGGCTAGTGGAAATACATAATGCACCCGCTATGTGATTGACTTAACAGTAAACTGCCCTCTCTTGACCCTCCGAGTTACTTCACTGGGAACCCACCTTCTTTGACAAATACTTCTGTTTCGGTACAATGTTGGTTACTCTAAGTTTATGATCCAACGTCTCCCTGTTGTCTAGTTGTTTCACCTTGTATATTCTAACCAGCCAGTGCTCTGAGGTAAAGGCTTCCTCCAGATGTTTAAATTTAATGTCCTTGTTTCCAATCTCAGCGTTTCGCGTACGATCAAATCCTGGGGGTGTCCGAAAATCCAGCTACAAAGATCAGAGTTGTGTATTAGTTAAGGCAAAACCCGAAAGCACATCACCACAAACTGTGGTGCTTCATACCACAGGGCAGCAATTTCCACTGGTCTGGTCAAAGGATGCTACTTCCTTTATTATATTGGTCATTGCTACACAGAAAATCCTCTCTTATTCTCAACTGTAAAAATTGAGAAGTCTCATTCATTCCTGCAGTTGATGCAAGAAACAGCGCTTTGTATCTTCGATGGAAACACCACTTCTGCATTCAGAGATTATTCCAGTGAAAGACTAAGGTACAGCAGCTCATAGCAGGTTGGGGTTTTTTTTGGCACAGCTGTTAATGTGTACTTTTCTACTCTCGTACTGAAATAGTTTGCACTTCCATGTTTCTTCCGTTCAAGTCCAAAATAGTTTCTTATTGGGGTTATCAGTTAAATTTGACCCCTGTGTTAGGAACACGATCCCTTGGCTGCAAAGCTACAGCTGAATAAAGGGCTTTTGTGCAAAGAGGTCAGAATGAGGAGCCCGTGGGACAAGGGCTGGTGGTGAGAACAGGAGAAAAAAGCAAAGCAGGCCGATTTAGCTACAAACATGTTTGATGATCCCAAGAATTATGTGTTTACATCAATTATGCACTCCCCCTCTTATAGCATGGTGTTGCATAATATACTGGTGTGACTTGGGTAGAAATTGGATGGTTTCTGACAGATACTAAATAAAGACAATTATTAATAGTTCTGTTTTGCTGTTATGAACAACAAATGCTCCCCACCACATAAGAATTGAAGCTTATTGAGTGCTCTGCATAATGGAATTAGGACACTCATCTGAGACCAAGTAAAGGACAGCACAAAGCTAAGTGTCAGTCTAGGTTAGCAGTACAACTGCTTCTGCCTAAAGGCTCCGTGCAGAAAGTAGTTTGGAGGCATTATAATTAATTGGTGAAGATTACTTCCTTGCTTAACGATTCTACTATTAGGAGCAGTACTCAATCTAAACAGTGGAAAATGCATCAAAGTAACATTTGTATTCTCACATTTTAATTATGGTTTAGTAGAAGAGTTAGCACTAACCTGCATCTCTCCAAATCTGTAATAGGACATCTTATACATGAGGCAGTTCAGCAGTGTTGGAGAACCTGCCTTGTCTACCCGGAATTCTCCCTGAGGAGTGAAGTAATCGCTTTCCTTTAAAAGCAAAAGAAGATAGAGTCAATATAAACTAAACCTCTATGTAAGGTAATTTCTCATTCCTTTTTCCACAAAAACCAACAGAACAAACCACCACCACCACCACACCAACACAGCTTTCATAAAGAATCTAAATTGACTTAAAAGCCTGATTCGAGTCAGTCATGATGGTGCTCACTGAAGGTAGAATCAGTTGCAAACTCCTCACTGTAACCTAAAATGCTGCAGAACAATCTTTTTACATCCCTGTTCTTGTCTCACTACAAATTTTGTCACTTTTCTGTAAACAGTCACTGGAAAACTGACTTGAAAACATACAAACTAGTTGGAGGATGTCTGCCCGAATTACTCTTAAAATGTGCAAAGCACCATACTGTTAATATACAAGATCTGTGTGTTATTGTAGACTTCCTTTGTGCACAGTTTGTACATGTAATTTTTTTTGCTGTTTTCACCTCAAGTGCAAGATGAAACTCTCCATGCAGCTTCTCCATTATTCCTGTGCTGTCTGAAAGTTTTTGTTTGGCTTAAGCAAATATCACTACAGACTTCTGCAATCAGAGACATTCAAATAACTTCAACTCTACATAAATAAATATTAATGCTTGCTTGTCTCCTGCTATTACAGAGTTTGAAGAAATCTGTAACACCAACTATTTAAACATTCTGAATGCTCTGACTTGTTTTTTAGTAATTCAGTGGTGCACAGGAATGATAAAAGATACCTTGTTCTTTTATTACAATGCATAAAAGAAATTGAAAAGCTTTTGAGATTACTGACCTTTCATAGCTAAATACTGAAAGAACCCGTGCTACAGACTGCAAGCCTCTGCCCTGCTATTGTTCTGGAAGAACAACCCCTAACATATTTTTCAAATAACTGCAGTAAATAGAGATTTCCCTCCACTGTGATGAACACCAGAAAAATGACAAAGTAAATAAAGGTTAAAAAAAAGAAGAAAAAAGTGGAGGTGAAAATACAGAACACGTTCAGCCAAGAAGCCTTCAGTTTCCCTGCGTGCATTTCCACTTACCCGAATATCTTTGGGATGTTCCCCCTCTGCTATTCTCACCATCCACAAGAACTTATTGATGTCATCACCAGAGTAGCCGATCACACCACCAAAAATAATCAAAACATAATCCACGTCCAGACTTCGCATGATCTCGTATGCTGCCGATTCATTTGAGGACATGGCCTTTCCCACCTGCATCACAGCAAAAACACCCTCAGTATCTGTACAGCTCCCTAATGACCACGTGCTCAGGTCAAGCATCTGCAAGTCCAAAAATACGGTCACCCACCAGATCCCACAGTCTCCTTGTAAGTAAATAAAACAGATTGTCTTTATTTAGAAGGCCTAAAGCTCAACCTGAATGGAAAAGGCTTCTGCTCTGCAGGAGAAGGAAGGGCTGCCTACTGAAATGAGCTGTAAGAAGTGTGGTAACAACTGCTTTCCTTTTGTGGCAGCTACAGATTTTTTCAGTGACAGCTGCATTGCCAAAAAGTTGGTGTGGCAGAAAATGCTGTGCTGCAAATTATTTTCAGCCTGACAGGAATACATTTTTTAAAATGTTGGTGTTCTTTTGCTGTCCCCCTCCCTCCCTTTTTTACTTTCCTTCCTTCTGTCCCTCTCTACTACAGCAGCCATGCTGCACTGCGCTCAGTAGCAGATAGGGTTCCTTGGTGTGGAATTCAGGGAAAGTTTATGGAGAGAAAATACCAGGCTAGAGTTACCTTTGAGTTAAAAGCGTAGCACTGGCAAGCCAATGTTTTGGCCCTGAAAATCTTTTTAAAGCTGTATGTAAAAAATCTTCCGGAATGTTCATTTTTCACCTAAAAATTACTTTAAAAATCCACTTAGGTCACTAACTGGCATCTGCTCAGTAGTCCTGTTTGCCATAGAATCTCCTGCGCTTAAAAGTATAATAATGTCTCACTGTAGTAGAAGGGCACAACTACCATATAAATAATACTGAATCCAAATTGGTAAAATTCAGTTCAGAACTTGATTAGAAAATACTAAGCTTACGCTGCAATCTGTCAAAAAGAAGCTCAGTTTCTTAGCTATTATCTGTGTGAAATAATTTGGCAGATTTCCATTTCTGCGCAGGAAAAAGTCATCTGGCAAATATTTCAGGGCAATGCCTCATTCAGAACACAAGTTGAGAGATGTGCCACAAAGCACACGTAGTGCTTACTTCTCCCTTTGTTCGCAGATGGAAGCTAACAGTACCAACTCTCCAGTCATACTGAGGAGAATTCTTTATTAAAAACCATTAATAATCAGTGCTGTAACGTGCACAGTTACTGTGTGTACAAAGTACAGGTGGTTGTTTTATGGTCTGTCTATTCACCTTATACATCTTGTCCTGAAGAATCTGCAGGTTTGGACTTAGCATCTGTACTATAGATACTGGCAACAGCAAAACAGAGCTATCTATAGAGCAGGTGAACACAGACAGACAGACATTCAGTTTAGAAGCTCTGTAACACACTGACTCTGGCAGGTTGACAAGGAAAAAAAAGAGAAAAGCCTCATTACATGGGAAGGCTTGCTGACTAATATCAGCAACGTTGATTCAATTTCCCAAGCTTTCTTTTGGCTGATTCTAGCTCCCTGCCACTGCCAAAAGCACCTCACCTCACACATTTTTACAGTACTTTGTATGCTTCAAGCATACCTCAATTAATTTGTTCATTTTGAACGCTGCTTGCCAGCACATCTGGTCCAACTGCTGTGCTGGGTACTGACAGAAGACAGAAACTATTGTGTCACTTTCCTCAAGCTCTTCCTGGCCCTGTGCCCACATCACAGAACACAGGTCTTCTGGGAAGAAGCAAGCACTGAGTGATGGCTGACTACACAGCACCTAGGAAGGCTACAATGTATGGCGTTCCTTTGTTTCTGAAAAAAGGACAGCGCCTCTGTAGGCACAGACAGTGCTAACAAACGCCCTGCCTTAGATGGCACGCACAACCCTTATACTTCAGAACTGGAAGAAATTAAAGGTACAGATGTTTTATCAAACTGCAGATTTGAGAAAACAATCACTTCAAGTCTGCAACACTTCTATTGCTACTTTCTCCGATTTCCAGGATGTCTGAAAAATGCATTTCATACGGTTGGTTTTCAGGGTGCCACTCAAAATCCAGTCAAACGCGTTGCTGAACTGAAATGATCTGTGTTTGGGCAGTGCTGGCCGAGCAGTGATACCAGTGAGTTTTTCTAGTGCATATCTCAAGGGGAACGGTTACACAACTCGATGCTGTCCATCTTCCCACAAAGAAAATACGACAAACTGAAGTGGAGCCACAGTTCTGGAAACTCCAACAAAACAAAATGGAGAACCCAAAAGCAGAATTGATCATGTCTAGCTCCAAACCAACCTTTATTACAGAGCTGAACTAACAGCCAAGATACCTGCTCCTTCCACCTCTGTTTCTTTGTGTCATACTATCCTTCAATAAACATCTACACTTTCTGTCCAGAAGAGGACACTTTGGTGCTGGCACTCGCAGATCATTGCCATGCTTACCAGAGCTATGTGGCTGTTGTTCCAAGTGTTGTTGTCAACCAGCGTGGTCCGATTGGCCATCCCTGCGATCTGATAACCGTAGTCCCACCACGACATTACCCTGGCATGCTCGTCTGTGTTTTGTCTCAGCCAGTAGTAGGCTTCCCTGAAGTCATCCAGGATATTGCGAGTGCTGGAAAACAGAGTTCATTTTATTCACATCAGTACAAATATTGGCAAGGAATTGACTGCATCATGATAAATCTGGGCTCACAAACAGAGTCTTTTTTATACTTTCCACTCCCTAAGAGGCATTCAGTCCCTAGCCTGTACTCATGAGCTTAAACTAGTGGACAGCTGAACAGCCAGAAGCTGAAACTGCTTTTCAAGACGTGATTAAATGCATTTCCAATTGAATATATATTCATTAACAAATTGTATGACCCAAATACCTTTTTTTTTTCTTTTTTAAACTATTATGCTTACTGGCTTTGGACAGGATTTATTTTCATGTATTCATATTAAGTATTTTTTGAAATGTTATGTATTTTTGAAAAGTAGAACGTTAAGACTTTTTTTTATTCAGATGACAGTTTTGCCTTAATATAACAAAAAGCAAAACAAGTTACAAATGCAAAGGAACTGGAAATGCTTTTGCCCTATAATTATTTTCAAACCTGTGACACTACTTACCCATCATGGTTATAGGAAGCAAGAACAACACTGGGGCTGGAGTACGCATTGCTTGTTACCCACGTACAGTGGACAGCAAACATCATCAACAGCATCAGCATCAGCATGGTAACAATGTTTTTGATGTTGGGCCCTAGTCCTTCTTCTGTTTTCTCCTGTTCAGATACATGTTTTCTCACTTTGCCTGCCTGAACAAACACAAACACAGCTGTTATGGCAAATTCAATCATCCATAGCAGTGAAACCAAAATGGCCTTTCCTTCACTACATGCACTTCATAAAAGCTTTGGGACACTGCAAAAATCAGCAAAGTTCTATTGCAAATTAACTAATATGCACAAGAACGTTTTGACAACGCAGCAAATTGAAAGACTGGATTATTCCCCAAAATCTTTTCAGAAGAAGAAAATCTGCTATATGTGACTTAGCTTAGTGTGATGATGCCCTTTTATAAGGTGGAGTGGAAGAGAGAGAGACACTGGAGTCTACTGTGAGGAACAGGGAGAAACCCTCATGCACTGGTTAGTGTAACACAGGCTAAATAATAAAAACATGAGTAGGTAACACCATCTTCTTCAGGAATATGAGTACAGAAATACCTTCCCATAAAATACAAGAATAAAATTATTGTTTAATTTCACTCTGTCTAGGAGGGAATACAAGAGGGAAGCAGTCAGACACTGGGTGACACAAAACCACTGTATTAAAGGAGAGGGAGCAACTGCCTGCCATCACCCATCTAGAAAGCTGGGTCAGTACTGCAGACTTCCTTTGGTTAAAGGCTCGCTGCTGATCGGTTAGAAGGCACCACTTCTCTACTGACACTGATTTTCTTTCAGAGCATCACTTACAGCTTATTGGAGAAGAGCACTTTGTTACTCTAAATTTCAGATCTTTAGGAAAGTTCCAAAAAATAACAAAGCTTATCTCTATTAAACTCCTAACTTCTGCTCCCTGTCCTCACCTTATCATACAAGTTGCCAGGGTTCCTTTTGTCATCCTCATCGCTGCTGTCCTCTATTGGTGGATTCTCCCTCTTCATATCATCACCCAAGTAACGCTCAAAGACATTAGAGAAAGCAATTGCAGACAGCATACAGACCACAGGAGTCAGAGTGAGCATCAGACGAACCATCACACCAGCAAAGTAAACGGCACTGATTGCATACAGAGCAACTGCAGAGGAAGAAAAAAGAAACCTACTGATGACATTTAGAAAGTAACACTCCCTGTGACTGCACACATACATGCTCACCAGAAAACTATTTTTGGAAGTGGGCTGAGTATCTGTGTGTATAAAGACTGAAGCGTGCATCTTGCACTGCTTTTTAATTTACATGGATAATTAATCAATGCGTATCCCTTTTAAGCCTCAAGTCCTTCCTGAAACTCATCTTGCCAACTATTAACAATAACATGACTCCATTTTCATATTCATTAATAATGTGTCAGAAGATCCATTATTAGCGAAATTTAATAGCACACACCAAAAAAACTATTGGAGTAGTAGGTAGTTTCATTTGGTTAGAATGGCCAAACAAGTTATTAAATCTGAAAAAACAAAGAGCAAGGATTAGATTCTCATATAAACATCAAAATTTAATTTAGAGACATTCCTGAACAAATGGGGGCTTGTCTACATTACAATACAGATACAGAAGATGATACTGCAAGCCCTATTCCTAAGCAAGTTTTCCTGGACAGTATTATCTCCGCTCCCTTCCTTTGCTTCCCCTCACCCTTTCCTCCCCAAAAACCCCAAACAAAGCAGCAACAAAACAAGAACAAAAAAAAAAAAACCACAGGATTTTCAATATAGGAATATTCACAACACTTTTCATAGGAGAAAAAAACAAGAATGCAACCTGCATGCCGTGTTAGGAACATCTGTTGTTCATGTAATAGTGGTTATTGCTAGTTTGCTACAGCTTGACACAAGCATACACTTTTGTGAAAGATTTGTGATTAGCCGCAGAAATTATTAAGGGGCACTGATTTATCAAATTGCATTGTATAAACATTTTGCACTTTGCAGTGCAATGGTATGGCTCTCTGCTCTCACTCATGGGTCTCTTTAAGCTGACTGAGATGCTGCAGCATTAGCAGGCTGAAAGGGAGTCTTGCAGCACTGCTTTTTGCAAGGACTCATGTAAGCAAAAGAGCACAAAATACTCCGAAGTCACAGGATTGAACACAGTAAATGTTCCTGTTGCTCATGGCGTAGTTCCAGTAGGCTGCTGTAATGGACTGTAACCTTCTGCCTCCGTAACAGAATGACAGAGTGTGTGCTTCACTCCTCCTTTTGGGCTACAACTCCAAGTTACATCCTCAGAAGCCTCATTCATAGCCCCAGCAATCTGCTCTCAAAGTAAAGCTTCATACAAACAAACAATTTGTTGTCACTGGCACTGGGAGACCCCACGCCTCTGCTTAGGCTTGTGCCTTATCTAGCACTTGCTCCACAGCAAGTGATTCAGTTCACTAAAATAGTTGAAAATCTGTTAAGAAAAGGCACTTTGCATCACCCTCTGTGGTGGGATGACTGCCAGGTACCCAGAGAAGAATCAGGCGCCTTGGACCTGCGTGGGGGAGGGTTGCTGCTCTTCACCTGGGTGTGAAACTGCACCCCTAACCCGAGGGCTGTGCAATCCACACACAGGAGAGCCACACAACAGCACTGCACAAACGCTCTGACCCCACCTCGCAATAAGGCACTCCATCACCAACCCACCCCTCTCCACATGAGCTGCATTTTCATTAAGCTGCAAATACTACTGCATGCAGGCAACTTTGAACATTTCCCCCTCAAACATATCACATTCTAGAAGAGGTTTAAACATGTCATAAACCAGCTTTGAGCAAACAAAACCAAAACAGAATCAAGTTGAAGACAAGAGGTTTTGAAACGATTTTGAAATATTTTCTCTTACCAAAGACTCTTTCATCATTGATGTTTTTGATACAGAACCACAGCCCTGCTGGGAAAGTACACACGAGAATATGCAGATCAAAAAAGAAGGAAACCCATGTTGTAGGCTGATGCTCAGACACAGAGGCAATGATCGGGATGTGAATTTTCGCATACCTTTTTTAAAAAAAATTCAGTTCAAATTATTTTGAAGAGATAAAATTATTAAAACTTGTAAGCATTAGGAATTCTGAAATTCATTTCAAAGGAAGCATTGCAATTTAAAATGCTAAGTGCTTTATTTAGCAGAAACCTGATGAAACTTTAGTACCAAAAGATCCCCATGTCTTATTGTATGTAGGAAGTATTTTTGTGCAGAGCTATTTCAAGCATCAGTATAAAGGATCATTTCCATACTAATTAAAAGAATGAGAATTACAGGTGCTTTGTTCTATAATGGCTAAATAGGAAGCCAATTTCACCAGAATGAAAACACACAGCTATGGAAGCCGTCGTCGTATTCCAGCAGGACACTCACCCATGACAGCAAATTTCCTAGGATTTCAATAGTGTATTCTGAAAGCCTTTTTACATACCAAACACCTTCATTTGCTTAGTGCATTAAGCCAAATATTAAATACCAGTCCAGTTACTGATGTCCCCACATTTTCTCAGGTGCTTAAAATCAGGTCTGATCTACACTTGGAAATGCATGTTAACTAAACACATTGAACACTCAGTGCGGATAACGACAGAATTGGGTTCCACATGAAGAGACAGCTCTGCGTACAGCCCTGATCTGGGAAGCTACGTGACCAAATGGTGAGCTATCAAACGTGTCCTTTTCTTCACTGATATCCAGGTCTCACTTAGAAACTGACGTGTTTTAAACACAATGTGATTCTTGAATGTAGACAAGCCCTCCAAATTTTGATGTTTGTACATGTGTGAGCAGACTGCTTCATTTAGAGGCAAGGAACAACATCTATACATTTTTCAAATAAATGTGAGGCTTCTTTACTGTTAGCTATTCTACTACATTTATTACTGGGTTGGTACAGAATCTTTTATCAGCTGGCCTTCGAAGCCTGATAAAAAGCTGAACTGTGAATGTTTGAAGTTCTCCTACCCCTGCCTTTAATCTTAAAGATCTACCAGTTAAAACAAACCTTCAACACATTTATCTTCAGAATACCTTTGGTTTTATTCGTAATGTCCATTATTTAAGTGTCTGGCTAAAGAACCGAGCACTGGAATTTGTAAAGTTAACTAAACTGAAATTTATTTACAGAAACACACATGAATAAACCAAAACTGTTCAGAGTAGACATCTGTATACACAGAACAGATGTATGAACATAATAGACAGGCACCATGCAAGATCATGTGTAACAACTTCGTGATTTCGTGCAATGCTGCGCAATGAAAACAGTGTAAGTTTAAGGTTCTTAGTAATTCTGAAATGTGCCCTCAAGTGTTGATACCACCTTTCATTATCTTATGCTGACATGACGTTTCATAGACAAACATACAATTAACATTCTCAAAGATTTCCAAAGAAGCAAGAAATTCAATAAAAAAATTTGTGATGAAGATAAAATGGTTGCAAAGACCACGGAACAGTTACTGCCAATGTTCTCTTTAGATAACTGATCAAAATCAACTGTATTCTCATTTACTGAAATACTAAATGGATTTGAGAATGAGGAGAACAAAAGATTATCAGTTTTCAGTAGAAACTATGAACTAATGATAGCTAACATTATCCTTTATCTTTACTTACCCGGTGTCCCACAGAGAATAAAATCTGCCACTCCAAGGAGCGATATAACCTGAAAATGAGAAGAAAGGACAAGACTTTTGCTGCCTAGGTATTTAAATGCAATAATTTGTCTACATCTTTAAGTGAAAGCACAAAACTAAACACCACAAGAAATTTCATTAAATGTGTAGAATAAGTGAACTAGGCCTACTGCATCAGGTAGCTTAGGATGTCTACCAATCATGAACCTAGTTTTAGTGATGAGATCACACTGGACATGTTCAGTAGCAAGACATACTGAACTATCTGACACCTCCAGAAGTCAAGGTGATGCAAAATAATTTAAATATTTCTCAAAGAATGACTGATAGCAATCTACGTTCTGTAAAGAAGTACAAGAAAAAGAAATGATGTGTGGTCCAGATGTTAGCACCTTGCTGCAAGAGGATTATTAAGAAAACACAAGGGGGGGCTGAGTGCCATGAGAGATGATCAGCAGCCTGAATCACACAGCAGGTAAGGAAAAAGGGAGGGAATCAGGTTTGTTCTGTGTGGTGAAGCAGTGACACTTATGGAATCTCAGAAATGGATGCTAACACTTTCTAAGAAATGCAACATAAGACGTATTTTGCAACAGATTGAGATTAGAAGCCAAACATCTTGATAGGCCAGTCTGAAATTTTAATTTTTTTTTTACAAATATTAGTAGGATTTGCTCTTTCACCCTGGAAAGAGAATTATAAACCATCAAGGTTTAGAAGACTTAAAGGCAAATATTGATGCTAAGTAATCTTTTGGAATAACGGTATCATAATTAACAAAAATAAAACTTGCAATTAAATGTCCAAAAAACAGCTGATACCATAAAAAAATCTACAGTAGAAATACTGCTAACAGGAAGTACAAGAAAGAACTCCATTAATATAAAAACAAGTTAAACTTGAAGAAAGTGGTTGTTTCTTTTGTAAACCAACCAACCTCTCTAAAAAACATAACTATATATGAGGTATATATTAACATCACCCAGTTTATACCAAGCAGAATTCAGTTTTGGCATGGGTGACATTTATATAGGAAAACAGGTATGGAAGAAAAGTATGGAGGTAGATGACCAAAGAAATATGTCACAGAATCAGAAAAAGGCAGTGAGGCATGTGAGGAACTCAACCATGCAAAAACAAGCTTAATTTTGTGAGGCTGAGTAGAGCTATCTTGAAGACTGGAGGCTGAACCACAGAAGAGGAACTTACAGACATACATTAATTTCAGTGATATAGAAATCAGGTTCAATTATTCAATAAAGTAGCTTTATCTTGATTTATCAGTGGTATACAGAATAGATTAACTATGTTTATCTTCCTAATGGGCTTTTGCTACAGTTCTGTTCCTCATTCTAACCTGACTTCTTGCATCATACTATGAAAGAATGAGTCCTGCATGCACACGTTTTATAATGCTCATCTCCCATTCTTCAATTCTAAATGCTCTCTTGGTATTTTGATGTGATACTGATATCTCTGCTCTTCAGCTGATGATCTATTTGATCTCTTCAGCTGATTTATAAGTCTAAATTTCCCCAGTATTTTTAAACCCAGGAAAGAATCCTGCAGCCCAGAATTCAGAGTGAATGCCAGCACACAGACACATGAGGTAATATGGGTGCTGGTTTGCTCTGAGGTTACCAACATCTACTTTTGACTCAGCCCGAGTTTTGATTACCTTGGTTACCTGCTCCAAAGAGAATCTGTTTTCATGTTTATTTACCTGTGTATGTCAAATAGATGACACTCAGGAATACAATACCAGCAGCCAGTGAGACGCCCAAGAAGAACAACGTCTGAAACTCTTGCTTTGTTAGCCTGTCTCTCAGATACTGCAAAAATGCATAAGCCTGCAGCAATGCAAAAACACCTAACGAAAGACAAACATTTCTGTTTAAATGCTAAAAACAATTGTAAAAGCAATTGGCAAACTTAGTCCCTATTTGGGTTAGAAAAACACACACCATGTATATCCTTACATCTGAAAACCAGTATAAAATTACATTCTGACAAACTGACTTTAATAATTAATAGAGATGATAGTTCCTCAGTTATTGCAATGAAGTGATTTACCCACAAAACGTTCTTTGCTTATTATGTATTAAAAGCTGCCTTTTTGCTCCCAAAGTAACTTGGGAATAAGGGGGAGAAACATCTGAAAACTAGACTGCATATATTTTGACAAAGGCCAGTTTAATATACCTACATATTATGAAAAAACAACATGCAGCTCTTGGCTAGCTTGAGTAATGAGTTACAAACAAAGACTCTGGACATCATAAAAAGTAAGTCTAATAAAGAAATGTATGGAAATCAAGTTACTGAACCAAACAATAGGATTTAATGGAAGGAAAAAAGAAACCAACATCTAAGTAACACAATCTGAGTTATACAAAGCTAGTGCTGAAACACCAGAACTTGCTGGGTAAACATCCTGCACCCTTAAAAAGAATAGTTCCAAATCTAATATTAAGCATGGGAATTCTCTGCTGTTATTTATTTCAATGTATATAATCACATCAATCCAATGATTTCACCACTCAACAGCTAAAATCACTGGTAAAAAACCAAACACATGAACTCAAGCATGTGGTGGTTCTCTAATCATGAAACCGTCATACATGATGTTGAAATTCATTAGTTCCAAAGCCCCAGAGAAGAGCAAAATCTCTCTTCACTAAATAATTGTAAAATTATTCTGATGCAAACCATGGTGTGATAATTTTTACTCTATCCATTATATGCAGAATGTTGAAAGAATCTCAATTAAAATAAAAAACATGCTAAAAATATTTTTTTCTGGTGAATTTTAATCAACATCCAATTGCTCTCCAAAATACATTTTAAGTGACAATATGTAACTGAAACAAGGAGCCATCTAACAAATTAAGCTGTACCACAAAACCGCTCTGTGCTCCTAATAAATAATATGCATGCTCCTGCGTCTAGCAGACTTAGTAAAGGTTACTGCTGTCAAGAAATCAAGATGTCTGAATGCTTAACAGCTACTGAGAATAAGCTTAGTTTAAGAAAACAAAGAATCAAAAAGATTAAAATCAGTAATTTAAAAATCAGCCTCCTATATGTAATCTGTCATCTGTAGTTAACTCACTTTGAGAAATTATCAACTCTAAAAACAAATGGCTCAATAAGAACTGTGTTTACCAGTAACAAATGTTTCAATTATACAACACTTGAAAGCAGCATTATATTGCAATAGAGCAGAGATTATCAATATGTAAAATAAGTGCTTGTCAGAATGCATTAGTGATTCAGCGTTATGGAGGCATTTCACTTCCATTAGCTCACACAAAGAAGGATAATGTGTTGATTGGAAAGAAAACTTCCCTACAGATACTAAATAGTACCTATTTTCTTCAACAATTTGGTTTGTTAGTTTGTGCCGTTTCTAATACAAGGAAACAGAGTCACAAGGGCTTGAGGTTTTCTTGTGCTGAACAAGCTGTTTGGAAGCAAACAGTTTTCTTACCTGCAGCTGCCATGTGTTCACTTGTTCTAATTGGTTGAAATCCCACAAAAGGTATCTGCATTGATAATATTAACCCAACAATGTAGAAAGTGCTGTATGCTGGAAAAAGAAAAGAGGGAGAAAGCAGACGAGAAAAGTGTGAACAAAATTGTATACACATTGCAAAAAGCACTGATTCCACAGTAGAACCCATTCCTCATCTCCAAACAAAGAATGACACTGAAACACAACTGTACTGTTTTAAATATTCTGGCCATTACTTGTTTCCCCTAAAAAAACACATGAAGCAAAGTAGTGCTCTTCCTAACTGCACTGTTGTTGCTTATTTTTCTTCCTATAGAAGTGAACTGTCTACCTAAAATGCTGTAGCTTTGCAAGTTTTCTCTTCCCGTTTGGTTTCCTTAGTTTTCCAGAATAGGGGTGGGAGAAGAGATCTCAGATAACAAGTGAAAAAAGCAGCTTTCCATATGAGGATAAATTAAAGGAGCCAGGCTGCAAACATACAAAACATTTAAGAGTGCACTTACAGAATGAAAAAGGTATGCTTGTTCTGTTTTTAATACAAGAACAGAGGCATGCCAAGAAACTGAAAAGCAACAGAAATAAAAATGAATATTGAGCATCTGTACTATCAGATCTATACCAATAGTGTGCGCTCATAACCCTCAGAAAGCTGAGGCCAAGAACACAAAAGTATTAATACCACAATTCATTATTTCAACTGAAACGATATTCATGTACTTCATTCTGACAGGATTTGGTTCCTAAATAATCCAAAGTGAGAAGGAGATGGAATGACAAGAGAGAAATACCAACTACGAACAACCGCAAGTCCACTTACACTGGAAGCAGCTCCCCAGCTCCAAATCCAAACAAGGCTTTCTTCCCTCAGTTGCAACCAGCAATGACGTACCTCCAAGATTTTTAAAACATTCTTACACATCATAAACCACTGGGCTTTGTTATGGCTTCAATCTTATGAGGAGATCCTTGTCCTCATATAATCCTCTACTAAGACAACAGGTTTGGGGACCCCATCATATACCACTGGTATTATTTTTGTTGTAGCTGTGTACTACACTCCTAAGATACTGTATGCTTTGCAAAGATCACAACAATGACTGTCATGATGCTTCCAACCACTTCCAGCTGTCTTTGCTGCCAAATCCTTTGAAGCATCAGTATTCTGCTGCTTGGCCTTGCTACCCCTCTATTCCCTCTTTATGCCACTGAAATGTATTTTTGCTGTAGGAAACTTCATTTTTGAAGAACTCACTACAACATAAATCACTTACTGTATCATAAAAATGCTGCAACAGTGCCATCCTGTGGAGGTTTAATGATGGCATAAATCACTAGATTTCACACCTGTTAGACCATTTTGAAGAATCATTTTTAATTCTACAACTGCTATGCTTCATTTGCCCACTTTATTCACACCCCTCAAAGCCCACTTCTCTCAAGCAGCCATCACATCTGCCTGCTTGGTATTGAAGGAATAGGTAGTCTGAGACAACTTTTTGAGGAATTCATTACATGAAGGTGATACTGCACCACAAACTACCCATGTTCCTGTGCAAAGACTGCGCAAACAGCAGAATGTAAAACCAAGAATTTGATTTGGATTCCTGAAATGTATTTGATATCATGGATGCCCCATCCCTGGAGGTGTTCGAGGCCAGGTTGGATGGGCCAATGGGCAACCTGATCTGCATCTAGTAATTTAATGGTGGGTAACCCTGCCCACAGCAGGAGGGTTGAACTAGATGGTCTCTGAGAACCATTCCAACCCAAGCCATTCTATGATTCTATGATTATAACTTTGACTGGACCAAAAACTGAAAAAAACTGACCTTCTTTTGGATAAAATAATTTCACACAATTTCAGTTATTGTACACTGCGCAAACTAGAGAAAAAAAACTACTAAAACTACTCTAGAGGATACAATCAGCAGTTTTCAATTAATGGATTAGAATCACCAGAAACAAACACTTATTATCTTAAGCTTTACAGTACTTCAGTAGTTAATAAAAAACATATGATAAGACACAACACAAAAGCAAGAAATTTAGTTTTATATGCGGGCAGATCGCAGAATTGTTTGATTAGACTAGATGACCTTTGAAGGTCCCTTCCAACTCCAAGGGATGCTTTTCTGCTCCACCTACTGCAGGGAAACCTGTTTTTATCAGAGGAGTTGGAATAGATGATCTCCAGAGGTCTCTTCCAATCACTACAATTCTGTGATTCTGTGATTACAGCTAGATAAGGTTGCTCAGTGCCTGGTCCAGCCTGACCATGAGCATCTCCAAGGACAAAGCAGCCACCACAGCTCTGGGCAACCTGTTCAGTTGCCTCATCACCTTTATTGTAAAAAAAATTCTTCCTTATATCTAATCTAGATCTCCCCTCTTTTAGCTTGAAACCATTTCCCCTTGTCTTATCTTTAAGGTTTTTTCTTTTGAAGTACACACACAAAAAAAAAAAAGAAAAAAAAAAGAGTAGGTTGAAGTGAAAATTGCCAAATCTCCCAAGCACACAAGGCTTAAATCTACATCAGTTCCTTTCCAAACGT
The DNA here is from genome assembly GCF_019232065.1 of Centrocercus urophasianus. Taxonomy (NCBI): domain Eukaryota; kingdom Metazoa; phylum Chordata; class Aves; order Galliformes; family Phasianidae; genus Centrocercus; species Centrocercus urophasianus. The sequence continues at coordinate 8,649,020 of NW_024884711.1, forward strand.
AAAACCATTCATGTTTTAAACTTGTGAGAAACTACAAGAGAAACTATACAGAAAATAATAGAAGATAACATCCTGCATTCAAATAAAGAGGCTATTTTTCTAAAATGCATGCAGATTTTACTAGCTACTGTCATCTGTCAATAGGTTACAAAAAGTTCTCGCTGCACATTGGTAGCCTTCAGAAATAGGAGACTCCTGCATGCACACTAATAGCGTATCACATATGCTCCAAAAATATCTTTATCTTCCCTACTTCAATGAGCTTTCATCTTACCCTATCTGAATATCTGGCAGGGAAACACACTTCCATTTCTACCCAGAAATGCTTGAACATTCCTATCAGTTTTTACAAAAACATCCTGCTAAACAAACCTAGAACATGCACATTGCTGCAAGGTGCACAGACATCTGTGAGGCCTCCTATGGACGTTTCAAAAAACAAGAGTACTGATGCTTCATTGTTTCTGGTTACCACATCCTTTCAGGATTTTATAACAAATAACTTTCACTTTCTCTTGCCTAACTCACAGAAGCTGAAAATGAAAAGATTTAATGAAGTGATTTTAAAAGAAAAACAACACAGATTGCTCTCCCCTGTAATTATAAGCAAGTAGTTAATGAAAAAGTTCACTACTACTAAAATTAAAAGTGGGTAAGAATTTCCTCCCTTCTTTAAGTTTATTTTAGATTCTGGATTATAACAATAGATAAGCAAGAAGCAAGAAACAAATATCTGTATTACGGTATAAAAAATGAAAAACAGAATGTGAGTAACTATTATATATTTGAAGCACTACAGGCTATCTGTAAATATTCTGATTCCCCTAGTAGGTTCCGAAAAAAACCAAAAAAATTATTAAAAATACTAAGAGAAAATCAGTACTAAAATGGGTGACAAATATACATTAACTAACACAAGACATGACACTATAGTTCAGTGAATTCTATGCTCTCAAACTATCTTCAGTAAAGGTTTCACACAAAGGGATCAAAAACCTTTCTAGCTACTTTACACATTTTTGAATCCTCGAATTGCTTGTTTCATTCACATCCACACGACAGCCAACTGATTTAATAGGTAATAAATCTCAACTGTTGACACAGTATGTAAATATCAGGCAAATCAAATTAAAAAAAAATTCTCCTAAGATTGCTATCCAAACATTTCTGTAACTGGCAGTAAGGTTGACCCATTAACCCAAGAAAATGTAAAGGAATCAAGTGGAGGCGGCAGACTATTGTGCTGCATTTGAGTCCAGCCTATAAAGCTTATATGGTTGCTTAAAATTCCCCATGTCTTTTCCTGTGTAGGTCACAATATACTGTAACATTTGCAAAATTATTGCTGCAAAACGTTTTAAAAATAGCAGCTGTTTTATGTACTAGGAAAAGAAAAAAGATGAAACTTTCTTTTTTATTTAGAATGCACCCACACAATGTACAAATTAAATGCACTAACAGGATTTTAAGAATATCAAACCATCCAGTTGTTTCTTTTTTTCAGTGCACCAGAAAGTAGAAAATGAATTAGCTGCAATGTATCTGAAATTTTGGAAATGTGAACAGGACGTCTTAACTCTCTACTGTTGCAGACAGCAACTGACTATAGTCAGTAATTCAATTAATGAAATGCAATTTGATGTGCAATTACTTCATTCCCACCTAATACAGAAGACATCAGTGTAATTTCGTATCTCATGATCTAGCACTTGACAATGACTGTTCAAAGAACAAAACTTACCAATGTAGACCCTCCTGCTGTACCTCTGCATCAGCAGCAGAACAAACACGTGCAGTGGAATAAGGTTGATGATGAAAACATAACCACCCCATGCAGAGACCTGTGAGAATTGGAATGGGAAATCAGCTGCAAGAATATTTATGACAGTCAGTGCTGACAAGAAAACACAAAAACCATTTAGACATGAAGTCAGAACTACTGGTAATACCAGAATCTTTCTCAAAACGTTTCACCAAAGGAAAGGAAAACAAAGATATACAAACCCCCATAAGCAGTAATATCAAAGCATTAAAGACATTTGAAATGGGCTACTGCATTTTCATGCTGTCTTGCTTACAGCTCCACAGCTCCTCCCAAGATAACTTGGGCTGGCTGGCAAACAAGAATTTGATGCTGGGGGCTTTTCCTCATGGTGATGGATGCAGCACATGGCAGCAGCAGTACTCCCACCTAGGATTTGAGATTTCCATTCGACACACAGAAAGCACAATGCCCTGCACTTTTTGTTTCCATCCAGAAAGAAGAAAGGGAGCAAGGAACACTGGAACCCAACAGAACCGTTGGGACAACACAGCAAAGGGAATTTGCAGTGTAAGAAAAGAAACAAATGGAAGAGGGCAGATACACAGGGAAGCAGGGCTGAGCACTGTGGAGTGGCGTACAGCAGGATCAAGGAGATTGTGAACCTGTACAAACTGCGGTGCTTGAGAACTACGGGTAAGATGTACTCAGAACTGAAACGTTGCAGTGTTATCGTTGTATCACTCATTGTTGGTGTAGATAAAGAATTAATGAGCTACTATTAAAATATGTTATCTAAATTTTTAATACATTAAGAAGGGCTAATGTTCACTAGGCAGTCTGTATTTAACATGTTCTCTTGTCAAACTGCAGTCTAGACTTCTCCCATATGTACCATGCCTACCCCAGATCTTCATTTTCAGAATGCAGCAGCTATGTGGTTTTTACTTCAATTGTACTCTAAGGCTTAGTTTCATGCAGGTATTTTTAAAGCCCTAGAATCCAGAAACCCAAATATCTGTATTTGATAGAACAAATTCTAAAATAAGGGCAAAGTCAAATATTGCTTTCTGATACTCTAACTGCAAAACCAGGCACTTCAAAATTCGGGGTAACTGATTTATACAATGAGAAACAAGTAGAAAATTTGAGAATTTTCTAGGAAATAATTTCAGATTATTGTCATTCTACTGCCACATCACTACCATGAGCTATCACGCTTTACGCAGGTGTGTGGAACTGCTGAATCACAGCCTGAAGCACTGATTGACCACCTGAGGCGAGCACTGAGTCAGCCACGGAGCACAGGTGAAGGCAATTCAGCTGTGTGATGGAAGGGCTGGAGCCTGGCTGCACCTCTCCTAGACCCCCCTGGATTGCCAGTGGGAAAGGATCTCTGCTGGAGATCCCTCCTCTGGAGTTTTGCAGTGAGCCCAGGATGCAGGTAAGCGTTCTATCTATTCTCTTTTTGTTTATTATAATCTGCTTTGCCAAACTCTCGTTTATTTAATAACTGTAACACCTTTATACTCATTGACTATACAATAGGCAATTTCATATTCTGAGAGAAAATACTATACAAAGACAGGTAAGATAAGATAGAATGAGAACAAATGTGTAATTAGGACATTGCCACGTTCTGGCAAAGGCTTCAGTGATGCACATAGCAAGTAGCCTGTATGGACTAGAGACTTGTATTTCTAACTAGCATTTATTCGCTAACACTGAACTAGATCTACACTGAAGATTGTACTGGAGGTTTTCAAATGTTTCCTTGCAGAGTTGCAAGTAATAGAAACATGCCAATACTCTAATAAGTACTCAATTTAAAGTTTTATTTTTCCTTTGTCATTACAAAGCATCTGAAGCAAAAGAAACTAATGTTAAATAAAAGCTAAAATATTTAAGTGCAAGAAAAAACATTTCATCCTTATGGAATGCAACGTGATATTATGAGTCAAATCACCAGAGTTAGACGTGTACCTTAAGCAGATTCAGATATAAGTAAAGCTTCTTTCAGTTCATGCAATATCCATCTCTCATACAAGGAGCAGTTCCCCACATTCCACAAGCATGGAATCACCCTCGCTACCTCAAAACTGTCATTGTTTAACTTGCATTGAAAAGATCACTCGTTCCACCAAAGGAGGACAAACTAATACTACATAATGCATATGATGATTATGTTGTTCTAGAAATTTATGTAAGCAAAATGCCAAGGAGGGCATCTTATTGAAATACTTCCTCAAAAAGAAACACAATATATGGAAAGCCACCAAGAGAGATGAAGCAGGTGAGCTCTGTAACCAACCAAATTCTCATCTAATCACTGACACTAATTTATAGAGAAACAGATTAAGCTTTTAGCAGTTGGCATTGCTTTGAAGGAAAATAAAAGAATAATATATAAAAGAAAACGAACATTAATTTACATTAAGGACTGAGTGTCATGATGATGTGGGAGCTATTGGGAATAGGTGAACGGTTGGACTGGATGATCTTTTAGGTCTTTTCCAACCTTGGTGATTCTATGAGTCTATTCTTTAAATTCTGCCACATGCACACTCAAGACCATATCCCTTCCTTCTTGAAAAGTTCCACAGACCAAGATGCTAGTCATACTGAGATGAGAATTGCTATTCTGTGACTTTTTTTATCAGTAAAAGTGAAAAAGTGTCTTATTTGCTACTGCTGTGGTTTAACACAGCGAGCTTCTTACCAAAACTACAGGTCTTCCATATAATGCAACATAAATACAAATGTTATGTATAAAAAAGATGCTCTTTGTTTGCTGACTTAACAGAAAAGAGGAGAAATGAGAGAAAACAGATGCACTCCCAAAAAAACCAATTAACATTAAAGCAAAGGAAATGTAGGCAGCACCCACAACCTCTGAATTAGTGCTCTACCTTAATTTAAGGTATGCAAAAGAATTCCAAAATTCCTTTTTTTTCTTTTTCTTTTTTTCCCCAAGCCTGGCTATCTGCCTGTGGAAAAGGCAGTGTTTCAGGCCTCCATATTAACACCACCAAGCACTTATCCCAACTATCCCACCACTGGTTGTTCTGAAGCTAATTTATTTATCATATAGCCCCCCTAAAATGTTTATTTGCTAGAGGAAAAAAGGCCTTTGACTGATTCATACAGGATAATACTGTGAATCTAACATTTCAGAAGGGGAGGAAAAAATTCTATTATTATTGTATGTAACATGTACAATATGTACATATTGTATAGTACGCCCACAGTAATAATGACACACTCCACCTTCTATCACCTGGACCAAACCACAAATTCCGCTGAATCAGAACATCTAATTGCAGCACAGGATGAATTTGCAAGGAAAGTTACTGTATTTAGTGTTTTACAAGAACTTTCACTGTACTTAAGCACTTTAAATTTCAAAATATTTAGTATTTCTTCTAACTTATATACTTAAGGTCTGATTGAGACAAAGGAGCAACTTTACGTTATGGTCCCAACAAAGATTAAAATCTCCTCTTTCTGTCCTTCACCAACACATGAATTAAGTCCTACCAAACAATTTACTTATTACATACAAAAGGCTTACCATGTAGAAGTAAGATAGACAGCAGCAGATTGTCCAAAAGACTGACCCAGTTTTCACCGACTTCACCTTTAAAAATAATCAAGTATAGTAAACAAATATTGGACAATAATACAAAATTCAATTAAAAAAAACGGCTGTCAAGAAAAGTTCTTAAATACATCTCAAGTTATATTTGTATGCTTTTGAACTGATGTCCATAAAAATCAAACCAAAATGGCAATTCATTCACACACAGGACAGCTTACATGTCTCTCTCTAGATAATGCAGGACAGGATGCACTGCAACTGTCTATTTCATGATCCAAGGTAGAAAAGTAGTTGCAACACTTTCATGCTGCTTTCTCTGAGACATTAGAACTTATTGTTAACTGTAGACCATCCGTGGCTTCCTTTGGCTGGCATCAGACCCAACTTTGCAATTATAAAAAGCTATCCTGTGATTTTGAAAAACTCATTTAGGGTTAGTGAAGAGCATCCAGATTTTACTAAAGGTACAGCAGCATCCACAAACTGGCTCAGGAATATGACTTTGTACAGAACAGATAGTGGTGAAATACTGGCATTAAACAAAGCCATGCAGTTATCTGTAAAATATATCTGATTCTCACAATTCTGCAAAAATGTATGCAGCACGCTATTGGCACTATGCAGTCTAGTTAAATGCGGGAGTTCCACTAGAGCAGATAACTGCTATTGTGCCTTAGTTATTAAAAAGTAACAACACAGGTTGATTCTATTATTATCCAAACCAATATGACTTTACAACTGCAATTTAAATTCAAATTAAGAAAACATAAAAATCATTAGCAGGCCTTTCTTCAGAACCTGCGCTTAATTATCACCAGTAACTTAATCATGAAAAGCTTGAATTTCCTTCTATTATGTTCTTACCAACCATGTCCCAAGTTTGAAATATTCCAAAGCTAAAAAAATCTGCAAGTATGCATTTGTTTCTGGAAACTACAATTCTTGACAAATTATTGGAAGAGCTGTAATGACTATGTACATAGTCCCTATGAAGACATTCTATGCAGCAACTGCATGCTTTAAAGGACAGCTCAAGGAACAGCACTGTTGTGTCCACGTTGAATTAACAATATGACTATATTCTCTGTGTTATTTTCATAATAAATAGTCCCAAAAAACTCCAGCTTGCTTAACCCCCTTCACACAAAACAATGTGACAGATGAAGTTCTACATGCAGATTAAGGAGTGACAGATAAAGTAGGCTGTTTAAAAGGCATTAGACTATTGAACAATTTTTAAGCATGCAAGCAGTATGAGTATCATGCTCCATAGGCAGCTTTAGGCATTAAATTTGAATACTTAAGTCAATGTCTAGACATACAGTCAACAGCTTCTTCAGATGAGCCTCCTTAGCTGAGCTGGTGAAAAGCTGTAGACTGCAGGTTGTCAAGTCTGAGCTCACATAAACACCAAATACCTCCAAACCAAAAAATGAAAGCAACCCTACTGTTTCTTTAAACTTAGACTCATCATTATTACTACTACTACAGGACAGGCGTATTCCAGTTGAGCCGTATTTTCATGTAATAAACTGAAAAGCATTATTATGGAGTGGTTCAGATCACATGACTTCTCAACACTTGCCTCATCCAAAGCCAAAGGCAAGAGAAATGAAAGGGAAGAAAATGAGATTTCAATGAATGCTAAGAAAAATCATTTGGTTGGAGGAGGAACCAAAAAAACGTTTCCAAAGCAAAAGATTCAGCAATTACTTACCCATAAATAGTATGTGAACTGCAGTGCAAAAATAGCTATGCCTTCGTTGTCAAATGATCCTGCTACTGATCGAGATATGTAACCTGGAACTATGGCAATAAAACAGGCAGCTAAAAGCCCTGCTCCCTGGTTCCACAGTTCTCTGGTGAGCAGGAAAGTAGAAATAGCTGTAAGGCCGCTAAAAACGGGTGCTAGGAACACGCACACGTCTCTTATATGGACTGTCACGTTAAGCATATTTAAAATCCAATGTATAAGGCCTGCTGTCACCATCAGTCCTGGGTATACCTAAAGGGAGGGAAAAAATCTCACTGTATTATTGTAGAAAATGGTCACGGTAAGTTTATTTGCATATATTTGCAAGGAAATACAATCATTTCTTAAGCTGATACAAGCAGTGAGCAGGCAGAGTTAATGGAATTATTTTAATACTGCTTTAATCATGTTTTGACAACACTGCTGAATACCCAAGGTTCTTTAAATTTTACCCAAATGCTAACAATTAGATATAATACATTTTCTAAATGAATAAGCAGCACACAGATAATATCCTATCTTCCCTGACATTTATCACATAATGAGCAGAATTTTCAGTTAAGGAATCAGAAACTAAAGTTTGTATGAAAATTTCAAGCCAGCTAACATGTTTAAGAAAGAACAATGCAACAAAACAAATCCAAAACACAACCAAAACAACAAGAAGCTCCTTAACATTTCTCAGCCGTTTCCAATTTTCTCTATAATACACCATGTCATTTATTTATTTCTTGTTACCTGTGGAGAAAGCAAATATACATTGAAGTTTTTAAATTGAAAAACTGACTGACAGTCAGTTGAGTATATTTGCAAGATATCCATAGACATCTTAGGAAGACTAAGGCAAAGTCCTACAAAACTGAATAAAGATGTCCTCCAGGAAAGAGCAGCATAGGTTCCATGGATTCGTATCTATTGTAGAATACTGGAGAACTTTAAAATATTCTTAATAGGGATTGTACCTTTCCACATTTATCAACATTAAAAAATCAATATGCAGTAATATATTATGGACTATCTCTAAAACACTAAAACAAATAGTGATCTAATTACAAAAAGCTTTGTAAATGAATGTAAATGGTGTGCTCTCTAATTAAAAAGTTTTAATGTACTTTCAAGGTTAGATGTAGCTATGTTACTTGGAATTACTAAAGATATTCTAGTGAGCTATATTTGTATTCTAATTGATAATATTGTTTCTTATCACTTTTCCATTTGGTAATTTGGCATTGACATCAATCTTAGCCCCTCCTGATGCTTCATGCATGTCTCTTGACCACTCCTAGTTTAGTTTCAAAGGGTCTTTATTCAGTGAAACCCTCAATATAAATTCCACATGCAGATGATGCCCACTCAAAATACATAATTGACTTAGAATTTGAGTCATAGAAGAGTTAGATGATTGTTTTTCACTTTCTTTTCTTTTGTATTGTAACACTGTGTAGTTTCTCTACAAAGGAAAATCGAAGTTACAGGAGTCATAAAACCCCAACTTATTATTACAAGCTCACATGTAAGAAGGCAAAATTCAGTTCTGTATTTCTTGTTCACGGTAGACTGTTGGATGAGGTCTAATGCATGTTGATGTAATGTCTTAATTACTGCTGCTAAAAATTAAAAACATCATCTTATTCCCTCAACTGCAATGTGACCATTAAAAGTATTTTCGACCAAGATTCTCCCTCTATTGATGTCAAAGTTGTGTTTAAAGTTCAACAACATTACCACAAAGTCAACTTGAAGTTATTATAATAATACTTACAGTTCCACCAACTATTCTTCCCAGTGGATACCATGCTCTTTCATCAAACCAGTTTAAAAATTCATAAAATCCATGGGATGCAAGATGATGTGTTGATCTATAGTTAAACCTAGAAAAAAAGAACAGTGGAAAGGGAATAAAAAAATCAAGAATCTTAGGTATAATGTAAGTCCTCTGGGATTTAGAAAGTAAATAAACTTCAACATCTTATTTACTATACAATGGTCCTCTCAAAATCCATAGATTTTTAAAGTAAATTACCAAGCTTGCAGTTATTAACAACCACACTGTCTCCATTTCTACAGCCTGTGCACGTACACAGGTGAAATGTTACAGCCTTTTGTCGTGGTAAACATTAAACAGTTTTCTATGACTCTGACACAAAGCCTATGTTAGTTCTGCATTTCCTTTTAAAGTAGTCTCTTCACCAATTTACATACCCTATCCAGAATACCACTTAAGTAAAACAAGACTATGGAAGAATTAATGCAGGACTTCCTTCTGAGTCAAGACAGCTACCCAGCACATCTGCTACTGCTCTATTTCACATAATGTTGAAAGATGATGTCATAATATGAAATAAACACACTCTAATTGTTCACTCAGTGTCAACCTGATGCCCTCTGCATAAATCTTTTCTTTCAAACGAGACCCTACTAACATAAGATAGAATCTCTTTAAATGAAATTTCAAAGTTTGTACATATTTTCTGCATCAGGAAATTCTTTGCACAATTAAAGCCCTTCTACGTATTCACTTCAGCCTTCCATGCTGCCCATACAACACTGACAATCAATGCAATAATTGTCTGATTTTCTGCCAAATAATTAATTCTTCCGGTGTCTCCAACTTCAAGTAGCAACATCTTGCAACTATTCTAAAATTCTTCAAATTAGCTCATGCTGCTGTGAGGCAAGCTGCAGTCTATTTTACCCAAAAGAGTAACTCTTATATGTGCATTCTGGAGCCAAACCAATAAAGCCATAGGTATTAATGTGGAACAGCTTTGAGGAGAACAAAACAAAAACAAATACACAAAAACAACAACACAACTAAAAACTGAACAAGCAAACATTCGGCTTACAACAGCCTGGGTAAATGCCACTTCTAAAACAAGCAACTTCCATAAATCCAGCTCTCCTAATAGATATTCCAAATGGCGTTTAGCTAAAGATTACTTTTTTTTGCTAAGGTCAGATGATTAAATGGAAAACTGTAATAGAGAAGAGGTTAGATGGATGGGTAACCCACCGTGAAAGACTTCATTACAGTTTGCACTCAAGACTAGAAAAGCTTATATGTATTTTTTATTTCACCGATTTCCTGAAAGTATCCATTTACATCAGTAACAAACAAAAATTTAAATACTACATTAAGCTCTCCTGTATACTTAGGATTCCCAAAATACCACTGGTTTACTTTGAAATAATTCATTTCAATGCAAGGAAGCTCACGTCACTCAAGACTGCAAGACTCATCAAGCTCCTGCTCATTTAATCAGCAGAACAAGGCTAATATCTGAATGACAACCACAAAGAGGTTAGAGCAGTTCTTGCCTACAAAATGAAAGGATAAAAAGAATTGAAATTCAAATCCAGATGCCAGCAAACCCATACGGTTCCACTCACTGAGCTATCACAGTATCAGTCAAGCGATATTAAAAAAAAAAAACCACAAAAAAACAATAAATACAATAATGCAGTATTTCAGGAAAATTGTCCATCATAATCATTTATATAGGATACACTAACTGATAAAACTGTAGACCTTCTAAAGTATTTAGCCATTTTTATATAAAAAATTCACATAAATATCAGTCATTATGACCTAGAAATCTATTTATCAAAAAGCAACGTGACATTTGTTTTTAATAAGCCTGCGACCATTCCCATTTGACTACATTTCTAAATATGAATTAATTCTCCAGCTCTGAATGTCTGAATGGTCAACTGTAATATGATTTACGAAATGCTGTACCTGTAAAATTAGCCTCTTATCTTAGTGCAGCAAGGTTTTTGCTAATTTGTTTAGTGCCAAGAGCCTGCAGCATGGTACAAGACAAAACAGGAATTCGCATGCTCTCCAGCCAGTTGCGGTCCTGACTTAAATTGCACTGAAAACTCAGTCAACACTGCTATCCTATCCTGCTAAAAGGGAAACATGAAAGATAATGCATTTACTAATATGGACTAATGTCAATTTTTTAAGTCATGACTGGAGCTCACACAGGCTGCAGATGTTTACTCTAGCAACATTAAAAGATAAGTTAAAAATGAAATAGGCAGGAATACATATTGACATTCTCCTCAAGTTTCAAACAAGTAAAGCTTCAGAAGTGACTTCAGAGGGAAGAGAACAACTGTCTTGTGCTTTGGCTGCAACCCATTATGTATGCAATTAGAATGAATTACCACTCAAAACTGAAACCCAATGTAACAGCATTTATACTTTTACTGCTTAAGATGAATGAATTTAATCTGCTCTCCTAATACACTTTTTGTTAGATACAAATCTATTGACCCCTCCTTTTGAAAGGTGATGGATTCTTCTATAGTAGGTTAATTTTTCACTGTGAGGTGTCCTATAGGTAGAACAAGAAACAGCCTTCAGACCAGAGAAATCTAAAGAAATAGTATTTAGAAGCTTAACTGCAGAACCTCACTGTGACTTCAGGAAAAAAAAAAGCGCTCACTTCCCCTTCCATTGGGTAACTTGCTAGCAAAAATAAATATGTGGATATAAGCATAAGCATATATAAGCACAAATCTGCTGAGTAATGCTGTGCAAGGACCAACTTCAGGCGCTGACAAAGCAGCAGTGGTAGGCAGTGTACCAGAGAGCTGAACACGACACCCAAATTATGCTTTGATATTGCTTCCCTGCTTCATAGTGAACTGCTCCTACAAGGACAAGCCTGAACCTGGTAAAACTGTTTCCCTTTCATCAGAACACAGAGAGATGATAACAGCATGTACTGCAAACAATACTCCAGATGGTTGTGGTCAGCAGCTCTTTGTCCAAGTGGAGACTGTTCACAAGTGCTGCCCCAGGGGGTTGAAAGTCCAGTGGGATTAAGGGCAAGTTTGCTAATGAAACCAAGTCAGAAGGAAGGGATGACATCCGGAGGGACATTGACAAGCTTGAGAACGAAATGAGATTCAACAAGGCCCAGTGTAAGGCATTGCACTTGGTTAAGGCAACCCCAGATATACTACAGACTGGCAGAAGAACTCACAGAGAGCAGCACTGCCAAGAAGGACCTGGTGATGAAAAGTTGGACATGAGCCAGCAGTGTGCATCTGCAGCCTGAAGGGAGGTGGTGGAGTCACCGACCCTGGGGGTGTTCAAGGAATGTTTGGATTTTGTGTTGAGGGACATGGTTTAGTGGGAGCTATTGGGAATAGGCGAACGGTTGGACTGAATGATCTTTTAGGTCTTTTCCAACCTTGGTGATTCTATGATTCTATGAAGGCCAGTGGTATCCCGGGCTGCATCAATAGAGGGGTGGCCAGCAGGAATAAGGAGGGGATTGTCCCCCTCTGTTCTGCCCTTGTGAGGGCTCATCTGGAGTACTGTGTCCAGGCCTGGGGCCCCACTACACAAAGACATGGAGCTGTCAGAGTGGGTCCAGAGGAGAGTCAGAAAGACTAGCAGAGGACTAGAGCCCCTCACCTACAAAGAAAGGCTGAGGGAGCCAGGCTTGTTCAGCATGGAGAAGAGAAGGCTGTGAGAAAAGATCATAGCAGCCTTCTGGTACTTAAAGGCAGCTTATAAACAGGGGGAGACTAATTTTTTACAAGGTCCGATAGCAATGGGATGACTTTTTTTATAAAGAAAGAGAGATGTAAATGAGATGTTGAGAAGAAATTCTTTAGTCAGAGCTGGTGAGGCACAGGCTGCTCAGAAAGGTTGTGGATATCCCATCCTTGGAGGTGTTCAAGGCCAGGTTGGATGGGGCTTTGGGCAACCTCATCTAGTGGGTGGCAATTCTGTCCACAGCAGGGAGCTGGAACTCTATCTTTTAAGATCCCTTCCAACCCAAGCCATTCTATGATTTTATGATCCCACAACACTCGTACCACCTTGGTACTTTACAGGCTGTGCTAGAAAGTGGTACAGTGATACCATACTTCTACGGATGACACGTGCAACCACCTACACGTTCCACAGAGTGTCAAAAATTCTCAGGGAATACAGATGATATATGATATATATATGATATATATGATATTTTGCTTACGGCCACATCCCAAAGGTTGAAGGGTGGCACATCTCAGCCTTAGTATCCCCATCTTCACCAGTTCTTCTATCCCAACAGATATCAAGGACTTTTTCCAATTCCTTTCCTGACTGGACAGAGATCAGGCACACCAGGACTGGAGGAGGCTGCTGGTTACAGTGACTGAATAGTATGTAGTACTGTGTGACAGGATCATCTTAAGGAAAGGATCCCTTTTCTCCCTCCCTCAGCCACCTGATCTGGAGATATGAACTGTTCACCCATCTCGCAAGATTCTCTCATTAAGGGAGGACCCTTTGAGGCAAGTCAGTATGAGAAGAATGAAGAAGATTATGTGAAACGCTTGTCTAATTAAGAACTTATCTTGAAAGCCTGAGGTGAACATTCACGTTCTCAACCCACACTGTGAATAAGATACACATTTGCTATCAGTTAGCAAAGAGCTCTTAAGAACTTGACTGACTGAATACTTGTGTGTAGTGACTTTTCTTATTTTAGCTGACACTCTATGAGGAAAATGATGCTCTGCTGTTCTCCTTGCCTCTTCCTATCAGGTCTGTAGTTTGAACTATCTCCTCCTCAGAGCTAGTTTTTGAAGGAATCAAACAATCCTCTTGGTACATTTCAGAATTAGAAGTCTCAGCCACCAAATTAGCCTAGTTTGGACCTTTTGAGGAGCACTGCAGCTTCACTAAGATGATGCTCTTTGCATGGTACTATTAATTTCTAGTGATATTTCTGGCGATCTTCTGGCAACTATTGAAGATATCTGTATTATGATAGGTAGAGTGAATACCTATATTGGAGAAATCTATATTATAGTAAGTACAGCAGAAGACTAAAGAATTGTTAAGAAGCATGGTTCTCATTTTCAAAGCATATTTTAATTTCAGCTTGTAGCTGAGCAAAAGCAGCAACAGCAAAATAACTGAGCGGAGGCAGCATTTCTAGTAGTAGCAAAATTAACTTGAAAACTTTACTAAGCAGCTTGCAATACAAAGCCTGTAAGAATTTTCATTTACATGTTATGTACTGCTAATACCAAATCTTAACTAACTGTTCATACTTGAGCTTGATTTTTATTCCACTCTGTGAACTGCTTCTTTAATGGAACGAAGTAATGCTGTAAGATGATTAGTTAGTCCTATTCACAGCGATGACTCGCTATATCCAGGAGCTATGGAACTCTGCAGCACATCACAGCAACAATTACTGCTATATTTATAAAGAGACATCTTCAGCTTTGACATTCCTAAGTTGAGTACTTCTTTGACAAAAGTACTATTTAAGGAGAATACACAAGAGATGAGAGCATGTGTGGCAGCAGTGCAGTTGCTTCATCCAGATCTTAAAAACATTTAAGGCAAATTACACTGACAGTGGTGAAACTCAGTTGATCCTCCCATTACAACAGAGGCAAAGATCACTGCTTCTTGCAGGAATGCTGCTGCCAAAAATGCTACCAACTTCATGCTATTGATGTCTCACCATCTAGGTATTTTATCTGGCATTTACAGTCATTAGAGAATGTGTTATCTCCTTACCAGAAGAATTTGTTGACATAATTCTAAGCCTGCATTTATAAAGGCTTCTGGGCACTAAAAGTCTTCAGCTGCAGGTGCACAAAATTTTCACATCTGCATACTCAGAAAAATGACATGATACAAACTAACTGTGAACACTGCAAGTTATCTAAGCAATTCTAGAAGTTAGATTTTAATGCAAATGTGGAACCCATTCTGCAATACAGCATCTAATTAGAGACCACAAACCTAGATTCTTGAAAAAGACTGACTCCAAATCTGACATATGCTTTGCATCTAAAGGAAGAATTTATTCAGTGCAACACTTGCATGGAAAAAACTAATGAGAAAGTTCAGTAACTTCCACTGAAGTGAAAAAAACATAAACAGTATTCAGTATCAAATTTTAAAACACCTGCTTGCCTATATATTATATGACATCATGATGAAAGTCTTATTGTGAAGCCTTTATCTTCGAATTGAGAATTAGCACAATAAATTTTCCTTTTTTTGTTGTTGTTGTTTTAATGGAAGTACTGTACTTTAATCAATCATGTAACGATTCAACGCACTACACAGCAGTATTATTTCTCATCAAAAAAATGCTTACTTGTGCTGAGTTTATATATCTGGGAGAGTGTACATGGCCATTTAAGCCAGTTTCAACTAATCAATCAGAATTTTGTACCAGAAATACCTACTGGCAAACATTCATGATAGCTAAAGAGCCTCTCCTCCTGCCAAAAGCAAGGTGTTACAGACTTCACATTAAGAACTGAGAAAATATACACTGAGATGTTCAAGAGCAAGAATCAGACAGATTGTGGGTGGTCTTCAGTTCACCTGAGCCAAGGCAGACAAAATTCTGCAAAATGGAAGAGCAACCAGGCAATTTCCCTTCAGAACCACCCCCTCCCCCCCCCCGTGTTCCTTCCTTTGCAGCTTACAGATGATTGTCAGCTGAGTGATTTTATTAGGTCTTAAATTTAATTCAGATATAAGACACATTCCACAAACTGCCCCCATTTGGAACATTCATGTATAATCAAGTGCTTATGTGATCACAAACTTTTTTTTCTGGTGGTTTCTTTGCTCTCCTGCCACAGTTTTGTTATCACTTTGCACACTCAACTGGAGTATCTGCGCCTCACAGGAACACAAACATCCAGGAGTCGTGAACATGTTAACTCTAGCCAGTCTGTCACTGAAGACAGTACATGTTCACATAGTTATTACTGAAGTTTATTGAAAATGCTAATTATTAAGCTGAGTCTGCCAGAAAGTAGAAGTAATAGCTTTGACTGAAGTAGGGCTTGATAATGTCATAATTTTATCCTTTCTGGAGGGTTAAGTAGGATTTTTTTTAAAAAAACGTTTAAGTCTTTATGATTTTATCTCAAAAGATATAAATATGTAATTATTCTTGTAGTCTGAGATAAGCCTCAACTAATACCAAGTATGTGGGGAAAGTTCTCCTGAGTACCCTACATTTAGATAGACACAACTGATCTGTGCAGCTTCTGTTGCAGACAGAGCCATTTGAAAAGAGAAATACACATCCTGCAAGTTGTTGCTTACAACTGTCATGTTTGATTTACTGACGCAATGAAATGGCAGGATGAAGTTCTGCAGTGATGTGGCCATGTAAGTTCAGAAAATATTAAGGAACAAGTTATTTGTCTTTTTTTCCTGTTGCTGGAATGCAGTTTAGCAACTTAGCTCCTCCTCTTTGTATTATCATTAGACTAATCCCTGATGGGGAGGAACAGCAAACAGCCTAAGCGGAAACAAAACCAGACAGCATAACCAGAAGGACAGCTAGTATTTTTCAGGTGCACCATTCAACCACACTCAATGCAAGTCCTGAATACCAGAATGCATACAGAATAATGCATTATGACCATTAACAATATCAGAACTTTCCCAAAGTGTCTGAAAAAGATTACAGTACTCCTACAGCAACTTCTTGGCATTTTGACTGCCTGCAATAACACATCACGTTTAGCAAGTGCTAACATCAGGAATTGCATGCTGTCAGTAGCTTGATGATACAGAATGCTAAAGGGAACATACAGCCTACTGTTTTCAGGGAGCCCAGGGCATCTTCAGTATTTTTGCTAATTAACTGCAAGCTTTTGAAAGCATTCCATGACCACTCCTTATACTTTTCACACAATATACTGCATACGAAGCCACAATATGCATCCCATCATCACTGTAGCAGGTGGGTCCCTGTCTACAGTTTCAGACGCTTCCTCTGATGCCTATAAAGCTTTTTTATGACCTTTTTTCAGTCTTGCTTTTGAATTATTCCATGTCTAAAGGCAAATTATTAAGCAAAGAGTTAGTTTTAACACAAGAAGTTATACTTTGCTAGAGAAGCCTTTCATAACATTTCAAAAATGTTAAACCTAATAAGAAAGTGATGATTCCATTTTTTCCTCAGACTGTCAGAATTCCCAAAGGTTTTGATGATTATTTAAACAGAATCATTCAAAATTACTGCAGGGCACATTTGAATATGTTTCTTCTTCTCTACTGGACAAACACCTCACTGCAGATAGCATGCTATGACTGATATCAATACTGATGGTGATGTTCATTCTGACAGTAACACCTGCTTAAGAGACTTCACTTCTTTGCTCAATACAACACTAGCTCTCAAAACTAGAAGGGCACTAGAGTCATGTTTTTGTTTATTTTCTCCCTGAGCAGTACTGGATTACTTTGTAGTGCATTAGCCTTGCATTGTGCAGCTCTGAAAGCTTTGCACCAAGTTCAAGAACATGTTTAAGGATAGTTCTTCCAAATGAAGCAAGCTTTTAATATGACAAAGGCTGCTTAAATTTAGGAACTTCCAGATTAGAGGCTGGTACATGAGGATCTGGGTGGCAGAAAGGAATTCAAAAGGCAATCAGCTAAATAATAAACTTTGAGAACTAAAATATTATTTCCTTGAGAAATGTGACACAAAAAATCAATATGCTGAAGAGGACTATTTCACCAGGAATAACTGGGAACAGAGAAGATAGCTAGCTCACAGGGCACTCTTCATGGTCTTCTAGTACAGAACAAAGGAACATTTCACATCTGAACAGATGTAGTGGACTCTTATTGAAGTGATGCTCTTTTGCAGTGAGATCTAATACATACTCAGAAAAGAAGGCTAATTTCTGTAATAGTTTGATATGCAGAATTAAATAAAGGATGGCTACTTTAAGAATATTTTAACTGTTTGAGAGTATCTCTCACAGTCAATCTTTATTACATAGTAAAGTAATCTATGCACTACAACACAGTGGCAGTTATGGAAGTAGTAGTGTATGGGAACTGCTGAACCACGGCCTGAACCTCTGATTGACCACCTGAGGCGAGCACTGAGTCAGCCATGGAGCACAGGTGAAGGCGATTCAGCTGTGTGATGGAAGGGGTGGAGCCTGCCTGCACCTCTCCTAGACCCATTTAAGAGCTGACTGCCACTGGGGAAGGGTCTCTTCTGGAGATCCTCTGTCTGGAGTTTTGCAGCGAGCCCAGCATGTGAGTAAGCATTCTATCTATTCTCTTTTTGTTATTATATTCTGCTTTGCCAAACTCTCTTGTTTATTTCATAATTATAACAGCTTTATGTTCATTGATTATACAAGTACCTAAACCAAAGAGTAGTTGAACTAACTTCATGATCACTTTCCTGTAAGTGAAATAGTGAAAACAGGGAAAGCCAGGCTGGATCCAAGGTGACCTGGCAGATTCTTTCTACTCTATAAAATTCAAGGTAAGTTTAAAAGAAAACAAGAATCTCAGAGAGAGGCTCAGCCTCCAAGGTTACTTTAACTTCCTTGTAGCAGTTGTGCCAATATACTTTATCAACTCAAAAAACCCCAAAATAATCTGAGGTGTTATGGTTGCACATCAGCAGCCTAATTCAGTTTAGCAAGTTAAAAAAAGGCAACCTTTCAACCGAAATACTATTCCCTTAAAACTTACCCTTTAGTACATCTCTTAATACATCTACTATTCCTCCTACTGCAATCAATTCTTAGTTACCTGAATTCCCTGACTATGCTTTTTTTTTTTTCAGCTGTCCTTTCTGGTTATTGTTCAGTTTAGTTCAAGCTGGACCTTTCATAGCACAACTATTCAGCTTTATCTGTTGCAATATTGTCTCACTGACTTCTACAACAATGGATATTGCAAAAATAAAAACTAATATTTTAGAGTGCATAAGACAAAGGAAGTGTGGTTCTGCTCTGATGCTGTCTTACCTAGAGCAACTTCAGTCCAGTCTCTCTGACTGAGGTCAGAGTAAGAGACCTAATTTTATTTAACTCCATACATGTCTGCTTAAATTCAGTGTACCTCAGTGATGTGACAACAGTAAACAAATGCTGCATTAGACAGATAGACATAGGTACCTGCAGACCAAACTCAGCTGTATGTCCACCATCTGGAGAAACCTAGAGATAAATTTAATTATGCCCTAATTGAACAAGCTGAAAAGAAAAAGGCATGAACGTAGTCCAAACTGCAAATGAGCAAAGAAGGGTAAAAAGGCAATGCACAACTCTAGAATGCCTTGTACTAATTACACGCCCAAAATTAACTGTGGCAGTTATCCTTTAACTGAGCTTCGCTAGTTAAAAGTCATGCAGGAGTGCTCTTAATCTGCTCCACTGCCCAAATCAGATAATTAGCTTGAATCACAGCTAAAAGCATACTGCTCTAAAGATGATTTAAACAATTTCACCTGATTTTTTTTTCCTGAAGCAGATTAGAAGCACTCCATAATCCATTAACACAGACCAGCACAAAAGATGGCAGCCTCTAGATGAGGGCAGAAACCATTCCAACTGTTTGCAGAGTGACTACACAGATATTCTTATGCTGAAGGAAATCAGTATGGAAACAGGAGGTTACCAATAAGATAAGCAAAGACCAAGAAAGCAGACAATAGAAAGTGGTCTTTATCCTTCTCTGCAATAGACAGACAGGAATTTATCTTTCAAACTGTATTTTGCATTCCTGATCCATATTCACTGTCAGATTTATTGTCAGGAGTGTGGCAAGAGGAATTTAAATTTACTTCTCCTCTACATCTATTTTATATCTTTCATACTGTTTCCAGTAAGTCTAAATCAAAACAAAAATGTGAGTTTTCACTGAATTTCATTCAACATGTTAACAACTGCACCTAACAGTTACCACTACTTCTTTAAAGGCTATGCACAGGAATCATAGAAGTAGGATAATAAAACATGATTTGCTTTTTATTAGGTAACCTCACAGAAGCATTACAGATTAAGTGTACTACAGTGCTTAGCAGTTAAGAGAGTATTTATAATTAATATTAAATTCCTGCTACATACAACGTGAAATTAAAGTTGCATGTTTGTCTCATTATACAACTGATTTCTAGTATTCTTTTGTCTCACTATACTGTAACTATTAACTTACTTGACTGTGCTCTTTTCTTGCTTTAGATAACCAGCCAAATCCAATTCTTGTTTAAAATGTGACCTAGAAGGTGCCCTTAAAAGCAAGGAGAAGAAATGGATGTGGGGCAATAGTTTTAAAATGAGAGAGGCTTTAAAATTACAGGCACTCTTTGAAGCTGTGATGCCTTTCTAGCACAAATGCTATCACAGAAATATTCAGACTGTACCCATCTTTCTATCGTATGCCCAGAAGCATGTTCCAAAACACATCACCTCCTTGACAGGCTGGCTACAGTAATGTACTATTTGCTGGTTATATCCCTTCTGTCCTATATTACTGAACAGTAAAAGAGTTGGGTTTAGCTTCTAATGTCACTTTATTAAGTGACAGGCCCTGACTTGATGTGCCATGTCTTGCCCTTCTCCCTCACTGCCCTGTAAATGGGGTTAAGGTAGAACGAACAACTGGTTGCACATGAAACAGAACAGGGTAGGAGGGACACTAAAGCAAGAGGATCAGCTGCAGTTCAGGCAGGGAAGAAAAGAGTATATGGCAGTGGATATGTGAAAGTTGTCGGGAAATTCTCAGGAGATGGTTCTGAGGTCAAATAATACTAAATCTTCTCTTTACTCGCTCTCCAGAGATGAATTAAGTTGGCCTGTTCCGGGCCTTTCCACACTTCAATCCCCAGCAGACAGGATGCCCTCTCAACTCTCCACAAACGCACGTTTAAATCAGAAGACAGTGCCTAGAGCCTGATCAACCCTGTAATCAAGCAGGTCCTTCTCGCTCCTTTTTCCTTCAAAAATGCCTCTATTGTGAAGATTGAAAAAAAAAAAAAAATCAAAACAACAAAGCCTTGCTAATTCAGAAAAGGGGCTCTGATCTAGGTGTCCAGCATCCCATGTAACCATTCAACCAACAGCAACCTTAGCTCTGGTGGAAGGTATAAACAGTGCAGTCAAAGAGCTTTAGCAGGAACTGTTGATGTGCTCACTGCTTGTTGGTCAGGGAACTCAGGGATACCTGTGGCCAAAGGAGGATAGCAGCTGTGACAATACAGCAGCTCACTGCCACTGGAAAGGGGAGTTTCCCTCTTCCTGCATCCAGCCACATTCCCTGACACCTGCACTTATTAGATTCCTGTCAGTTGCTTTATTAGCATGATAGACAATTATCCCAAGAAATGCCATCATCTGTTGGACAACTTCAGGAATTCCACCTGCTTAGATGCTAATAGGGCCATCCAAACCACTCAATAAAAATCAGGCTTTCCTTTAGGAAGATGCAAGGAACGCTGGTAAAGAAGCAGTGCATTACAAGATTAAAGCACTACAGGTTCTTTGGCTCCTAAACATGTTTAGCCATAACAGAACACTTATATTTGTCATTACCAGCAGAAGAACGATGCTGACCTGAGACATCACAAATTAAGACACTGTCACAAATATTTAACTTAGTCTCTTTAGTGTCAAAATCTGTTTTCTACTTGGCAAGTGAAAGATTAAAACTGCTACAGTGCAAAATAAATTGTGAGACATATGCAACAGCTTTTTTCAAATATTACTTCAGACATTTGAGGTTAGATAAATCATTCTAGTTACCTGTATAAGATAAAATAGAGTACTGTGGCATTACTCTGCTTTTTAGAAAACTCAAACACTGCATTGGCTTTAATGATCTTTATTCTACAGTAAAGCAAGCCAAAGAGATACCCATTTACTTCCACTGTTAACATCAATATAATGCCAAAGCTCCAATTTTGTTTCACTGACTTTCTAAATGAAAAGAATTGCGACTTCAAGGCATTTTATCTACTGCCAATGAAAAAACTAAAGGCACTTTGGAAGGCCTTTAATAACCAAATGATGAACTTAAAAAGTTACAGTTGTGAAAATGAAACTGTCTTTTCCAAGATATGCACTTGAAACAATATTTACAAAATTCCAAGTTATTCAGCTGAACTTTCCAACGAGTTTGTGATAAATTTAGAATAGGAAGGAAGGACATTCAAGACACGCAAGAGACAAAAATAAGAGCTGGTGCAGAAGACATGCAGAAAGGTATTTAGGACAAGTAGGCTTGTTCTGTTGTTTCGCTTCTGCCTCAACAGTATGCACTGCCGTATCTTCAAATCCTCTGCTTGTAGCAGGCAAGCATTCAGGCCAAAATGTGGTCTTTCTGATCAACTCTGTAATCAAGCAGGTCCTTCTCACTCCTTTTTCCTTCAAATATGCCTCTATTGTGAAGACTGAATAAAAACCAAAACAAAGACAACAAAACAACATATTCCTTGGAGCTAAAGAAGTAAGCTACAATTTGTAGAATAATAATTGAAAAAAAAAAAAATAAAATAAATTGGCAATTCAGTGGAGACTAAAAAAAGTCACATAATGTAGGTTGCCCAGTCACATATACTAGAACAGCTTAAAATGACATAACGACATGCTATTTTTCCTTTGTTCAGAAATCATTTACCATTCAAACAGGACAGATAGTACCAATGAATGAGATGCATTCAGTGAGCCACTTTTCTGAACAAATGCAAATAATACTATGTAAAGCAGCGATTCTATTAAGAACGCCACCAAAAATCCACAAACTAAACTCAAATCCCCGGTTGCAATACTGTATCCTGAGGATTTTGTTTGTTGGTTTTCAGTGAGGAACCTTTTTGCAAAGGTGTATTGCAATTCTATCTCCATGGATTACCAGCTGAACAGAACTCTGAAAAGCTCTTTAACTAACAAACTAACTTGAACCATGTAAATAAAATGCTGTAGAATGTGGTATGAGTAACACCCAGGAATAATTCTCATCACAGTTCACATACTCTAGTCATTTGTATTAGACAAGCTCTTTAAAAAAATAAGATCTGACAGTGGACTTGGGTCTCCCACACCAAATATACACCTTAAATGCCACTTCTTGCGCTATGAAGCTCTCATGCACAAGTACCCAGTTACTTCTTGATGAAAAGAGACCATTTCTTCTGCTAAAGCACAGGGATATTGCCTCACTTAATAGCAGGAATTCTGAAGTGTAGGAAGAACTCCATTTTCCATATGCCATAGGAGCTTTTACCGAGGGAAAGCTGCCATAAGAGAAATAAGGAAGCTGAACTTTTCTGTTTGTATCCACGGCTGTAAATTAATTCCTTCAGCCGTTTCAGCTCCTGTAAGGTGCGGTGTAATGCTAGGGTCCGTGTAGTGGTACTTCTCAAACCCAGACCTATCAGCTGCTAACACTAAGAACATCTCAGCTTGATTCCCAGCAACAGTTCAGATAAAGATCATAAGCTCTGCTCAGCCGTATGGCTGAAAATGAGTCTGTTGGACATGCTGCAGATATAAAACACAGAAAGACTACAGTAATAGTCCCACTTCTTACTTGTCCCAAGTTCACTTTGCTCTCCAAGCACGTGGTAAATCTGATGGCTACAAGTTTCGCTAGAGGACTCTACAATAGCAATAAAAAAATGCATGCATGCCCCGCTACAGAGCAGAGGTTGCAAAAGCAGCGGCTTTGCCAACCCTGCTAAGTAGAAGGAAGCCCTGAGGACTGGTGCTAAATGTCAGTGTGAATGTACCTCAAAGTGCTTGCAAGAACAGAATTTTCAAGAATTAAGCAGGAAACTTTCTGCAGCACGTCCACAGACATCCATTAAATGGGAAAGAACCTGTCTGCATCAGGAGATGCTTGTGGAACAGTAAAGACATTCAAACACATCTACCCCCAGCCTATTTTTAAGTACCTATGGGATTTCAGATTTTCCTGCTAACTTTGCTGCCTGAACCTGCCTAAAAATCCACACCTCAAATTCAACCTGAGTCAGATTTAAAACATGAGAGTTAGGATTACTTTTTGCCAACACCAAGGGCTGTTAGAATTATGATAGGAAGCAAAAGGAAACCTTTAAAAACAACCTTTGACCTTCTGTAATGAAATCAACTTTCTGTTTAAAAAACGGAACATATTAAGCTGCTCAATTAATAGAATACCTGCTAAGAGAAGTCCATTCAAGGATTTTCATCATAGCAGTCACTCCATAACACCTGACTAGATAAAGCATTTTTACAGACTATTTTATAAAAAAATAATCACACTATTCTGTATTAAAAGCTAAACTTGTTGGTTCAGTTTAACCCAGCCTACAAAACCATCCTGATACATTTTGCTCCTCAAGTTTCATTCCACAAATCAATAGAAGGGTGGGCACTGTGCAAGCACTCTGTCTCATCTCCCATGTTTTCCAGGAGATGCTGTAAAGACAGTCTCTCTGCACATTCCCTCTGCATTTTATCAGTGCTGTTCCTCTTACCTTCTCATCCATAACCCCATTATCGCAAGCATGTGAAGCTTTCTACCCTATTAAAAGTTGGGCTAGTGAAGAAAGAAACTATACCAACAGTAAATGTGATGGAAAACGACAGGAGAAATGGAACAGAGCTTTGATTCTTACATGAATGCCAGACACTTCAAAACCACAAGGGGAACTGCTTTTAGCTTCTTTGGCCTACAGCCTGATAAACTTTGAGCCTTCCCACTCAGCGTCTCTCTGTTACACTTGCAGCTTTGCCCAAGGTGTCTGTCAGACTGTACTCCTTCCATTGAATTTCTAATACTTAACCACTTTCTGCAATTTCCTAAGCAGCAGAAAAGTCCAATACACTCAATTTCACATCTTCTTGACTTGGTACCATATAAACCTTCTTGAAAAGGTTGATTCCAAATGGCCAAGTATCTAAACGTGGAAAGGCTGTTCAAGTCCCTGGACATGCAGAGATGCATCTCTCAATCTAGAAAGTGCTAAAATCCAATGGCCCTCCTATGCTGACAGAATTTTGAAATATATTCCGATCAAATGGAAACAGAATATTTCTCATTTCATAGGATCTAAAGGCTTGTGAATGAGAAAATGCAAGTTTTTAATATTAATATCTTGACATTTTCCAGCATCTCAAAATCAATCCAATATATCAATCCAATAATATTCACAGTGAATTGGAACCAGATGTTTTCCCAAAGTCTGGAAGTTGTCAAAGATTATAAACAAAAGAAGGTGGTTGGGAAAAGAATGTTTAAGAGGGTGGGAAATGTTTCCTAAACAGATCTGCAATCATGTGCTCACCTCCCATAAGATTACGGGATGGGGTGAGAGTGTCCAGAATGGCAGCAGTTTGGAGATGATGGTGTCTGCCACCACTCAAGAACAACACATCTACTGTGCAACTTGCTGTCCAGTTGCCCAGCAAGAAGAGCCACCAGCAGGTGAGCAGCAGTCAGATGAATTACCTGGGTAGGCCACATCCACTCATAGCTTACAGACAGAGTGATACGTTAATTGAGATTATCTACTTTATAAGCACATCATCATTCTCCTTACTAATTTTTCCCCCTTATGAACACTTGTTTAAGGGTCCCTCATTCGCTGCTACCTACCTTTCTTTCGTCACTCTTGTTGCTCCACTCTTAACATGCTGTTTCTACATGTACACACCTTTCTCCCAACCTGATTTTATACTGTAAAATCAGTTGCTATTTGCATTCTCTCCTCACGCTCATGTTCTTCCTCAAAAATAAAGAGACTAAAGTGCAATATAAAAATTGATTGTGGGCAGGTTCGGAGAACTAAAATGCTACACTATTTTGACAGTTTTCCTCACTGAATCAGCTCGCCATGAGCACTTCACAGTAAGCACAAAGGAAAAAGCAGGACTGCACTGTAGGTGATAGAACTCCTACTCCAAAAAGCAACCATCAGATCAGCAAATTACAGTGCAAACCTATAGCCTTGCTCTCTCCCAATGAAATCAATACATTAACACAAACTTCAGTGTTTGATCAGCTCTATACACCTTCCACATTTACTTGAGTCACATCCTGGATTTTAATGAAGCTTTCATATTTTAGTTAAATGTGTTAATTTATGTTTCCATTAATAAAAAGTTCCTAACTGCTCAAGAATTCAAGTGTAGAGCGCTTAAGCCAAGGGAAACATGTCTGTGCTCAAGGTAAAATCCTAATTTCCCTCAACCTGTCTACCTCTGAAATGCCATCACACTGGCCTTACCCTTATTTTTGCCAGTTTATTGCCAATCACCACAGTCCACTAACAGCAGCTGATGGTATCAGTGATGAGAAAGTAGACCGTTATTGTGTATACAAACCACACTTCCCCATAGCTTCACAATTATGTGAAGTATGATAAAAAACGGCTGTCCTGGTGACAGAGGGTGCTTTGAACTGAACAGTGGCGCCAGGTTGGAAGAGGTAAAGATGTGCACAAGCTTGCTGCAGTGCTGTTCAGCACCAGAGCTGGCAGGACAGTAGGACACAACATGCCTGGAAGCAGGAGGCAAACCTGGCTGACAAGATCACGCTGGTGCTGCACAGCACACGTGAAGATGTCTCGTGCCCAGGCACAAGAGTTTCCGCATTCCAGTTTCAGCCAGCTCTTTTACTCCTCTGGTGACTGAGTTTCCAAGTCCACTGTTTAGAAAGCTGTTAAAATTCTCAGGAAAGACAAAAGTTTGACTTAATGCCATGGGATATGATTAATGATTCAGATACGTTTCTCACATGTGACAGCTGTGAGAGCTGTGCAAACAGAACGAATGGCGCTGTTTTGATAGCACTCACTGAAGACTACGGATGCACCAAAGGTTGCTCCTGCTTTAGTCAGTAGCAATACCAGTGTGTGGCAGGATGCAACCGTATCGGTAGACTCATCTGCCTCATATGTATACACACTCAGCTTATAGAGGTTACTATGAGTACGTGTGATCGAGTGGCTACGTGACATAGTGTAGCAGCAGGCTGGGGTTGCACTCTGGATGCAAAGCAGCAGTAAGAGGTGAAACAGTCCCTGTTCTGGTATTCTGTAAGTCTGGTTGCCTTGGTTGGGCAGCCATGGTGGCACTTAAGGCAGCACCTGAAAGGAGGAAGCTGGACAGCTGGGTTAAGCACAGCTTTACTTTCATGAACACACCTCACTGCACACTCAGAAGTGCATAGCACAGAAATGACGCTCTTGGTTCACCCAGCTGCCAGACTAGCCAACCCATGAACTAAACTTTAGGCAGAAAACCTGTCTACCCTAGTGCACACTGGAACCACTGCCCAAGTTTCAAGTTCTTGGTCTGATAACAAAATTCTGAAGTGCTGAAGGCTTTGCCAATAGCCAAGAATAGCTCCCAGTGCATGCTGACTGACTCCACGCATCAGCTCCCAACCTAGGAGCTGACACAAATTACTCATGTTTTTCACAGTCTCTGGACCAGCTCAAGCATGGGGAGTAAACAAAGCATGGGAAATAGAGTGGCAATGCTATTTGAAAGAGGTATTCAGCATGAAAGAAAACAGTAATCCCAGTAATGATAATCAGGCCACAAGTTCATAGGGCAGCATGGTGACAACAAAATGCCAGCTTGTTTTCCCTCAAACGAGAGCTGTATTGCAATGGAGATCAAAAGCAAATGCTGCCCTCTGTACTGCACTAGGCTGTCTATACAAGTGGGCCATTTCTGGAAGAAATGACACCTGAAGAAAGGCTCAGAAGCAAGTTGTACAGAGCACCCCAGCCCCTCCAATAAAACCCTCACCTTACCAGCAGAAACCTAACTGGAAGCAGATGCTAGAAATAATCCAGTTAACTTGCTGATAACCCAAAGCAAGCCCCCCTTTGCTTCCACCCTAGATTCCTTATGTTTCTTACTTTTCCCCTTCGTGCGCAGGGGAAAAGGGATTTCCTAAGTAAAGGAGAAAGCTTCCTACACCTCAGAGGCAATGTTTTCCATTCCAAAGATTAACAGATTCGCTTAATGCTCCTGATTTTACCACACAGACCACAGCTTTCTCTCATCACAAAACAAATAACAGAGAACAGATGCGTACGCCCTATACAGGCTTGACAGAAAAAGCCAAAGGAATGGGAAACAACATGGAACTGTTTCACTGACGCCTAAATGGAAATGGAAAGCTGTTCACCTGCACAATCTGCTAAAGAAGTGGTTAAAAAAATAAAAATAGGGCACTGCTAATCTCTTTTCATGAGCGCTTTTCCCACATCAGATTCAGGTTTCTAAGATCCTTATGACTGTGAAAAAAAAAAAATTCCTCACTACTTGCCGGTATTTGGGAACATCGCTGTTCACTTTCTCCATCGATATCACTGCTGCAATAGAGAACATACTTCTTTTCCCCCCAGTTTCTACCATTTTAGGTTCTCTTTCCTACTAATTAACTTAAGTGCATTTGCCTCCGCTGTTCCTGGCGTGCAGCAACATGACCCTGGCATTGCTCTCAACATCTCTCTGCTTCCCACAGACCTGCACTAAAACCACTGAGTTCTGTCAACTTTGCGGCTCCCCACGAGCAGAGCTCCGTGCAACAGCACAGCAGCAGTGCCCTGTTTGCACGCGCAGGAAGATGACTGTGCATCCCATCACACTGCAGGTTATCTTCACAGCCATCACCAGGGCCACAAACTGAGCTCTCCTGGCACGTTCCTAATGTCCTTCAAGGTTTAGCGACGAGTTACACAACCCAATGCTGTGCAATTTTCATTCATCCAAGGATGAGCCTTCTGATTACAGAAACCAGATAAAGTTGTGCAAAGACGTCATTTGTATCAAGTTTCCTCTGCCACTGATTTTTGCTTAGATTTAGATCAGAAGAGCCTTAAAAACTGCTGCCCAGGATGTGACCCCGGGGTTATATGCTCACTGCAGCTGCATGTAGCTGTGCTCCCTGCTGTTAACTTTATTAATTAAGAGTTTGCATTCCTCCCTTCCGCGTTTGCAGAAACAGCTCTTAAATTTTGGGCGACTGCTCGGCACTCTGCAGATATTTGGCTTTCAGATCACAAAGCACGGATTGCTTCGTGCAACGCTTAAAAACAAAGCGATTCCTTGTTCCCTCCGCCTGTTCTGTGCCACGATTTCTGAATGGATTACTGAGAGACGGGGGGGAGGGGGGGGGGGGAAAACCACCACACACACATAGAAAAGAGGAAGTTGTGCTTTTGGACCGCCACAGCGGAGCGCACGCTTTGCAGAAGGGGTGTAGTTGCAGCAACAATTTCAGGTTTCGATGATCTTAACGCGGATTTCAAAACAAAGCACCTCCCTCCTTCGCGTGGCAGCAGCCCTGCGAGACGGGACTTGGGATGGAAAAGACGGCGCTCGTTATCCCGAGCCTCCCGCCGCGCCGCGCCGCACGCAAAGTTGCGGATAAGCGCGGTCGGGACGCGGGCACGTCCTCGCACGGCGCTGTCACTGCCACCGCACCCCGACCGAGCCTGGGAAGGACGGAGCCCCGCGCACGACGCCCCGCTCCCCCCCTCCTTCCCTCCCTCTTTCCCTCCCTGCCTCCCGCCGCCGCCGCGGCCGGACGGGGCGGCGCTGCCGGGACCAGCACCCGCTCCTCCCCCGTGGGCGCTCACCAGGGGTCGAACTCGTGGATGATGCTCTCAAAGCGGATGACGGCGAAGAGGCGCGAGCTGAAGCCGGCCAGCCAGGCCAGGAAGAGGATGGTGAAGGAGAGCAGTGACTGCCAGCCCGCAGGCTGCGACAGGCCCCCCGACAGGCCGCCCCCCGGCCCGCCGCGGCTGTTGAGCGGCGCCACGGAGTTGGCGGCGGCGCCGGGCTTGTGCTTGCTGTCGGGGGCCGAGTGCTCCGCCATGTTGCGCCCGGGGCTCCCTCGCAGCCGCTCCGCCCGGCGCGCGCGGGGAGGAGGGAGGGGCGGGGGAAGGGAAGGGCGGGGGGAGGGAGGGAAGGGGCAGAGCCAGCCCGCTGCCGCCGCGCTCCTCGCGGGCCGCCCGCCGCCACCGCCGCCTCGCCTCGCCGAGCTCTGCCTCCCGCCGCCGCCCTCGGCAGCCCAGGGGCGGGCGGTGACGAGGGAGCGGGGAGGGGCGGAAGGCGCGCGGCCGCCGCCGGAGCCGTGCTAAGGGGCCGCGCGTGCGCGTGAGCGCAGAGGGCGGGCGCGCGCGGGCTGGCGTCCGGCGGCTCGCGGGCGGTTTGACATTGCCGCCCTCCGGCGCGGGAGGAGCTACGGGGGCAGGGGCGGGGCTGCGGGAGAAGGAGGGGACCGGGGGGAGGGACTGGCCAATCGCCACGGTCGCCCTGCTAACCGGAACTCGGTGACGGCCTGTCACGAAGCGACAGGTATTTAAAAGGGGCGGGGTGAGGCCCGGCGGCCAGTCGGAGTGACGAAGGGGAAGGCGTGGCAGCGCGCGCGCGCGCGGAGGAGAAACGACTTTCATCGCCGGGCATTGGCGAGTCAGGAAAGGGAGGGCGCTGAGTGGCGGCACTGTGAGCCAATGGGAGCGGCGCGGCGGGGGTCACAGCGGGAGAGGAGCGTCGTCGGGGGCGGTGCTGTAGCGTGCGTGGGCTGGTGCGGCTCCTGGCGTCTCGTGCGGCCTCGCGGGGGCTACTGGGAGCCGCAGTTCGCGGCGTGCCCGTGGCGCCAGAGGCGCTGGAGCTGCTGCTGCTTGTGCGGCCCCTGTGGGATGCTAGGGGCACCGTCGCCGTTACTCGCTGCGTGGTGCGGCTCTCCCCAGCGAGCCCTTGGGGCTCGTCGCCCTCCTCTGAGGGTGCCCTAGGCTACCGCCAAGGGCTGCCCGGCCGTCCCTGAATGCTTCTGCTTGGCTTTCGAGGTACGAGCTTCCACTTTGATGCTCCTCCTCGGGGCTCGCGTTCCTTTGAGCCATTTGTTTCAGCCGTTTAATTACCGCCGGAGCGGGCCCCGAGGGCGGGCAGGTAGGAGAGGGAGCTGCAGGCAAGGCTGGCCCCGGGCTGCGGATTGAAACCCCTGTTCTGGTACACTTCCCTCAGCCCTTATTCGTGCCCAGCTGTGACTTACTCACCTGGTTTGAAGGCAGGGCTGCTGCGAGGCACGTTGTGTGCCTGTTGTGAGATGTAGGTTGCTCCAAAAGTAAAGCCTCCTGTTTATCACCACGGGAGCTGCAGCAGATACAAAGGACTCAGTAACACTATGTGATAGAGGAAATTCTCGGCTCCAAAATGTTATTTTTCAACAGCCACCGCCATTAGCTGTGCACTTTCACTAGCAATGAACAAGGAGCCTAAATATTACACTTGTGTAAATCTGCACCAGGCACACAATGTCAGCACTACTAAAACACAACACCCACTGCCTCACTGTGCCCACATCCGCTGCTTGGACCTTGTAATGTTGCTCCTTCTCACTCCTGACTTCCTTGTCAGATGCCATTCTGTCAGACTGCCCCTCTGCTGCCATCTGTCACACAGCAACAACATGGAATGGAATATTGGTGGGAAGGTTCAACCTCTACTGCCATCCCACCGACATCTGCCTCTGATGTTGTGAGCCAACGTCATAAAAGAGGAGGCATTACTTTTGGGGCAGTCCTCACATGAGGTTTAAGAAAACTTCCATAAAATTATGAGGTTCAATTTTGCTGAATCTGGCTCTTAAAAAGCTGTGTGTGTTGTATTTTTCTCTTAGTACATTGTTCTTTTCTCCTCTAGTTAAAATAGGTCAATAATACATTCAAGAGAAATTAAGTTAGACATTTGCCCCTTTCCTAGTGTCGTCTGTGAGGGTTTTTAATGAGCTGCCCAATTGGCATTTCGAGTGAAAGATTTTTTTTTTTTCTTAATTGGGTCATGAATGAGGAGCAAAAGTGGCTAGAAATTTGCAGCTATCCGTTGTTTTCTCAAATGCATTGACTGATTGTATGACAGGCTCAGCCATGGTCTGCTGTTCTGAAATGACTGGTGGTATTTCCATTCTCACAGTTGGATCCTGTCTTCGGTAACAGCAATTCAAGGTTAATGATGCAGTAGGGGAGCAGCTCTATGTGGTGCTGTATGTAGAATACCTTTGTCTTTTCTTCCCCTGCACCCACGAGTCTGGGTACTAAGAAGGCAAAATTGACTGATGATGCACTGAAAAAAAATTGCATACCAGAATTTTTAATGCAAAATTTATCATTTTGCAGTGTTAACTTTCCTAGATTAAGAATCTGCTTTATTTAAAAATCATTGTGGAACATGGTATGGATGAAGTTACATGGCATTCACTTTAAATTTCATTGCTATAACTTTTAACTTCCAGCAGGGAGCTTATATCATTCTGACTATACTGACAATTTTTTTGAGCATAGACAAGCTCAGACAGACCTTGATTTATTTGAATGCTGACTAATGGTAAAGTGTTTCTTTGTCCTTGGTAACAAACGATATTGTTGCCTATTCATTTTCAAACTGTTCTAAAGTCTGCACATGAGAGCCTGGATAACAAAATTTAGTGGTAGCAAAAGCACAGTTCTAGTACAAGCTTTTATTAACGTTTCTATAAATACATTGTCAAAATTTTGTGTGAAATAAGATTGAGTAGTCTTATAGTACGTCTGATTAAACAGTTGCACTCAAATGAAAATTCCTAGTCGTACAGCTGGGTGGTTTTGACACCATGCTGCCATGACCAAAATGGAAAACACTTTTTTGGAGGAAATGCAAAGCATGTCTACTGAGCAACAGCATTCCACCCCTGCTTGAAATTTGTCCTTCCCCATTGCCCTGTAACATGATGGAGCTATTGGAGCAGGTCCAGAGGAAGTCTGAAAAGATGACCAGAGGGCTGGAGGACCCCTCCTATGAAAAAAGTCTGAGGGAGATGGGGCTGTTCAGCCTGGAGAAGAGAAGGCTGTGGGGAGACCTCATTGCAGCCTTTCAGTATTTGAAGGGAGCTTATAAGCAGGAGAGGGATCAACTTTTTCCATTGTAATAGTGAAGGACAAGAGGGAATGTCTTTAGATTAAAAGAGGGCAAGTTTAGATTAGAGATCAGGAAGAAATTCTTTACTCAGAGGAAACAGGCTGCCCAGAGAAGCTGTGGTGCCCCATCCCTGGAGCACTCAAGGTCAGTTTGGATGGGGTCTGGTCAGCCTGAGCTGGTGGGTGGCAGCCCTGCCCATGGCAGGGGATTGGAACTGGGTGGGCTTTAAGGTCCATTCCAACCTAAGCCATTCTATTATTCTTTTTTTTTTTTTTTTTCCCCTCCTTTATGCTTCTGTTCTTCTTTTTTCTTTGTTTTAAGGTGATTTGGTTTAAACTTGTTCCACTGTGTCTGGTGGTATTTTCTTTGAAAACAAAATAACCATGAAAGTGTCCAAATTAATGGTTGATTTACATCAATATGCAATTTGACTTTGCATATTGATTATGAACCATTTTGCATATAGAAAATCAGTTTCCTATTCTGAGTATGTAAAATAATATCCAAATGCCTAAAGGGGGGGGAGGGGGCGGATTCTTATTTATTTTTCAAGCTTCCTCAATAATGGAACTGTTAGGAAGGTAATACCAAGTGTGGAGGTTGTGTTACAACTGGACAAACTGAAGTATCTTGAAAGTTGTAGATCAGTGTACAGTATCATATGAGGGCTCTTCATCCCTCAACACGGCCACCATGTGTCACTGACATGCATCCTGCTGTTGTAAGGATGTCAGACAAAATTAAGACAGAAGAAACCAGATACATCTATGTAATAAATTATGAATCAGAAATACAAACTCGTGGTTGGAGGGAACAATTCATGCTTTTTGCCAAACTTTATTGGCAACAGTTCTGCAGTGTTCATTAACAGTAGTAGGCAGCTTAGTTTAAAAAGCCATAGATAGCAGGTTTAGGGTAATAAGCAAACCTTAAACAGTCCTTCCCACTTTTTGGTCCTGTAGATGAGCAAGTTAGTAAGTTTAGTGCTAAGATTTTGAAGATGGCTTTATAAGCTAATGAAGTAGTACTTCCTGAAATGTAGAGCAGAGCATCACTCAGTGTGCTGGAAGATGCCTGATTCCACTGAGCACATCTCTAAAATCCCTGGACAGTCGTTGTTTAAAAATGTATGGTAGGGTTTAAATGAAAGAAAATACAATATCACTGCATAATAATTATCCTTGAGAACCTGAACTTTAATGCATTTAAAAATAGCTATATATTAGTCTCTACATTAGATAAAATGTAATGAAATTAAAATAATTTAAAAAATCAATTTATTGAAGCAGGTGCGACCTTTTGTGAATACATGCAAATCACTTTAGCTAGTTATAAACTGGCACAAGATTGTCTGCAAAGAGCTTTGCACCTGTGTAACTTTAATGAGTTTTTTAATTGATTTGAATTAAACTGGCACAACTGTTGTGTTTAGACAAGGCCTTAACCTAGCAGTTAATTCAGTAACAGCAGTAGAAACTGGCTTTACTTATTTCTGACAGTGTTCTGCTGTGATTTCCCCCTTTCCAAGAATTTGAACACAAGCTGCTGTTCTTTCTCTGCTCTCCTGTCTTAATTTCCCTCCATAGTTTCCCTTTCTTGTGACCTGCACAGTGATAAAGGTTGCTGCAGTTTGCGCAGACTTCTCAGGAATCACGAAGAGGAATGGCAAGACTCAGTGCATCCTTTCTCTCCCTAGGCAGCCCCTGGCATACTCTGGTGCCAATACCTGTTCTATCAACCTTGTCTTTACTTCTTCAGGGACAAATGGGCAGGCTTCTGGCAGGCTGCTACCAGCTCTGCAAAATCCCCAACCTTTCTTAGAATAACTGAAGCAACATCTTGGGCCTTTTTTTTTAATTATTTTTTATTTTAGAAGAAGACAAAACAAATGACAAAATCCCCCCCAAAACTCATGAAAACCACATGCAGTATTTTTTATGTTTATATTCTTACCTACATGCAAGAGCTGCACAATGTAGAAAACCTGTGGACTTCTGAAGTACCTTTCTCAAGTGTTGTTTTGTTATTTCTAGCACTTGCATGCATGCTTCACCAGACCTTGGTTGTTCTTGGCAAATGCTGCAACGGAGTGTTTTTGCAAAATGTTCATTTTATCCTTTCTACTAGGAAGTAATATGTTGCTTTTGGTTGAGAAGTGTTGGGAAAAAAAAGAAAAAGCCATTTTCTCCAGGGATATCGTGAGTGGCCTTGTCAGACAGTAGAATGGTGATGCTTAGCATGTAAATTCTAAGTCCCCAGAAACTGTAGATACTGGATCTCATTAATATATCATGTTGGAACAGCAGAACTGCTAAGGGACCCAGCTGGAGAGAAAAGCTAGCCCCTGGGGAATGCAGTGAGAGTTGTGTCCATTTTAAATGTATGGGATCTGGGACTGCTTAGTTGTTGTTAATGTGAATTTCCTCACTATATTGAAGCGAGGACAAGGGCAGAATATAGGAAAGAGGCATTCTGCTTTTAGCTGTTACGCCAGCTGCATTTTACAGCATCAGAATAAGATGTGTGGAAACATAGCAAAGAAAAGAAGAAAGGAAAGAAAGAAGATTTTATTTATGTCATTGCTTGAAGCCCTATTTTTGCCTGTAGGATTTTGATCACCCTTTAGTAGTATTTTTCTTCCTTGCCTCCCTTCCCAGAATGTACCACACTATTGCTGATTGGAATTGAATGTAAGGGAAGAGGAAGGAGGTATTTGCATTTTGTCTGTAAACTGCAACTGTATTTCATCAAAGCTTAACTCTTCTGATTTTATTTTGGCCAATAAATTTGAGAAAAGTTTGTAGGTTGGAAAATTTGGCAGTGTTAAATGTATTGCTTTCAGTGCATCAGTACTTCAGCAGGGGCAAAAAAAAAAAAGGAGGAAAGATGATGTAGCACAGTATCAGCAAAGAATTCCCCATGCCTGAAAATTTCTCTGTAAGTATTGTGCAATATATTTCTGTAATTGGGTTTGTAGTCTAAATGTGCCTAGCCTTGAGGAAAGAAGTTATTTTACAGTGGATTGTTTCTAGTGCTTTTCTGTTGTTAGCATTTGAGACTAGTCATTATCTTCTTTTCTATTTTCTACACTGCTTGTAGATATTCTTCTAGTCAACTGCTGCATTAATAACTGCATCAGAATTGCAAAAGAATTTAAATGATTTTGTTGTGGAATGAACTGTGCCAAAACTCACAATGCATTACAGAACAGGAGCTTATGTGTGCTTTGGGATAGAGTAATTTCAGCCCATCCTCACATGCAGATCTGAAGGACTCCATCAAGAAGAAAATGCAGCGGTGACCAATTTATGGATAAGACTTGATTTTTTTGGCTACTGCAATGGCATCAAGAGATTTGACCTCTTCAGAAGTGCAAGAACTGCTGTGTTGCAGAAGGGTTACTAAGAGGACAGAAGCGGACTGAAGATTATGTTCTGTGATATTTAATCTGTTGGTCTTCAGTTATTACTGCAGGAATCTTTTCATCAATGACTGTAGCACTTGCATCCCAGATTTATTGTTATCCAGTTAAATTCATGACGTGGATTTTCTTTTTTAATTATACATCTATCTGGAACAATACATCTTAATATTTAAAAACCTATCTTGAGGAAACTGATCTCACAATAATTGATCCCTACTGCTCAACTCCTTTTGCATTCCTTCTTTAACTATTTGTACTATTTTTCTAGATCTTAGAATACTGAAATCCCTATTGGTAGTTTGTGTTAGTTGTTGATATGTTCTCCCAGACTTAAGAACCCAGCTGGTGTTTCGGATTACTTTCATAGAAGACAATTTACAAATTTCAAAGGAATGCAACCATGAATCTGAAGCAAAAAAAGATGCTTTCTGTTTTGGCTGTATAACAAGTGATGTTGCAAAAACGGAGCCAGAGGACAAATTCTGCTGCCAAAGCACCCAAGTCTCTGTTCAAATTGAGGATAGCACTTTGTGCTCAGATTGTTCCTCTATATATGTTCATATAACAAGCAATTCAGAGCATGGGTTATGTTACTTAAAGATATGTCCATTATGTTCTCCATCACTGGTCCCTTTGGATCAGGTTTAATGTTACAGTGAACTCCATTCCTTGCCAGTGCTCCAGCACGAGTTTGTCCAAGGCTTATAGTCCCTTTAGGGAGTACCTGCACTGGTGCAGCCTTATCTGTTGACCACAGTCCATCTCTACAGAGGTATATCTGTACCTGCCTTACTCATGGGCCACTTTAGGGTGAACTTGTTCCAGTGTGATCCCCTTCAGGGATGTGCCAGCTTCAGCATCCACAGCCACAGATGCTTTGAGATATACCTGCTCTGGTGTAGATTTATCCCCAGTCACAGATGCTTTGAGGCATACGTGCTCCCTCATGGATTTATCCACAGCTCTCAGACCCTTTGACTCAGCTTCCCAATGCAGTTGCAGTCTGTCCAATGCAGCAGCACAGGACCATCAGCCATACCTTGGCCATTACCACATGCCACATACATGGCCAGGGAAACGTTTCCAGTTACATTAGAGTAAGACAAGAAGTAAAGCTCCCTGCAAGCACTAGACTAATATATATTAAAGTGAGCCCCATGGCAGGCACAGGAGCCTGTCAATTAGCAGCAAAACAACTATAAATCCAATCCAGCATGCTCCGATGAAATCTGTTCTGGTCTTAAGCCCCTCGAGCCCCACATTAGGTACCAAAAAAAGGCTGTGATGGTTTAATCCTGCAGAGAAACCCCACACAGGCACTCACTCAGTTCTTCCAGTGTGAGGGGAGGGAGAATTGGGAGGGTAGACCTGCAAACGTGTGGTTTTAAGTGAAGGCAGTCTCAAGGGTAAAGGAAAAGCTGCATGTGCAAGCAAAGCAAAATAAAGAATTCATTCACTACTCCCTATCAGCAGGCAGATGTTTGGCTGTTTCCAGGAAAGCAGAGCTTCTTCATGCATAACGGTTACTTGGGAAGACAAATGCCATAACTCAAGCATCCCCCTCCTGTCTCATTCCTCCTTTCATCCAGCTTGTATTGCTGAGCAAAGCATCACATGGTGTGAAATATCATTCTGGTCAGCTGGGGTCAGCTCTCCTGGCTGTATCCCTTCCCAGGGCTCTCTGCACCCACAGCCTGCTCACAAGCAGGGTGGTGTGACAAACAGAAAAGACCTTGATGCTGTATGAGCATTGGTCAGCAGTAACTAAATCATAACTGACTTCTCAGCACTGTTTTTCA
Organism: Centrocercus urophasianus; assembly: GCF_019232065.1. Lineage (NCBI taxonomy): Eukaryota > Metazoa > Chordata > Aves > Galliformes > Phasianidae > Centrocercus > Centrocercus urophasianus. Next base: position 8,687,078 of record NW_024884711.1, read on the forward strand.
TCACAAATTCAAAATAAAGCACTATAGTAGCTACCATGAAGAAAATTAACCCTATCCCAGTCTGTTGCTGTAGCAGCAGAGAGGGTAGTTCATGCTTTGTTTTAGTTATCTTTATTGCAATTTAAAGGAAGAAATCAATCTAAATGTGATTCCATTGTGAAAAAACAAAGCCGTAAGTGTCGAAGGATCTTCCCCAGGCAGTCATTAAGGAAAAGAGGTGGAATCTGGGAACTACGTTACTACATCTGACTACATTTCCATACTTTGTAGAAGCTGTTGTCTAAGAAAGCACCTCTGGCTTTCTGGTACGTTAGCTTTGGCTGGCAGCTAGAATCCCACATAGATGTTAACCGTCAGGGCAGAATGCGGGAAGAAAAGAGGAAAAATAGGAACGAAAAACGTTAAGAGCGGAGGTAAAGACAGGGAAATTGCTTACCAATTACTGTCATGGGCAAAGCAGCATTGACTCGGATTAAGAATTGCAAGGAATACCTGTTCTGCCATGGAACTGCTCTTCCTCTGAGCTTAATGTTCCCTCTGTTGTTTGTAACTCACTCCCTCCTCTTCTCTCTGGCTGGTATTTTCTGCCCTTTCTTATATATATATTCATTTCTTGGATATTTCCTTACAGATATGCCACCATCTTGACCGCTGGGCTCAGCTTTGGCCTGCATTTGGATGTATTGTAGAACTGTCTGGATCCATCTGGGCCCAGCACAGGGCAGCCCCATTGGAGTCTCCCACAACCAAAACCTTGCTGTGTACACCAAGCACTGGTTTCTAAGTCAAGCTGTATAGGGAAGGCAAGCAGGCTGTACGCATCTTGATATCTTTTTGCTGATTCTCAGGAATTCTTCTTAAACATATACTATCCTTGTTTAAAGAGTATCACATGTTTAACGTTATGCTCAAAAGTTGTAAGTATTTATGGATTCAGACCACGTTTTAAAGGAACTCATTTGTTCCTTTAAAATTCCTCATCAGGGAGTGTATGGAACTGCCGAATCACGGCCTGAACCTCTGATTGACCACCTGAGGTGAGCAGCGTCAGCCCTGGGAGCACAGGTGGAAGTGATTCTCCTGTGCTATTGGAAGGGGTGGAGGCCTGGCTGCACCTCTCCTAGACCCCATTTTAAGAGGTGACCAGCAGTGGGGAAAGTTCTCTTTTGGAGATGGCTCCTCTTGGAATCTTCTCAGCAAGCCCAAGATAAGGGTAAGCTTTCCATTCGTTCTTCTTTAGCGTGGTGACCTGTTTAGCCTAATTTTCCTGTATATTTCTTAATTATAATATCTGTATATTCATTGATTATACAGAGAATGAGTTCAAAGGTTTTGAAGTTGGAGGACTCTCCTCTTTTTTTTTTTTTTTAATCTTGACATGCAAGGTTATTTAATTTGCTGGATTGCTTATGCTTTATCTCCTTCATGTGACTTCCACTTCTATCAGAGATACACTCCGTGGTTTTTATTGCAGGCAGATGGTAAGATTTGTGTGGAAATCATAGGCAGTTTTTATTGAGCTGTTAATTACTGACATTTGCATTATTAGGCGTGGTAATCTCTTATTTCTGCAACAGTTACCCTTCTTCTGGAGAGAGAAGGGACATGTATTAGTCTATGGCTTTCTTGTTTTCTTCTTCAATTCAAATTGCATTAGATAACAACATGGAGGAGACTGTTCAAATGCTCTTTCAATGGCATTAAAGTAATTTGTCAGGCTTGGGAAAATGCAGTGTCATTTCATTGTAGTACCTCTGCTCTTCTGTTCCCTGTAGCTCAGTGTGCACTGTCCTAACCTGAACTGTCAAGTGAAAGTTTGATGTGGCTTCTTCTAAAGTGGTGGGAGAAAATTGCCATTAAAACAGTCGCTACTGGTTCTCATGGGCAGAATCTAGGAAAGCTGTGAATATTAAGTGCAAAGACTGGCTATCTTTTACTTAATGCTCTGTTTTAGTTGGGATAGAAATACGCTTCCAAAGATCAGGCAGATCCTCCAGAGTATTATAAGTACTGTCTGTCAGCATAATACAATTATGTTTTGGAGTTCTATGGAGACTCCTAAAAATTCAGAAACACAAGGTCAAACCCTGAGTGCTTTTAGGTGTTCACTCCCAGATCGTATTAATTTATGATAGCAAGAAGTTGTCTCTATATCTGTCACATAGTAGAAAAATCTGAAGTGCCGCAGGTCCTCGGTAGGATTAAAAAATGAAATATCAATATTTTAGTTCCCCTGTCTCGTTATTCTGTTATCTTTTTGTTCATACAGCCAACACCCTGGTACCTAGATTCTTGATAAGGGAACAACCCTATTCAGCTTCCTCAGCATCAATGCGAGATAGGTCTGTAAGAAATGTGTATAGTAAGCTTTCCTTTCCTTCAGAGTGAGATATTCTACAATCATAATTTGTTCTGCCTATCCTTGCCTGAGAAACGAATACCTCTCAATGCAGGTTTTTAATGTGGTAATTAAACATTCCTGCATTTTATCTTAAGTTCATTTTGGAAGCAGTGCTGTCATCATTCCTAACCATTGCTTTTTATTAACTGTTGGGAAGCCACCTTATTGCATATTGGGAGATTAACTGTAATTAGATTCTATCTCACTAAAACACTGCTATGTAAACCACTTCTCCTCCTGTTTAATTGAGGAACTGAACATGGAGAGACTTTGTTAACAAGGAAAGGATGAATATTTAAATTGGCCAGAACGGTATTATGGCTCTTCTGGGCCTTTTAAGTACATAGTTATTGGTATTACCTCCTTTCCTATGCTTATCCAGTCCTTATTTTCAGGTTGCCTGAAGCTTGAGAAATGCGCTGGAGTTATAAATAATATACTGGTAGCAAAGTTGAGATGTCTGGTGTACAAAACAAGCCCATCAGCATATGTACATTGTGAACAAATAAACACTATGTGTTTCTGTCTGTGTCTGGTCAGTTTTGAATCTGTGGAAAATGTCTATTTCTTAGTTAAACATAGTTGTGGCAGAGCTTTTTCTCATTTCTCCAAGAGTGGAGTCATAGGATCCAGCTCCTTTGGTGGCAGGGTTGTTGTTTACAGTTTTCAAAGTGTGATGTGTGCAGCTCCATCCTAGGTTTCTTTGAGGAGTTTGCAAAAGGAAGCATTAAATCAATGACCTTAGATTGACTATGGAAACCTCTTGAAGTACCTCTTCACAGGAAAACTCTTTGAGGTGTAAACTTGAAAAGGAGGGAAAACAAGTATTTTGTTGTAGTATTTATGCTGTTGCTTTTCTGCAGGGTCCTTTACTGCAGGCAAGGAGCTGCCCCAGTCCTGTCTGCTGGCAAATAGAGTTAATGCATTGGCTCAAAGAACTGTAAAGATGCTACAGTGTATTTTACCTTTTAGACACTGTTTGTTTTGAATATCTGCACCTAAAGCTGATAAAATCTAGATTTCCTAGGGTAACAATACTGCAAACTGGCATGTACTTCTGTACATACACCGTTAATATTAAGTAGTCTTAAGTTTCTTGAACTTCAGCTGTGTTGCAGGGGTGCCAACTGCTATACCTGAAGCAGAAGGGAAGAAAACGGGGGCAATAATTGTGGAGTACTTCAGTTCTAGAGAAACACAAGCAGGGTTTTCAGTCCTTAACTCTTATTCTGTGACTATGGTGGAGGGAAGAGAAAATCGCTTGTACCTTAAGAAGCATACACGAAATTCTAGTGAGTGGGAGCATTCTTGATGCTTAGCTACCTGGTTAATTTAGGCAACTTGCCTCTGGTAATATAGTTAAGCATTTCTTGCTGTGAGTTTTCACATTCTTTTGTAGATGGAGTTGCTTGGATTCTAACTGGGCTGAATCACTGATAGAAGACTGGGGTTATGAGAGGAGACAGTCTGTGGATTTTCCTGTTAAGGTTTCCATCTAGGTGAGGTGAAGAGCTGGCAGAGCATACTTAGAGTGATCTGTTAGGCTTGTCTTTTATGTCACGTTCTTTGAGGAAGCCAGAAGGATGACTATTAACTAGAAAGTTCTAGACAGTCTTCTAGGTATGTTTTAAATCTCCCATTTCTATGAAAAATTAACAGAAGAGCTGTGGTTAATAAATAAAATACATTGCAGTGCTCTTTCTAGAGATCAGGTTGTTTTGATCATTTGAAGTTTGATTGTATGTCTGGATATGACAAAGGAGATAGATTTGAGGATTCTGTCTAGCAGTGGCTGAGATGAGGATGTCCCTGCAGATTTCTGATGATGGGAGGGACGTTGCTTGCAGGTTGGAAATATTTTTGTAAGATCTGCTTTCATATTATCTCTTTTGGGATGTTTTACTTGAAATCTGTCACTTAAAATTTTTTGAAATACACAAGCCTTGAGTTGAGCACTTAAGCTAAGTATTTCACTTTAAGCGCATGTAAGCCTCCATTAAAGTGCACAGAGTTAACTTTATGCTGTTTTGCTAGGTCAAGTCCCTAGATAGTTCAATGTAAATAAATATGCATCTTGAAATGAGCATTGTTCCCAGGTTTGGTGAAAGAATTTTTGCTTTCTATATTAATGTAAATCTTGGTATAAATCTCCATTGAATGCAGTTTTTTTTATAAATCTGCTTTTCAGCAAACCAGATAAAGGAAGCATACCACAAATATTCCTCCCTCTCTCCCACTCTTCCCTCAATTGCATTTGATCAGATTTCTATATATTGGTGCTACTATTTTATTAAGAATTTATGAAATACTGAGCAGAAGATACCTCTCTTTTCAACAGCCTAAGGGCTGGATTTGTGCACTGTTCCATGCTGTTATATAAGGGAAGAGACAGCGCAAGACGTCACCTGCCTTCCTACTCCAACCCAGCATAATGCCAGTCATTGTGCTAAGAAACTCTATTATCACTCTGCAAATAGGATTAAGCCACTGTCAGTAAGAGTTATTCATAGTTTTGAAAGAATCAGCCCACAGAAGTGGATATCAGATTCTTATTTTTGGTGATGGGGGTGTACCTTGAGTGTGAGGAGCTCAAAGTTCCTCAAAGCCTGGCTGGCTGTGCTCAGGAGTAACTAGTAGGCGTAGCCTGTACGTAGCCTGTCTGGCCTATAGGAAAGACTGTGTAGGTCCACAATATGGAAAGCAGAAAGCAATTGCTGGGACTACACATCACTGCAGGGTCATCAGCTGCTTACTGTAAGGGATGAGTAGTGGGGTCATGCACTGCGTTAGCTACCAGTGTTTCTCAGGAAGGATTTGCATTTGGGCTCCCAAGAGCACCTTGCTCTGCACACCTTGTGGAAGCAGGTATCAGTAACTGAGGCCCCATCTTCATCCTTTCTTTTTCATTCTTTTGAATTGTAGGTGCCCCAAATTCAGCCCAGAACATCTTTCTTGTAGGGTAAAGGTGCAACTCAAGGTGACAATATTAATTTTAGGCATTTTAGTAATTATCCCAAGTTAGTCTGGGAAAAATCCAGGTCGCTTCAGGAATTCTCACTGATACGATGAATCATTTATTGCTCTAACTTGACATGTAGATTCACAGCTCAAATTGGGTTTAAAAGCCTGTTATGTACTTTTTTTTTTTTTTAATGTATGACTGCTATTTCACTCTGCTCTGGGCATACAGCAAGTTGTACTGGACCAGTCAAATGTAAACACATCAGAAAGTATAATATTTAAAGCATGATACAGTGGTTGTGAAATGGTGCTTAAATCTAAATCATTTATTTGCTTTCATTGTGGTTTTTAGAGTCTTTAGTGAATCTCTCCGATTTCTTAACCTTAATATCTTCCAGAAAGTTAAAATTTTTTGTAAGATGCTGTGATTGTCAAGAAATGAGTTTTATTGCATATATATTTAAAAAGTCATTGATCTTCACGTAGTATATGAATCATAGATTTTACAGATAGGAGAAAGCCACTGGATTATGTAGTTGATCTTCTCACTGTTGCAAACTCTCTACCATAAATTTTTCCAGTGCAACACCAATGTTCATAAATCCATGGGACCTGATGGAATACATCCACAGGGATATGGAGGTGATTGCTGAACTGCTTTCTGTTATCTTTGAGAGGTCATGGAGAATGGGGGAGATGCCTGAAGACTGAAGGATAGCCAATGTCACTCCAGTCTTCAAAAAGGAAGATCCAGGTATTTACAGGCCAGTCAGCCTCACCTCTGTCCCTGGAAAGGTGATGGAACAGCTTGTGCTGGATGCCATCTCCAGACAGCTGGAAGAAAAGGGGGTTATCAGGAGCAGTCAGCATGGGTTCACCAGGGGGAGGTCGTGCTTGACCAACCTGGTAGCCTTCTATGATATTGTCTCTGGCTGGGTGGATGGGGGGAGAGCAGCGGATGTAGTCTACCTTGATTTTGGCAAGGCATTTGATACTGTCTCCCACGACATCCTTATAACAAAGCTGAGGAAGTGTGGGATAGATGAGTGGACAGTGAGGTGGGTTGAGAATTGGCAGGCTGGCAGAGCACAGAGGGTCGTCATTGGCAGTGCAGAGTCCAGTTGGAGACCTGTAACTAGCAGTGTTCCTCAGGGGTCAGTGCTGGGTCGGGTCTTGTTCAACATCTTCATCAATGACCTTGATGAGGGGGTAGTGGCCACCCTCAGCAAGTTTGATACAAAGTTGGGAGGATTGGCTGCCACGCCTGAAGGCTGTGCTGCCATTCAGCGAGACCTGGACAGGCTGGAGAGCTGGGCAGTAAGAAACCAGATGAGGTTTAACAAAAGCAAGTGTAAAGTCTTGCATCTAGGGAGGAATAATTGCATGCACTGGTACAGCTTGGGGGATGAGCTGCTGGAGGGGAGCTCTGCAGAGAGGGACCTGGGTGTCCTGGTGGATGACAGGCTGGCCATGAGCCAGCAGTGTGCCCTTGCGGCCAAGAGGGCCAATGGCATCCTGGGGTGCATTAAAAAGAGCGTGGCCAGCAGGTCAAGGGAGGTGATCCTCCCCCTGTACTCTGCCCTGGTGAGGCCTCATCTGGAGTACTGCGTCCAGTTCTGGGCTCCCCAGTACAAAAAAGACAGGGATCTCTTGGAAAGAGTCCAAGGGAGGGCCACGAAGATGGTGAAGGGCCTGGAGCATCTCCCCTATGAAGAAAGGCTGAGTGAACTGGGTCTGTTCAGCCTTGAGAAAAGAAGACTGAGAGGGGACCTGATTCAGGTCTATAAATATCTAAGGTGTGGGAGGCAGAGTGGTGAGGCCGGACTGTTTTCAGCAGTATGTGGAGACAGGACAAGGGGAAACGGCCAGGAACTGCAGCATAGGAAGTTCCGCACAAATGTGCACAAGAACTTCTTTACAGTGAGGTGACGGAGCACTGGAACAGGCTGCCCAGGGAGGTCGTGGAGTCTCCTTCTCTGGAGATGTTCAAGGCCTGCCTGGATGCCTACCTGTGCGACCTGCTGTAGGGAACCTGGAGGTCCCTTCCAACCCTTACAATTCTGTGATTCTGTCACTTATGGACCTTGGTGTTAAATATCTTTGCAAATAACAGAATTTTTAACCAATTCCCTGGGGAAACATTGAACAGTTTATTCAAAACTATCACATGATACTTTATATTTATCATTCAGTATAGATGGATGAATGTAGATATATTTTAAAGGAACATTTTATCGGATCTTTTCTGGGGTAGGTGGATAGAAAAATTGAAAGCATTTTCCAGTGCCATATGTACCCAAGCTCCCTAGCAAATGGAGAGGTTTTGCAGTTTTCATATGTATTTTGCTACAGGAAGAGGCCCTCCTAATGAGAGAGAGAGGATATACTATTGAAAAAATTATTTCAAATACACCCTGATTAAGAAAGAAAGAAACAAAACAAAACAAAAAAAAACAAAACAAACAACAACAACAACAAAAAAAAAAAAAACAAAAACCACACACACACAAAAAAACCAAACAAACAAAAAACCATGAAAAGGTTCTGATCTTGCCATGACCTCTCATCACAGCTATTTCATACACTGATAACTGCAGTGACAGGTAAACAAAAGAGCGAAGAAAAAAAAATTGTAAATGATATCCCTTTATTTTAAATTAATTCCTGTTTCTCTTTACTGCTGTCATTAATAATTCTTGCAGCCAGCCACTGTGGATCTTTATAGCAATTTCTTCTGAACTAACAATGTTATCATTGGAACAAATTGCACAGGTCTTGTTCTTTTAATCTTCTTACATACTAAAGAGCAAGTAAAAAATAGCATTATTTTTATGTTTCTATAATGGTAACTTTCGTTTTGTTTCCATCTAATGAATCTGTTACTGTGCTTGTTGGAAGATGCAACAGAAGCAATTTATTATGTTTTAAAGTACATTGTAGCACATCTATTTGCTCATAAATACAATGATTTACCATTTCTTAGAGTCACCTTAGTTGATAATGATGGCTTACAGTGTAAGAGTGCACAGTGAGAGGATAATTAATAGGATTCTCAGAAATGAGCACTGGTCAGTTTAAATAAGGTCAAAACATTACTTTAAACCATTTAGATGAAACTAAAGCTAATATTATGTACCCTTGTTATTTTGAAATCAGTGCTAATATTTTAAGTCACTTTAATTCACTTTCTGAGTGGTTAGAATGTTGACTAATAAGTGACTTTCAGTATTTCTTTGCCATCCTCAAGTTCCTTAATTAATTGTATCTTAGGAAGTAACATGATTGTGTACATAGCTATTGATCTGTTTATGTCCTAACAAAAGGATTTTAGACTTCATCCCTTAATTACACACAGCGTATTCCTGATGTTTTTCCTCTGTAATGATAAAGGCCTCAGGAAAGAGGAAAAGAGTTGCTCTCTTTCCTTCCCAAAAGCATTGTTCGGACTTAGGCCCACCTTAGACTGTCAGCAAGTACTTAAAGACTTAAAGTAAGTTGGATGTTTCACAAAAAATTATAGAATGGTTTGGGTTGGAAGGGACCTTTAAGATCACCTAGTTCCAACCCGCCTGCAATAGCCAGGGACACCTCCCTCTAGACCAGGTTGCTTGGAGCCCCATCCAGCCTAGTCTTGAGTGCTTCCAGGGAGGAGGGGGTATAGTAAAGATGCTGGTTTTGTACTGTAGAGTGCCTATGTGGTTTTTTTTTTTGTTGTTTTGTTTTGTTTTTGCTTAATGAAAGTAAAAATGAGAGCTAAGGTAAAAATGTATCCATAAGATAAGGAAGTAGTGCTTCCTATGGTAGGAACTTTTTCTGATTTTATTTGTCAAGTTGCAGAGCAAAAATGAACAAATTTGTTGCCCAGGAAGTGGAAAATAGAAGTCCTCAAAATTTGTATGGCGTTTTTAAGAAGAATCTTTTAGACTGGAGTTAGTTTCTTATGAGAGATCTTCCCACCAAAGCTTCAAATGACAAAGGAAATGTCATTTGTTTCCCTAGCTGGGAGTTTTATACTAAATTTTCATTAATCAGGCTTCATGTCTAAATGGTAATTTCCAGAAAGTAAAATCTTATTTCCTTTAAGAATTAGTCTTTGTCTCTCTCCTGCTCTTTTCTTAAGCATTGTTTAATTTTAAAGCTGATGAATATCTATTGTCATCTCTCGTACTGTATGTCTACACTGCAATCTAACAATGTAGAGAGCTGTCTTTAAAACAGCTAGCCTGGGTGTTGGGCATAGTGCAGCCAGCCGGGGGTTTGAAACTCCATTTAGGCTCTAATATTTTTAGTCTTCAACAGTCTTTAGAGATCATTCTGTTTTGGGGTGTACTTCTCTGAGTCCCCAAACAAGTGAGTTAAAAGTCAGCTTATGTACACAGACTGCACTGCTAAGTGGCATACTAGAGTATTCCTCATTCTTTGTGATGTGTAAAGGATGATGAGTGTGCCCTGGTCCCTGAGGTTGAGAGAGTCCTGACTAATAAGTGGTCTGATGTGGCTTCCAACCAAAAAAAAAAAAAAAAAACAAAAAAAAACAAAAAAAAAAAAACCCAAACAAACAATACTGGAGTTGCACCGCTGTTTTGAGAGTGATTTCTCTCCATGAGAGGTGCATAAATGAGCAAGTTCTGTCAGAGCAACTGATTTGGACAAATCAAGCTTAACAGAGAATCTTACAACAGCCTTGAGCATTCAGCCCAGTCTTCTAGTCATTTAGCATCAAAGCAATCAGGCAAGCCAATGTCAATTTCTTATAGCACTCACGTCCTCCTTAGGTTACTTATCTGAGATTTATTTTGACAAGTTCCATTTTTATGGTGTATTTTTATTATCTTCAAAAGAAAAAACATACATTTTTCAAGTAGAATATAACAATATTAGTGTGTTGCCCTTTGTTCAAGACTGTATTTTTTTTCTTAGTAAAAATAATTTTGTTTACCACTTTTGTAGTACCCCATGTATTGAAAAGAGCTTTGCTGCCAACAACTGGATAACTCCTGTAGGCTTGCTAGATACTGTGTACATTTTAGAGATAAACTGAGACAGAAAAGCATGAACACCCACCCTTTGAAAGTATCCAGAATTGTTGGTCTCCAAGTTCCCTACTGTCCACTCCAGTTTCAGACCTTCTTGGCACATCTTCCTCTTTTGTTATCTTCAGTGAGAGAATCAATTTTTAATCCTGAAAACAGGAAGAAGGATAATTGTCAGCATGTCTGTCAATTATCAAAATAATATAAATATGAGATGGGCTTTTGAATAAAGGTCTATTATAAATACAGATAGAAAAGGACAACATTTTTCTGAGCTTCAGTGTATTCTTGCAAAATCTATGAATGATTATCTACAGAATGATCTTGACTAATGTCTCTAACCTCTGATCCAAATGCTCTGCAGTGCATCTTAATAATATCATAATATTCCAATATTTTTGTAGTAAAAGCTTTAAACGTTGACTTTCACAGAGAACTCCTTTCTTTTTAATTTTCAAATGTAACTCTTTTGACTACACATCACTTGGCAAAGACTTAAGTTTAACTGCACAATCTCTTTTTGAAGGATGAAAACTGAAAAGAAATCGTTTTCATTCTTACAGTAAAAGACCTTGAATTTTTGAAAAGCCATATAAAAAGTCTCATTTGAAGAGTTCACACTTCTGACTAGCCTAAGAAAGCTTCAGAATTATTACTAAGTGGAATTTTTTTTTACTATACCTCTGTGTTGAATGCATTGCAGCTACTACAAATACTTGAACAGCAGTTAAAAAGAAGTTTTTGCTAAATCTTGCCATACTGAACAGCACTTCTTACATATTTGGCAGAACTGTGCCCTTGGGAAGTGAAGGAAAAGGCAGAGAGGCTGGCCTGTATTCAGGCATAATACTCAGGGATGTAAACTGCAGAGATAAGATCTTTGAGCCTGTTTAATGATTTGTTACTGCTGAAAGGAACATCTCAGCTTCTGCTCTCCCCTACTTTCTGTTCTGTCCTCCCTTACTTCAACTTCCATGGTCCAACTTCTTTTACAGGTGCTGGTGCTTGTTCCATCACTCATAAGCTGATTCAGTTCATTAAGAGAGCAGAAAGTAGGGTTGGGCTGTGGATGTTTTGTTTGCATTTGTTTGGCTGAACTGAGCAGACTTTTGCCATTATATTCATTTTGTATTTGTCATGGAGTTACCTGGATGCACACCTAACTGAAAGATGGTCCTTGTCCTGGAAAACATAGGATATTTTAGAAATCAGTAGAATTTCGTTATGTGTTTAAGCTATTACTAGTTCAGGGCTCAGTACAAAAATAATTAAATAAAAAAAAACTTTCCAGTGGAAAATAAAATCAGAATATTCTGATAGCCAAAAACATACCAGAATCTCAGAACCATATGTACTGAAGTTCTGCAACGCTTGTCACCCCAGAACAACAGGAGCAAGTCTTTTCATTCAAAGCTCTGCTTGGTATTCATGATTTCATAGGCCCTGGGGAAGTCAAGGTTAAACTGGTTTCCTCTTCAGGTTTAAAAGTAATGTGCTTTCACCTCCTCAACCCCTCTGCTTTTAGCCTCACGTGTTTTCAGAGAGAGCCTGCTTTCTCTACCTTGATAAATGCAACCTCTCTCCCCTTTTCTGTTTTCCTTTCGTCAGTTTTCCTCTGTTCTTAAATAGGCGAGTTTATATTTCCTTTTAATTGAAAATGGCAATAGGTATAACATCAGGAATTATTTATCAAAATGCTGGCATTTTAAATTCATATTGGAAAATACTAAAAGTGCTAAGTTGAGCTCCCCTGTAACTCCATCAAAACTTTTTAGTTTTCCTATTCATTTAGCAGTTCTAATAGCATTAATATTATTTTAGGTTGTACTTAATGATGCTTATGAAGAAACATTGTTTTCTGGTACCAGGTTTCCTTTTTCTTTTTTTAATTCATCCAAGTAAGAAAGATGCACCCCATCAATCTTGATTTTTTTTTTTTTTTTTTTTTTTAAAACTTGATTGTTACTGAATCAACACGTAGTTTATTTCTGCAGCTGTATGAAGATATCAGTAAAATATCTGAGAATAGTAAGTCTCCCCAGAGGCCTTAATTAGACATAACATCCTAGTAGGTGTGTTCAAATATTAAGAATATTGCTTAGCAGCGTAGTCTTTCCTGTGTGGAACCAGGATATTGAGCATCCATAAAGCAGAAAGATAAGTCATGCTATTTGTCTCCTTGCTTTTCTAGTAGTATGCAAGAAATAGACTGAGTAGAAGTTGACAACCATGGATTATATAGATTAGAGGGAAAAAAATGAGGGAGTTTTCAGTTTTTTGTTTTTTTGTCTCCAGCAGTTGAATTTGGGATGGAAAAAAAGAGCACCTATTTATTGATGTGTCATAAGTTACATGTTTTCCTTCATAAACCTTAACCTTGGCCTAAATGCCTTCCAAAATGATCAGAGTTTTCTAAAATCTGTGGTATAAGACTAGCTGGACAACAGCTCCAGACCAAGCAGTTCTCAATGTGAAAAGTGTAGAACAAACTTCACTTGGGCTCTGTCATAATGCAAAGCTTTAAGAGAGCCTGTTCCTAAATTGTGTCCTTCATCATGCAAATCCAGAGTCAGCACGATCCCTTACTGTTGCCTTTGCAGATGAACAAGCTGTTCTGCAACTGTTTTTAAAAATGTTTTGCTGCCATTAATTTAGCAGTCACTTTTTTGTTGTGATTTTCTAATTTCAGAACTTGAGGTTTATCTACACAGTTCAATTCATGAAAATTAATGTGAGTCAACGAAAGATATGGCTTAGAAATAGATCAGTTAAACATCATTAAAACCCCCAAGGGCCTTCTTATCCAGAATTCAAGTGGTCCTAATTTAATTTAATTTACTTCTACACTGAAGTTAGATCATTCAAATGTAATTCTAAAGGAGAACATGCACATTAGGGTTTAATGCAGTTTTACAGCTTCTCTTTAAAGTAACATTTTTAGTTAATTCACTTCCTGATTGTCTCCATATAAATAAATCCCTAATCCCACAAGTGTTTTCAGTTCTGGCTAATCCTTGACACTTCTTAATAAGGGACTGCATAATCCAGATAGTGTCTCTACCAATTGCTGAACTGGAAAATATCCAATTTCCAAAGTCTGCTACATCTGTTAAGACTTTGTCCCTGACTGTTCAGGTTTACCAGCAAACTATAGGGCAATTGTAAGACAGGCTAAGATCTATAGTTTTTGTTTTTCAAATCAATTAGCTGATACTAATACAATCAGGCTCTCATCTATTAACCAAGCTAAAAAGCTTTTAAGCTGATCTGCAGGGGATATCTTTAGCATCTTCATCCAAACATTCCCTCAGGGGTGAACCATTTTCAGCTAAATGTCATGCGTGAAAGGATGCTTGAACCCTGCTATAATGAGGTATAATTATTGGATGCAGGACTCTAAGTCTACCTAGGGGAGGAGATTTAAATTCCATAACAGATTTCTTAGATGTCAGTGAGTAAAGTCTGCCTGGAGGAAGTATAGGATGTGTGTATCTCAGCAGGCAGCTCAGTACCTCGTATTTAGGTAATTTTAGGTGCTTCAAGTGGATTCTGCTATTATTTATTTCTGCAAGGGATCCCACTGCTGATGGGAAAGGTTACTATTTGAGCTGTGGTAGTAAAACGAATATAAACTGTTACCCATTTGTTTTGTTTGCTTTTAAGGGGAACCATGAAGTAAAGACACTGCGGTGAAGTACAGATACAGATTGTGGTGACGTTGTGGAAGTGCAGTGGCCCTTGCGGTATGTGGAGATGTGAATGTCAGCCTTGTGACAAAAGTATATGAGTGACCCTGTCATATGTGGGTACTTAGTCATTTGAATTTAGGAGTCAGAAGTAATGAAGTGTGTTGAAACATCTTTTTTTCTTAATGGTATAAAATCTGCAACAGAAACTGAGCTGTTAACCATGCTAGCCTTATGAGCTGTGAGGTTCAAAACAAACTTTTAAGCTCAATTACTTCAATTGCCATCAACTATATTGATCAGATATTCACCAGCTACAGTGGAAGTGAGGACATGTGTCTCACTATGTTAAGAAGTCTTAATCTAGAGGTAAGTCCCATTGTAATTACTGAGCATCAAATGTTTTTTATCTTTATATCTGTACACAGACTAAAACTTCATATGGTAAATCCAACTTTTGACTTTAATGGAAACCACTCTGGCTACAGAAAAGAGCAACTTGAATCATACTTCTGGGTTAGAATTCTCTGAAAAATTTTGGTAGTCTAGCTTTGTTTCTGGTGACTATATGCAAGTGGGTATGCGTGATCTTTTTCACTAAAATTTTAAGGAGGAGCAGGTGTTTCTATGGTGACACATAGTTGTCACAAAACTATGAAGCAGTATAAGCTCCAAGTTGACTACTGGCAAATTCAATAGAAATGAGTACGTGCTTGTAATTAAGCCAGAAGACAAGTTTACTGTGACACGATCTGGCAGTGTACAGGACTGCAGCCTCATCCTACTGAAACAGGAGTGCAGGCATCTCCTCTGGGGAGGGCAAGGGAAAAACTTTTGAAAGGCTGCTGCTAATTACATTTCCTATATTAGATTTCTCATGAAATAAAGAAATACCAGTGGTTAGCTACCTACTATCCTTGTTCTAAATGTACAGAAATGTGATGGTATCATTATCACTTCTTCCTTCACGTTTTCCAAAGAGTTTTCTTATCTGTGTATTTTATGTAGGTCACTCTGAAAGTAATGCCTCCTGTTTATTTCTGTGGAAACTACAGCAGATACAAGGAACACAATAACACTATTTGATAGAGCAAATTATCATTTAAAAAATGCTGTTTTTTCAACATAGTCGTTACCATTAGCTATGCATTCTCAACAGTGATGAACAAGAGCCCAAATGCCACATTTGTAAAAATCTGCAGCAGCAGGGGTGACCTACTGCCTCACAGCTGCTATGATAGCATTGTTGCTAGGAGAACATTGCCCATGCAGTTGAACTTTCACTGTGCTCACATCCACTGATTGGTCTCCATAAGCATTCACAAGTGTTGATGAATGTCAGTTGGTGCCATTTTTTCCACATGGAGGAATTCAACTCCTCTGCTGCATCTGAACTTCCATTAGAGATGCCATTCTGTCAGACTGCCTCTCTGCTGCCATCTGTCACACACCAACAACTTGTAACAGAATATTGGTGGGAAGGTTCAATCTCTGGTACTGTACTACCGATGTCCACTTCTGACAGAGGAGGCCAAGATCATAAAATAGATGTTACCTTCAGAGCATCCCTTGTAAGAGGCCCCCGACCCTTCCCTTCTGAGCTCCGATAATTCATAGCCCGAGGTGGTTTGGTTGGAGAATGAGAAGCCATTGAATAAATAAAATGCTGAAATTTCACTCTCCATGGGGATTACAACTTTCATTAGCCTCAGTGAAAACCACATTCACTAAATTTAGAGCTGCAGCTGAGCTCAATACAGATAATGTATTTAATGTATGCCCTGGGCAGTGAAGTTGAAACTATTTTCAACTAATTTTCTTCAGTGTAAGTTTCCTGATAACTTAGGTTTTTTTTCCTCAGAGCAGCAAGTGATATTTTTCCACTGCAGCCAACATCTTCCGTGACAAATCTGTATCACTTTATACTGCCATGTTTTCTCCCTGCCTGGTAATATAGTGCCACAGTATGATAGTGCATGCAAAGGTATGGTTTTTCCCAGTCATATTGTCATGTCACACTGTTAAAGAATGTGGAGACTTTTCATTTTTTTTCCACATGCATCTTAATTTTACCAAACTAAGAACAGTTCGAGCTTGATGGGAAGGCAATAAAATCAGATATATTCTCCTTAGAAAAATGAAAATGTTTAGCTGTTGTATATTTATGGAAGGCAACAGAAGTGTGCAAACAAGACATGAAGTGAGGATTCGGAACACAAAGTAAATTTCAAAATTAGAAATAGTTTTCTTCATAACATTGTTAACTGCAGAAGTATGACACTGAATTACTCTATATTACGGGTACGCGGTAGGTACTTTTGACATCCATGCATTCAAATTTCTGTCCTGAATTTTGACTATGTATGTTTAAGCTCAATTATGTAGTAAATTTATGTTTTTCAATAGTTAAGGTGAAATTACTTCATGGTCCATGGCCAGGACTTGTTGATGTTAATGGTCAAGCAATTGTGAAAGCAAATATATGCTTATTTGAATGTTTATTTCTGCTCTGGAAAAACTTATTTTTAGCAATGTGTTTTAGGCTTCTTCCTGCTTAAATATGCAGTTTTGTAGGATAAGCTTTTATCTTATATATTAAATTTCTTGGTGTGGTAGTATAGCATATTTAAGAATTTATTAGGAATAAACTTGATTCTTAAACACAGGAAACTTATTGTTATTACAAAGAGGACGGTGAAATTTCCCATCAGCACAAGGTGGCCACTTTATCTACTCTTTATTCTAATTGAGAACAACTGTAAATGATTGCACAGGGACAAGGCATCTGGCCAGATTTTTTTTTTTTTTTAAATCTGGTGATAGGATTAGTAACTAGTGATAGAATTAGAATCTGATGAGTATATATATATATATATATATATTTTTATTTGCTACATTTTACATAGCTAGATAGTAACTAAGAACTTCAAGCCTCTTGCACGCTATTTCTCTGAAGGTAGTATTTGATAGGAAGATTTTTAGCAAAATCTTGTGTTTCTTAACAGGGACTTGTTTCTTTCTATTGGTAGAACTGCAAGCTGCAATGCTTCCCGCATTACTGAACAAGGGGGAACAATTCACAGAATGGAGTTTTACTTTGGAAAAGATTAATCAATCCACTGCATTTTCCTTTCTTCTAATTGATTATTCCAAAGCTCGAAAGTGGCTAGAATTACAGATCTTAGGAAAAAGTGTGTTTGTCATTGTTTTTCACTAAGTAGTGTGATTATCTGGGCACTGTAATGCTGAGATCATCCTTACTACCTCCTTCAGCTTTTTTTGTTTTGGCGTGGACTGTGTGTGAGAGAGGAAGTAACAGTCAAGAAATTCAATTATACTAGAAAACTTCCCAAAAACATATTGTCATAGAAACTGCATATGGAAGTGTATAGTCAAGTAAGGAATCAGATGATACAAATAAGTATTAACAGTTCCTTTTTCATAAACCCTGTCATTTATGGTTCATAGGAATTTTGCTCCAAATAATCAATAACTGGGATGCTACCTTCATTTAAAATTCTGCTTAAATTTATGCAGGGGAATTTTTATGTCATGGAGTCTGACTCTAGGGATGATGAATGGTTCTCTAGGAAAAGTAGCTCTTCTGGGTGACAGATGCAGTCACTGTTTCCATGAGGCTTAACCACTGAGGAGTGCAGTGTCTCACTGCTGGGAATAGTTTGTCTTTGAAAGTTTATATTAAAGGTTTAGATTTAGTGGTTGAAACGATGTGTTTTAGATAACTGCTGGAACTAAACCTGTGCTGAGCTCCATGTGATAGATTACAGATTCTATTAGTGATGGATACAAAGTGAAGTTTTTGCTTAAAGGATTTTGGAAGAGGAACTCTGTGTTTTAGTGAACTGTACAGTAGAGAGAGTTTCTTGTGTTCCTTGATCTCTCAGAAGGATGGTGACACAGGGAAGAAATATACTTCTTTATTTAGGCAGGAAAATCTCAACACTTTTTCATCTAGCTAGGAGCTAAGTAAAACATTTTCTCATATAGTGATTTCAGGAGAAGCAAATTGCAGTATGTAGTGCAGAGAATCATTGTCTACTGAATTTCCTACTAGCTTCAATTAATTTCTTCTTTATTTAGTCCCAGATAGAAGTGAAGTGTTACTCGTTCTGCAACAGCTGTCACATTCTTCTCTAGAATTAACTTTGTAGTGAAGTGGAGTGCTGTCATATTTCTGGTCTACCTCTCAAAGTAGCTGACAGTATTCATAATGTTAATGAACCACCTTCCCCACTGAATCTCAACCCTTCCAACTTTGTGCACTTTCCATATTCTGTTCTATCAAACTCTACTTCTTCCAAGTTTCTCCTGGCCCAATTTTCCCTCACCAGCTCCTTCCACTCAGACTGCTTACCTTTATCTCTACATTTTGTAACTCTGTATGACACGTAACTTCCTCCAAGGGTGAACTTGTAAGGATGAAGATGTAAGAGATGCATGTCTATGGCAGTGACAGAACGTGGGCACACTTTTCTTCTGGTTTTTCATCAACCATCCCCATTTGATAATGTTTTGGTTTTGAATTCCCTGGCTGAGAGGAACCATAAAACACTTTCTGTACTTAAAGTGCTGTGAGATCCAGATACATGAAAGCTCTTTAGAAGGAGCCAAGCGTTATTAGTATTAGTAGAAATAATTATTTCGTTGTTCTTTTTCAAAAATAGCACTCATTCATTTTTTTTTTTTTTTTGTAATGCACTTTGTTGTGCCTCGCAGGAAAGAGCCAGTACCTTCTTTCTTAGGAGGGCAGTTTAAGGAGTTGTTTTCAGTTTCTCTCCACCACATGGAACTGACTATAAATTAGTACATTTTCTCCCTGTAATAGATATATTTTCTATTATTGTTCCAGCACAGCAGAGCTTGTCTATTACTTGCTGTGACACTGCTAATATTGTGGCACTCTTGCTTCACTGCTCCCCTGAGACAGATACCTCTTGCTTACAATATTAACTTGAATAAAGGAGAGGCTCCTTAGCATGGTGTCTTAAGTATAATGGTGACCAGAAGACTTTTGCTTCAAAAGCTTTTTCTTTTGCCAGCTTTCCCAGCAATCTTTATTCAACCATTTTATTTATCTATTTAAAAAAATAAAGACAAATGGAGGTGACAACTGCTGCAAGGACACAGTGACAATATAAGGTTATTGTTTCCAGAATGCAAACAAGAAATGGAAATGCAAGGAGGATTATTCTATCTCTAAATCTATACTTTTTTTTTTTTTTTCTTGCTAATACTGCTAACTTTGTTATTCTGAAGTGAAAATATGACTGAAGCATGCAGGAGCTAATTTTAATCTTTAATGTTTTTCGTTCAACCAAAAAAAAAAAGAGGGCAACAAAAACATAAAGCTATTGGGATACTTGAACTTACTTTTGTGAAACCAGTGCATCAGTCTAGTTTGCTTGCAGTGGCTGCAATTCTCATAAGTTCTCAAGATGTCTGCCAGAGATTTTTGATGAAATTTTACTCTTCCTATGCTTTGTCCTTGAAAGCAGTTGTTCATGAATGTATGTGCAGCCAAAATGTGATGTAATGAATAAGGCATGTTTGTGAAGTGAGGGGTGTTTCTCTCTGTTCAGAGAGGGCTTATAAAAATCCATTAGTCATGATCATTTTTTTTTCTTCATGTTGAATATCTGTTTGCAACTTTATACATTTCATTTGAAAATTCTTGGGTGATATATATGTGTGTGTATATATATATATATATATGTGTGTGTGTGAACTGAAAATAGAATTGCAAATATACAAAAAATAATTGTTTTTAGTGAGATTTTTTTTTTTTCCAGTGGTCTTAAAACCTGTTCTCAAATTCCTTTATCAAAACACAAGGTATGGCTGCATATTTTTTTTGCTGTTCACACAACTGTGTTTAGCCAATGTATCACAATGCATACAATTGTTTGCCGTAACTGAGCTGGCACAGCACTTCCCATGTCCCACTTTCAGCCCAGGCAGTGCCGATCACACACTGCTGTGTGGTTGCTGTGGGTGATGGGTGTGCTCCAGGGGCTGGGCTGGGGCACTCTGGCCCCATCAGTGTTAATAGAGTCTTGCAGTATGTACATTATACATTGAGCTTGTTGGCCCACAGGATGCTTTGAAACCTGAAACTGTTAGTTTTCTTTAAGCTGGACCTTGAGCTGGGATATACTGCCTGGCATTGCAGAAGGGACCTTCCTTGAAGAAATTCAAGCCATCTCATTTTGCTGCCTTTCATGACGTGCTGCTGAGGGCAGTTTGGTCACAACATTCTGCAGTGCATCCATGTAGTGAACAAGCATAATTTTGTGTGCGTTCAAAAGCACGTGGGCTACCTGATTTGCTGTAGAGCTGACCCTTGAATAGGCTACTACAGGAAAATAGTGTGAAGAATTCAGCTTGAACCTGCACTTGAGGCAATTTCTATGTAGTTGCATATATCATAAAATCATAGACTATCCTGAGTTGGAAGGGACCCATAAGGATCATCAAGTCTAAATCCTATGTTGTGTATACATATGTAGTAAACTCAGCTAGCCATTTGTGTGACGTGGCCTACTTAAAACTTGTCATATTCTATCATTCTCATGACAAAACAAAACCACTATGATCAGCATTAGTTTTATTGCAAAACATTTATTTGTTCTCCAACAACTAGTATTCATTTTTAATATGTAAACTGCCATGTAAACTGCAGATGTTTTATAATTGTTGTACAACCTGAAGTTCTCCATGAATTTGATTTTTATTTTTTATTATTTTTTTTTTTTTTTCCTTCAGTCATTTGCAGGCTGAACGAATGTTTGTTCATTTCTGGGTGAATAGAAAGGTATTTTTCCTTGTCTTCCCTTCACTGCCCATGAAGGTCTAAATGTAGTCAGAATGTGACATGAGTATTTAGTGTGGAAAATTTCCTCGCACAGTGTCCCTATTAAAAATATGTACATTTTAGATAGGGCTGAGATTTTCACTCACATCAAACGAACCCTTATGCATTTTATTATGTTTCTGATTGGCTTTTACTATCTAAAAACCTGAAGGTTTGAAATTCCCCTTTTTCTGTTTAGACATTTTGGCTGCCTGCTTTTAGATGTCTATAGTTGAAAGAGTTGACATGCGTTTGCTTGCAGGGGATGCACAAGTGAAAGGAATCCAGCATTTTGAAACCATTCAGCAGTGATAAAATCAGATCTACAATAATTTGTGATGTATATAGATTTAACTTTCCAGACAACATGCTTTTTTTGGTTTGTTTTTTAAGTTGCCTGTATCTATATCGCTATCGTTTTAGCAAATACTTCTTCAGTTGTATAAGCTATTGGGTAGGAAAGCTAATCTTGCAGGAAGCAAGGAAGCATTTGCAACAATAAGCATTTTTATAAAAACATTTATCATTGGAATTATGAAGCTTTCCCATTAATTTACAGATGAAAGTTGTAGAAAGTTTTTATCTCATGAAAGGGTGAACTGACATTAGTTGTTACTGCTCTTCACAGAAAAACTGTGAGGAGATGCTTGCTCTTAGTATTTCTTGACTCACGCTCCAGAAGTATTTTTAAAGAACTGGGTATTCTGATCATGTATTTCCAGTCAATTAAAATCTGAACAAATGCTAGAAATTAGAAACTGTAAGTATGCAGTGCACAGTTCAGTGTGTCCTTAGTTATAATTTCTTATAACTTGAGCTAATCTGAGTGAGTTTCAGATCAGTGTGTATGAAATGAGAAGAGAAAAGTCTGTTCTTGGAAGCTGTTATTCATCAATCAATTAATTTGGGAATTTTATTAAATTCTAGTCTTCCTTCTTCAGCTATATTGAATTAAACTGTGATACCCAGGCAGTTAAATTTTCTCAGTGAAATATATACTTTGATACAGTATTTGAACATCCATCTGCTTTCTGAGGTGAACAGATGTGGCTACTTCTACTGCAGTATGAAGTAAGAAAACATACTGCATCTTATTTCTGGGAAAAATGCAATCAGCCTGTACATTTGTATTCATATTTAAGACTGTACATACCTAGATGAATGAAAATTAGCTGCTCTTGCTTAAAGGCACTGTTATCTTCATTTTGTTATTGGTGCCACGTCTTTGATTTATAGCTGTTTGTTTAACTTTTTAAATGTGAAATGCATCTTACATTGCTGGTTTACAGCACAAGATCTAAACTCCCATTTATCCCTGAAATGTGCTTGAATTATTGCATGATGTTTCTAGATAAACACAGGAGTTATTGACTAAAGAGCCCTCCACATTAGCTAGCACATCTTAGTAATCATTATTTTAATGTCCTATCAAAATATTGCCTTTTATATGGCCATGTTTATCAGTGAGAGTCAAAATCTGCAGGCATAGCTGAATTTTATTTTTAGTAGCTCATATATTTTAGAACATCCCTATATGCTTGAATTTAGAAATTGTAATTTTTAAATATTTAAGCTAAAGCAATTTTAATTGTGCCTTTTATCGTTATCTTGACAATACCATCATAATCTATGATAAAAGAGTAAATTTGAAAATGTTAAAGATTTTTTTTTCCTGCTGCTAGCATAATACAGTGCATTATTAGGTACAGACGTTTTGGACATCCTGCTTGTGACACACTGAATGAGTTTAGGTGCACAAGGCCGGTGATGGGTTTAAGAAAAGCTCATCATTACTCAAACTGATATTCAGATCTGCATATGCCTGTATTATGTATGCAACATGAGCAGAAAGTTTTCAGAATTTACTCTCATAATACATACATAAAGTTGCCAGAGTTAATGCTTAAAACTCCCCTTTTCAAAAGCGATTTTGTTTAACATAGATTCAGCTTTGCTTAAGTGAATACCTAAATATAAAGGCAAGCTGGAGAAGACAGATTTATTGGAATAACAGCTGCCACCACTACTGATAAGTGCTCAGCATCCAACTTTTCTAGCTGCTGTTAAATCACATACAATTCCTTAGGCTGAGAAAGTAAATAAAGATAACTCACTATAGCAGTCTGTGTGAAACCAGGGGGAAGAACACAGATTGCAGGGAGAAGATTTGAAAGACCACACATAAGCTAATCTGCATGCACGTGGCTTTGATGCTAATTGCAGTCTCAGCATTTGTGTAAATAGTTCACTTAAAAAACTGGTTAGTTTTATGAACATGGACCTGTCTTACATTATTGTCCAGTGTACGATACAAAAATATGTCAGCAGTAAAAATTCCAGAGAGGCACGCCTCTCCTTTCAAATAAAGCTGGGGGTAAGCAGTTGATCTAGAGCAACTTCTAAACTCTGATGGTTGGCTTGCAGACAAAATAACCTACAGAAACAAGGAAGTCACTTGAAAAAGTAAATGAGCGTATGCACAAAGGAATAAAGATGAGAAAATGGCAGTAAAGTTTTTTACTGTCCTTTTGGGGAAAGTTGAAAGAGAAAGATGCTGTTGTGCCTGAAATGCTGGGAAGACTGATAAATGTATCTGAATAATGAATAATGTCAACCCATAGATGGAGATCATGGAGAAGAGGCTGTGTTGTGCTGTTTTATTTTCTACTTAAAGCCAGGCAGTAGAGGAAATAATAATTACATCAAGAGCTGAGAACTCCAGAATCCCTGGAAATATGAAAGATTCCTTGTTAATGACAAATTTGTCTGTGGGAGACAAGTTTCTCACAGGGAAGTCTATCAGAAGGCTTATATCCAGTGCAGTAGCATAGCTTCCAATAACCAGGATTGTTGTACTGTCTGGGGAGACTATCAAAGCAGTAGTGGATAATGGAGAAAACAAACATACTGGATCAAATTAAAGAAATCCAGGAAGTAGGAGACATTAAGGCTGATGTGGTGAAGTAGTAGAGACATTAGAAAACAGCATGAAAGTCAGAAAGAAAAATGTATTTGTGGGCAAGGATGAGGAATATAAATATTTCTCATCCCAATACTGAAACTATCATAGCAGTAGTTAGCATCAGTGTGAGCAGTGAGGGAAGTCTGTTAAAGAGATCTATTTGTGAGTGATCCTAAACCATATGTTCATACTGGATAATATTTGCTGTTATGAGATTGACAACCAGTTAAATTTCATCTGCATTATAGGACCAGCTGATAAGAGAGAGTAATGGGAGGTTAGATTTAAGAAAGTTGTCTAAAGAACAGTGAAAGACAGTAAAACCTTTCTGAAATCAATGGGATAAATACAAACTCTCCCAAAGAATCTCATCACAAATGATGCATTGTTGATCAGAATTTCTGGTATTCCATATGCAACTGTACCTCTCATGATTGAACAGCAATGAAATCCATGATGGAAGAGGCTGTTTTCTGAGAACACTTAGGTGGCTGAGTGTTATCAAGACTCCAGGACTACAACATGAAGCAAGTCACTGCTACTAGCAGATACTGAGCTGGCTTTCCAGGAGCAATGCACAGGTCTCCAAAGATGGATTCCAGCAATAGATTACAGTTTATTTGCTTCTTTTCTTGAGGTGATTTATGTCTCTCTCTCTACACATCCCCCCCACCCCAAACATTGGACTGAAAGTGGGGATTAGTGTGAGTATAAGAATTTATATTCTGATGTTGATCAGAATGTGAGGAGTAAGTACCAGATGAAGCTATCCCTCGTATCAGTTAATAAGTGAGGTGTGTAGTAAAGGCATCTTGTTTATTGAGAATTGAGCCTTAGAAACTGATATGAAATGGATGACATTTGGTATATTTAATTTCAGACATTATTAAGGCCAGCTGCAGAGCCTGTCTACTTAGAAGGTGTAAAAATCTAATTGGGAGCATATATGTAGTTGGATGATGAGTTAAAAAGCTGTATGCAATTCAGTGTTTACACATTTCAAAAATGGTTAAAGGTCAGAATCTGCTTCATTTCTGGTAACACCAGTGGAACACTGTGTGTGTTCTTTGGGAAGTGGCTTTCTGAGGGAAAGAGAGGCAAGAACTCTTGCTAGGAAGCCCTGGATGTGTTTTATAAAGTAAGTGCTTGGCCTGAGATTACTGTACTCAGGCAGTGGTCCAACCTAAGTTGCAGCCAAATTTAATAGCATCAATATCAACAGGACTTTGAGCGTAAGGGCAGCTTCTCATAGGTAACATGAAATAGTGGTTTGGCACAGTTGGCAATCAAGACAGTCAAGGGCATTGTTGATCTAAAGCAAAATAGAAAGGAAGGCAAACAGGATAATATCCTGACAGATAACAGTGGGAGCAGGTAAGGGAATGAATGCCAAGCTAAGACAATCCAGTACAATAGATAAGTGAAGGTCTTTTCATTGTGCCCCAATGATCAGATTAGTGTTTATGCAAAGCAGCAATAGAAGGCAACAGTATAAGACATGGCAGGATACTAATCATTTGAATAATGGAAATGAAACTGAAGAAGATAATGAAGCGGAACAAAGAGAATGCAGTAGCACAGAATGTAGGGAGCTACACTTTGGAAACCTGTACTCTAACAGCAGCTGATGGAGTAAGAAAATATTGATGAACATTATAAGAAACATATTAGAACTTTCTGACACCCTGAAAAGTCTTAAATAAATTGCAGATATTTGGAGGAAAAACTATACTGTTACTATGGCCTGCTTGCTGAAAACATCAATGCAGGTTAAAAAAAAGAGAGAAAATCCCATATTTTCAAATTAAATTGCCTGTATTATGAGCATCTTACATAAAGCAATAGTAACCTTCCATTCTGAATATGCATTCAGTTTGGATACTTCATTTCTCTTAGCCAATGAATGAAAGAGGAAATTCGGAAACTGGTAATGAGGATGATTGGAGGCCCGCGAAGTATTCCATACATGTGGAGATTAAAAAGATTAAAGTATTTACGTAAGAGCAGAGATGAATAAGAGGTAAAATGAAAGAGGTGTATAAATTGTTAATGTTTTAAGGAAGGTCAAGAAGGCGCGCTTCTTCAGAAGACTTTACTTCTCTCAGACTACATGAACAAAGGGTTCACAATGAAATCACAGCCTTTCAGTTTAAAACTGATACCAGGAAATGCTTTTTACATGATTGTGCCTCAAGATCCGAGGCAATGAGCTTCACAGAATTAATAAAAACATCTGACATTTCTTGGGTAATCGCACAGTACTATATGGTCTGAATGTTTAAAAGTCCTCGCTATATTTATCCTTACAAGAGACTTCTGAGGTAGGAAAGCATTATCATACAACTATCTAATGAACAGAATTGACACCTAAAGAACACTGGATGCTTTGTCATGCTCACAGAAGAAATCTCTTGTGGAAGAAAACTTAATCCTTGTGACCTGAATGCCAAATTGATGCCTCTGTATGTGGACAGTATTTTTTGCCATTATTTATTTATGTTGGTGATGCTCAGTATTTCTGATACAATTGTTCAGATAGCTTGTGGAAGCACTCGATTCATATGCCATGTCTTTTCTGTGTTCATGTGTTCAGTGCGTAATACCCTGTCCAGGGCATTCACACTTGCACATTAAATTAGATTAATCCTTATGGCCCTAATCAATGGGTTTGAGTATGCTTGCTAAGTCTGCTGCTTCCCTGAAGAAATGAAAGTATTACTGATGTATGATGCAGCATATACCTATTTATTTCTATCAAGGAAAGCCTTGGCTGTTCTCTATTGCCACTTCCAGAATCACTGATCTTTCACAGTCCTGGCTGCTTGCCTTTACAAGAACCCTTCACCACCATTTTCCCTTGTTATAACACATCAGGCTAAGGAAAAGGAGACTGGACATTGATCTGTTCAGGAGGCTGGCAATCTTCCTCTTTGTGCCTTAGAATAATGAAGAGAGCAGCAATGGCTGCGATCTACAGTGTAAGTTTTCAGGATTAAATCTAACTTCTACCTGCCAATATAATGTCAAACAGTTCCTCATCAAGAAGGGAAGTTTAAATGGTTGCATAAATTACCTGCCTGTGGCTACTGCTGAAGACAGAATAAAGTATTATATTGATCTGATGCAAAAATTTCTAAGTAAGATATAAGCCAGTAAGAATGCAACAGTGAACAGTTACTTATTTGGAGAAATGAATGAAAACACAGACTTAACTGTTGGATCCTTCTGTTTGTTGACCAAGAGTATTTAAAAATATGTATTTACCTTTTATTTTTGTCTTTGATTAATAATGGAAATGTTAGAATATGGGGCTGTAGAGGTCTTGGAAGGCACTATGTTTCTATGTATTGGCTCAGGTGGAGAGAATCTTTATGGAACTGTTTTATGTTGGGGTGGCAGATAACTGCTCTTCTTGCAGAACAGACAAATATATCCCTCTACAGTTGAGTTCCTGATTCTTTGTTGTGGTTTAACCCAGCATGCAGCTAAGCACTGGACAGCCTTTCAATCACAACTCCTCTTCTATGTTATGGATGAGAGTTACTATGAAGATACTGTGAAGAAAATTAACTCCATCCTAGAAATTTGTCTATCCTAGACATTTGTTTATGAGTTCTACAATAGCATGAATGACAAAACTATGCAAACAGTTGTTTGTTTTTTTTTTAATATATCTCCTATCTCTGTATATCACATAGGCAGTATGTGAACTTGGTCTCCAGTAAAGGCCAACAAAGATGACAAATTTCAACCCAAGAAAAAGAGATTTGCCAAGATCCGTAACTTCGTTTATTACATCAGCCATAATTCTTTGCCTTTTCCTAGTAGCCTCTCTCCAACTATTCTGTTTGTGTCTTCTTATTTTTTTCAAATGCATGCCTACCATTGTCACTGCTTACCAATACGTTCTGTAATGGCATATATGTTTCTGTGTGTCAACTGAAAATAGCTCAAATAACACATTCTGATTTTTTCTTTAATTTTTCCAGATGTTCTTTACTCAGAGTTCTCTCTGGTTAGCCTATGAGCATACCCTGATCTGACTGGGGCTGCAGGCAGCTGAACAGGTGAAATCGCATCACGCACAGTGTGTATTGTATAGGCTCTCAGACAGGTACTGATGTAAGAGAGGAAGGAGGTTCTTGTTTCCTGGTTTAACTGCACCTCATAGCTAAGACAAGTAATTTTCTTCAATTATTTTCCTCTCGTGACTCTTCATATTTACTGCAGAAAGATTTGCAACTAGGTCTACAAGTAAATAGTCCTGCAGTCTGCAATCTTATTTTTCTTTCTGTTTCTTCTCTCTCTCCTCAGATCATTCCAGTTTCTCTGCTGTGACTTGGCTTTATTTTGTATTGACAGTCCTTCTTTGCTTTGTGTCACCATAACCCTCCTTTTTTTTTTCTCTTTTTTTCCCTGTTTCATTAAAGCCAGCACAACACCTGTTTTTTTGTCAAAGCATCTTAGCTGCTTGTTGCATGTGTATGTGTATACAAATAAATTCACTGATTTCTGGTTAGTCTCAGCCTGAGGCCTTATCACTGGAAATTAAGTGGTAGATAAGTTATTCTAACCTAGATTTTCTTCCAGTGGCTGCTGTCCCAAGCTAGATTTTTAGCTGCTACAATTTTAAACGCTTATGTTCATCTTGCTTCTGGCCTCCTCCACTGAGCTGAGTCAAACTTTCCTCCATGTCAGTCATATTCTAATGCTGAGCATGACATTAAACCAATGTGGTAATAGGAATTACCTGTAGTTTGTTGTGCTTTTTTTTGGTCTAATTTCTATCTTGAAAGTACTCTATAGTTTGAAATGGATGGTCTGAGAGCAGCAGCTTCCTGCATGGATAAAAGGGCTGAGATGTGGGATTGGCTTATTTTGGCAGGAATTTAGCTTATCAGGATACAAACTCTGCTTTTACAAATCCTGATTTAGTACTGTGAATTCAGTAATCCCATAAAATTTGGTAACTCAGAGTAAGGCAAATCACCAGACTAATCATTGTATTGGTCTCCTTTGCTTCAGCATTCATTTGAATTAGCTCTCCATCACTGTTAGTACTTGAATGATATGCACTTGTGTCATCAGTTTCAATGCATGTACTTCTTCCTAGCTTCTGTGATACGCATTCACTTTGCTTGTTCATCTCTACAGAACAAACTGGATTGTTTTACTGGCCTCAGTAGCCTGGAATTCATGTTCCTCAAAGAAACATCATTCTTTACTGTGGTTTTCCACGTTTAAGTGATGCAAGTGATTTCTGTTGATGCATTGGCACAGCGTTTGACATGGCAGTATGTTCAGCTCTGTGTGTATGTCTAAAAGAACAATATTGCAGAAAAAAATATAGTGTTGCAGAGCATGGAGTATTAAGTGCAAGGGGTACTTTATGGGCCTGGGAAATCCCATGACATAAGAACTGCATGGACTGTGAATTTCATCAGTACTGTGATGGACCAATAGCTATGAAAAAGAGCAAGCCTTATGTGATCAAAAAGGCGTTCATAACAGTTGTAAAATCCTCATATGTGACTAAAAATCATAATATCTACATATATCTACATAGTCATTATCCAGAAACAAACACTTTTTTTCGATCTAATAAACTGTTACTGGCTTTGAAGTCAGTTCAGGATTTCACCATGAAAGCATACATATTCTGGCTAGTTTATACTCATCATCTCATATATGGTTTGCAGTATAGTCCTTTGGTTTTTATTGCAGACCACTGATCATGAGCAAGGAAAAACACCTGAACCACATCTCAAGGATCTTTGCCAAAAAGCAGTCACACTCATGAACATTACTCATTTACAACATTTCTGATTTCATTCTAAGAAGAAATTCATTGTTAACTGGGAGCTAGTCTGCATGTTTCCATTTTGGTTCAGAAGAAGTAGATCTTTTTGGTTTACAGGTGAGGGGGAAAAAGAAAGAAATGTGTTTTTAAGCTTAGGCTTAATTTTTCAACTTGAGGCCTGGCATCTTTTTTGATCTGACTCATTAACAGGACTCCTTTCACAAGTAAGGATTACTCAGTCAAATAAATGAAGTAAAATGAAGACATTATCTTCTAAGGCTAAATGATAAAACCTATGAATTAGACACTTTAAATAGAACCATTAACAATCTTTAATTACAGTACAACGACCAGCCAAAGCAGAAGTATGCAGTAATGCATACTCATTTTTTGCCTGTCACACATTTCAGTGTGACATATCATTATGCAAGGAATGCTTAAGTCCTATTTTTGGAATAAAAATTTTGCCAACAGAGAAAAACCAAAGCTGTAGGAGCTGTATGAGCAACTCTCATATTATTTCAGGCAGTTTGATTTGAAAAGAACACATGGTAAAAAATAATTATGTCTTGTTGTCAGAGGGACACTTCAGGGGCCCAGAGATATGCAGGGTCAAATGCTGTAAGGTGTGCATCTGCCAGCTAACCTCAAAGCCAGCAAACAATCTCTGTGCTCTTTTATTTACATTATACATGTAGCCATTCTAATGAGTTGCCAAAAAAAAAAAGGATTTGGAGGAGTATTGTGGACCTCTAACAATGATGAAGTTACAGCAGAACCAGTGTGTGCTGTCCAGGACTACCAAACCTGTTTCTCTGTGCAGTCTATTCAGAAAACTGGTAACTGTGTTTGTGTAGCATGGGTAACTGAGTTGAGTAGCACTGCTCCTAACTCTCTGTGTACAGACCAGTCTTACAGATTATGAAAAATATATGTGGATAAATGATTGCTTCTGAATAGATTCCTTAGTAGGCTCTTAAGTCCTCCTTGTGCACTGTGATAGGCAGTTTTAATATTTCTTCAAGTACTTTGTCTGTCTTTCTGTCTTGGATGATTTTATTAATAACCTATTGCAATCTATATGTGCAAGGAAACTAATGAAAAATCGTATCAGAAAGGTATATTCATTGCCATGAGGATGCTCAAGAATTCAGATCATAAATTTTCTGATGAAACGTTCTTACATTAAAAAAAAAAAAAGTACACTTTCAAAAGCTTTAACTTTCTGCAGAAATGCACTCGTTTTCATTAAGGGTTTGTTAGGTGAAAGTTTTGCAGGTACAGACTCAGTCCTTCAGTTGTGATGTAGTTTATTGCACTAAGATAAGTCACAGGTATATATTAGTTTATTTATCAAAATGATAGAACTGTAAGCAATAGTAAATGGTGTGTTACCTTCACTGGCTGGAAGTTGGCTCTTTGGGGGGATGCTTGTTTCTCTCCGAATTCCAGCTTTTGAATTCTGCATGAATAAATTAATGCTCTGGTAACATGCTCCATATTCGTTCTGTAGAGAACAAGTCCAATTCTTTGAGATCTTAGATAAAAAACCTGGCTTGTTCATGTTTCTAAAGATCACTCGTTTTAGCTCCTTGTCTGATACAGAAGTTGCTTCCCGATTTGCATTTTCTCATATTCTGTATTATTCTTGCAAATAATGCAAAATATTTTTCATCATTTGCAATTAATTATTAAATTGATCATTAAATTAAATGATAGTATTCCTGCTAATTTCTAATAAAAAGGAACACAGTTGGATAATTTTTTAAGGATTTACTCAAAAGATGAGAAAAGCTCCCATGATGAAAATCTGTTGCTTTTTCTTTTTAAAATAAATTGCAATTACCTGTGCAGACGTAGAAAACACTACCAATGCCCAGCTCTTGAATGTATGCAATCATCTTTATTTTCTTTTGTAGAGGTGCCAGGATATGATAGGCCTTGACAGGCCCACTGAGGAATAAAGAGGAGGACTAAGAAAATGCAGTATGGATGAGAAGTTGTACAGAGTAGGGCATGCTAAGAAAACCCTTTCATGTAGTTTAAAAAATGCACCTTGAATAGATGTTCATAATTTTAGGACAACCTTTTTCCTACTCTTAAATGGGCAAATTAAAAAAAAAGAAAAAGCCTTAATGAAACCTCTCCACTTGCAAATTTTTACACTGGTACTCTTTATAGCTGTGTTCCCTGATTCACTATTACTTGTCTGTCAGAATGTTCCTTCTGAGTTTGCTGAGATCTGTGCAATTGGATCAGTGCACTTCAGAATCTGTCTTTTTGGTTAGATAAATGGCTAAAATGATAGGAAAGCATTGTATGTGGTGTGTTGTACTCTGTAGAAGCCCCAACAATTGATCTATTTGGCTCAGGTTATAGGACCAAACAAGATACTTTATCTGAATCAGTACTACTTAAAACAATTTGTGTCCATAATCTTCAAAATTTGTTACGTGGTTGAAAAGAGGGCATAAAGGTTACCATACTGCTGCAAATAGAAATCTGAGAAAGTTCTGAAAATATGGACCCTTTTGGCTCTGCTGCGTGAGTGTACTCAAAACATTAGATTGCCATTAAAAAAAATAAAAAATTCCAGTTAACTATTCTGATATTACTGGCCCTACTGTGATGTGCTGTGATGAAAAAGCAACCAGGATGCTTGATATATTGGGCTGGAAGGAGCCATGTATTAATTGTTGACGATGGGTATAATGCATTCATATTACAGAACCTGATTTAACTTGGAATTTTCAAGGTTTAACTTGTCCCAACATCTCTTGTATTTCCTGTTATGTTTTTGGCTTATAAGTGGGGAAAGTGGTACAACTACATGGAGCTGATATTCTTCCTGTTACTTAGAAATACATGCTATTTTGGAAATAACAGAGTAGTAAATAGTAAATGTGAAGCTGCTTCTACACAAATGGTATCTGAACAAACAGTGCTTCTTCAGAAAGAGAATGGACTCATGCAAAGAACATCTTAGATTTAGGGGTCACATTCAAATGAGATAAAAAATCCCCAGATTGTTAAATATAATGTTAAATTCAGTATAATGCTAACAAACAGGTATCAACCACCATTGTAGGTATGCCTCATCCTTTCTCACCTGTTTTAAAGATACAGACAGTGACTAATGCGTATCAAGGAAATGTTTTACCTTTGATCAGTATTTCATTTCTCTTATGTCTCTATTGCAATATCAATATAATTCCAGTGTATAACACTCTTCAGAGAAGTCAGTCTTAGTCTTGCATTCTTTGTTGAATGCATAGCAATATTGTCCCGTGTATACATTACCACATTTTGGGGGGAAATAGATGTGAGATAGAATCTGATTATTTCTCACCCTGGTACGTAGTGCTGTAAAATAGTTTCAATCCTGCACTGAAAAAAATGAGTGCACACAGGCATGTGCCTTCTTCCTTCCACTTCATCATCCACGACATTTTTGTACTGGCTTTTAATTTTTTTCCAATTGATTTGGTTTTGCATTTGTTGTAATTACTTAGCCTTTCCACACAACCCTATTCTCATCTGTTATAAAAAATAACAGTAAAACAATAAAAGCAGGTGAGAAAATGACAAAATATCTTCAGAGATTTGCCTTTTCATTTGTTTCATACTACATATTATGTGTATTCTATTACAGAGGTAGCGTACTGGCAGATTTATAACTTCTTGTTTTTTTGCCAGCGTAAGGGACAAGATGAATTATTTTTTGGATAGATAGTGCTTCCGAGTGGAATGCAATCTAGGAAGCAGACATGTGACTTGGAAGAGTTCTCAGTTATATTTTTAAAACAGTGACCAAGCACAGCCAGCTGTTCTGCATCTCCCTTTTGGTTTCTGCGAGCATATATTCCTGAGTGACCCTTAGCTGGTTAGTCAACCTTGGTGTACCTTTGTTTGTTCATCTCTGAAATGAAACTGAAAATATTTTCAGATAGGTTACAATAGTTTAATCTTCATCAATATTTGTAAAGCTTTCCATGACCATTCGAAAGAAAGAAGCCACTAGTGTTATTACTATTTTATTACTCTACATTTTTAATTATGTAAATGTATTACTTATCACTCTTTGAAAAATCGATTTTACTTTGAGATTTCATAACAGACTCCTATGACATCTCTGCTCTGAGAATTCGCATCTCTGAAATATTAAAATAAGGAGGAATTCTACCCTTACTTTTAAGGAAGATTTAAAAAGAAGGTTTTGGAAGTTGCAGGTAAAAAGGCGGATAATTTGGAAATCCAATTTGAATATGATATTTGTCTGAAAGATAAAAATAGCAATGAGGTAAAATGTGTAAGGTATCTACAGTTTTTGTTTGTTCTCATCTGGTATATATTTCGCATTAGATTTTAATCAGTCCCATGCCATGTGGGTTTTTCCATTCTTTTCCGAAGGGCTCCTTGCTTCCTTCTGTGCACAAGATAAGCCTGCTGTGGGTTTAATCAAAGCTGAGGAGCAAGTGAGTCTCTTGTTTCTGAACAGTCTTGTATATTCTTCTCCCTTTGTTCTGTTCATGATTCCAGCTTTACATGCCCCACTCTTTTGTTTCTTGTTTTCATTAAACAGTACTGGCATAAGACATTCTTCCATCCCAGTGATCAGGCTATCGTTGTTCCCTCGGATGTCTTACAGAGACATCCTCAAGGATGTCCCACCAAAAAAGAATTTAAAAAGAAAAAAAAAGGATGAAAAATTAAAATATATACATGAAGTCTATTATTCATCTGTTTTTCTGCACTATTTTTTCAGTATTATAAGCTGAATCTGGATCTACTGGGAAGCAACAGTGTACCACAGATTTTGGGAGTATTTAACCAGTTGATAAAAGATGAATGTCTGCCTTATTCTCTTTTAGAAATGTTACCTTTAGCACATTAGGGATTTTGATGTAGTAGTAAACAGTAAAAAAGTATGAGAGAAAATCATGGTTCTAGCAAGCTTAAAAGCAGTGATATTATATGCTTTGACTTCAGTAAGGCTTTTGACACTGACTCCCAAAATATTCTTTTAGAGAAGCTGATGAAATATGGGTAGGTGAACATGCAGTGATGTGGATTGAAAACTGCGTGAACTGCTGTGCTCAAAGAGTTGGGATCGTTTGGTGTGAAGTCTTCTTGGAAGCCTATAACAGACAGTCTTAACCCCAGAGGTCAATGCTAGGTCCAATACTATTCTACATCTTTATTAGTGATCTGGATGATAGGGCAGAATACTTCCTATACAAGTCTGATAATGATACAAAACGGAGAGGATTGGCTGATAGGCCAGAGGCTTGTGCTGCCATCCAGAGATCTTAGTAGGCTGGAGGAATGGGCTGATAGGGACCTCGTGGAGTTCAACAAAAGGAAGTGTGGAGTTATCCACCTGAAGAACAACAACCCCATACACCAGTATATGTTTGAGGCTGATCATCTGGAAAGTAACTTTTGCAGAAAAAGACCTCTGTGTCTGGTACATGGAAACTTGTAATGGGACATGAGCCAGCAATGTGCCCCATGCTACAAAAAAACAATTATCAGTATCTTGCACTGCGTTAGGAGTGCTGTTAGCAGGTCAAGGAAGGTGATCCTTCTTTTTTGTCTAGCACTGGTGAGGCCACATCTGGAATACTGCATCCAGTTCTGTGCTTCCCAGTAAAAGAGAGACATGAATCTACTGAAGAGAGTTCAGTAGAGGATAACTGAGATGATTAAGGGATTGGAGCATCTCCTATATGAGGAGATACTGAAAGAGAAGGCTCAGGGAGGATCTCTTCCATATCTGAAGGGAAGACGCAGAAAGGATAGAGACAGGTTGTCTTCAGTGGTCCCTAGTGACAGGACAAGGGGCAGCAGGCACAAATTAAAACAAAGGTGGCACCCTCTGAAAAGGAGACACTTTTTTTTACTGTGAAGGTGACTGTGGAATGTATTGTTCAGAAAGATTTTGGAGTCTCCATCCTTGGAGATATTCAAAAGCTGTCTGGAAGTAATCCTTGGCAACCAACTGTGGGCAGCCCTGCTTGAAGCATGGGTAGGGGGATGGACAAGGCAGCTTCCATATGTCCCTTCCAACCTCAACCATTTCCAATTCTGTGATTATGTGTTCTTGCTGCAAAATAACACAGAAGTTCAAAGTACCTTAAAAAATCATTGTCTGTGATGTAGGGCAAATTTTCAACATAGTGTAGTTGACTTTTAAAATTTTCATTAGTATGCATGAGAAAATGCTGTTATATCTTCAAATGCCAAAAGTAAGTTTACCTCTAAATATTCTATGACAAATAAATATAATAAAAAAGGTTTCCAGACAGCATAGCAGATGGATGTCAAAATTAGATGTATTCTTGTATATAAAATGATGCTGCCCCCATGTAAACTGTTTTTTTGAGTGTGTGTGTGTGGAGAAAATGATAATATAAATATGAAAATAATTGAAAACTGAAATACAAATGCAATATACATTACTGGTATCATTGGAACTTCATGCCCTTTAGCTCAAAAAGAAGCTTTATAAAATATTATGCTGAGCTGTGACAAGACTAAAGTTATTAAAAGGGGCCAGAGCTGAAGCACTTCTACATTAAGAATTGAACATTTTTGTAGGAAATATGGAATGAAAATCTCTAATTTTAATCCAGGAATAACTGGACATGTAAAAGGACATTTGGACACCTCTGATATCTATCTGAGCAGGGTTATATAGAAATCTGTGGTTAATTCAAGTAGCACTGTTCTTACACTACTGCTAAAGTAGAGCACTGAAAATTTCTAACATTGTAGATTACAGAATTTATTCCTAAAGTATTCTTTGATGTATAATTAGGTAGATACTGCTATATTTTTTCTTTGAAGGTTCTTAAGATACGTTATCTTGCACTTCAGCTGACTTTATAATGATTCATCGTAGCAAATGAAATTATATATTGTAGAAGATTTTTACTGTGCTAAAAATGTGGACTAAAACTAGTCTCCTATGCTAACCACCGTTTTCTCTGGAATCCTTCCTATAAAAAGAAGAGAGAAATATATGAGTAAGTTGTTAACGTACTCAAGAGAAGTCAAATGGACAGACCTGGAAACAAATTATTTTTAAAAGGAATAGCAGAAGCACATTTTTTCTCCATGAGGGATATCCACAACACTTGGAATATCACTTTGCTGGATTCTTTCTGCTCTTGTAAGCTCTGTTTTCCCTGAGGATGGCTGTGCTGTAGTGGTATGTCTGCTAGTGAAGTGTATCTTGTAAACTGCTTTGCTTCTCATGAGGTACCCTTGAATCAGTGAATTATGGTTGTCCTAGCTTGATGAGCTGTTGGCAATTAAAAATAATAATCTGATCCATTCGCCTGTTTTTTCATTTTACATTGAGATTTAGTGACTCTTTTCTGTAATGAATGCATATATATTTGAAAAAAAATTATATGAGGATTGTGCCAAAATCAGAAGGCCCAGACTACAAGCAGGGCATGAAAAGACATCATTTGTTGTGCCGAGGTTACAGGAATTTTTGATGCCTTCTCAAGAGGCTGGTCTCCAGATCTCACAGCTGAGATAAACTGGTGTACTGGGAACAGTTGGGTTCTTCTCATTTTTCTTTTTGACAAGAGAAGCCTTTTCTCCTATTGGTCACCCTTCTTCTTCAGAAGCTCTACTTGGTGAGGCCAACTACCTTTTCAGGTGCAACTATAGTAGTTGTAAGCACACCCTAGCAATTTTGCTTGCCTCTGTTGAATATATAAATTAGGTGAGAGCATGGTAGGTGATTCACTAGTCTTTTCCTACCTGTTTCAACCTTTTGTATGGCCTTTATTCTCCCTGGTTACACTGGTTATGGATTCTGGTTATCCTGGTTATGGATTGCCTGACTGTGAGGCCCACTCCATGTTTGCTTAAGTGGAAGAATGTAAGAAATGGAATTTAAGGCTAAAATGTATGCTATTCCTACTGTTATGTGATAATTCTGGGAGAAGGGGAAAGACACACAGTTTGAACTTGTGTGGTGTGAACTGCTTCCATTGAGCATGCTTGAACCACAGGATTATGCTGGCCATAGCATTAATTTTGGAAGTTTTGCTGATCTTTCAAACATTTTGTCATGTGGTAGAACTAGTACTTCACATTTTGCTTTATAAGAAGCTACTTTGATTGTGGGAGTAGATTTAATATGTTCACAACAAGATGTGTTTATGAGGGCATGTGTTACTTTGCTCCGTGCCAGTTGGAATTTCCAAAGCGTTAGAGACTGTGTGTTGAAGTACATTGCAATTGTATGTGAGTCAAAAAGGGTAAAGACATAAAATGTGGCTGAGGTCCTCTTCTGTCAGAACAGGCTCCTGTTTCTTAGCCAACTCGATACAGTGAAAAACATTACTCACCCATCTGCCTCAAAGCTGGGGTAAAATCCAGGGAGCGGTTCCAGCTCTACTTGAACAGTTATGCCGGTATATCTTTGACAAAAAGAAACTGTACTCTGAATGCACACTCATCAAAGTAGTTCTCTGTGCCTACCAGAACAGTTTACTTCTTCAAATAGCAGTACTTCATCACAGTCAAGAATGGATCATCCTCTCAGTAGTGGAAAAGTCATGTAGTGAGAGATAGATGGTATTGTTGATTTCAGCAGAAGCTTCCAGAATCTGAGTGTTTTGAAAATCAAATAATCATGCTTGTATTGGTATATTAATGTACACTTAGGAAACTCATTTTATGGGCCTGGGTTGACAAAGAAAGCTTTTGTCATTTGCTTTCTAGTGCTGTTATGTTGGAAGAAAGTTAGTTTAAAATAATCCCTTGAGAAATTGGGTGCATGTATTAAAAATAGAGCAACCTAGCTTTGATTTGCTCTTTTGTACTGCTTGTTCATTTTGATTGCATCTTGGTATAAATCCTTGTCATTAAGTGCTCGTGTACCTTACAGGCAGCATTTGATATTTTCTTCTGAATGGATTGGATCAGTTCCAGTAGCAGATACTGTAATATTTATAATTGACTTTGACAGTGGATTATGTGGAACTGAGCATCCTAAGGCATGAAAGTAAATCACATTAGCCTCAGGTTCTGAGCCACTCTGACTTTTTCTGCTTTGATATTGGTCCTATAGATTCCTTTGCTTGTTTAGTTTGACATTCACCTGCTTCTTTCCTCTACACTCCTCACTAACAGACTGAGCTCTTCCTCTAGTTTTAGCATTCAGTGGCACCTGAGGGAAAAGGCAGGAATGACAACAGGAAAAAAGAGGAAAAAAAGGAAGACATCCCCTTGCTGAGTTTCCTGACAGCACAGTTGAAATATTGCAGATGAGAACTAGGAAGTGAAACTATAAAGGAACAGTCTGTTGTTGTTTTTTATTTTATCTTTTGTGTCACTGCTGAAAGATTTTATTACAGTAGTCGAGGTACTTTCATCCCCTGCATCTCCACTGCACTTGGCTGAAGGCATCGCATAGGCTTCTTGATCCACACTACTGTGCTTTTCTCTGTCTCATTCAGTATTAGGGCTCCTGCACTCGTTGGGTCCTGTGCAACATTCACTTCTTTCAGGTTTGACAAGTGTGACCCTATAGTATCTCCTTTTATTCAAGAACATAAAGATGGATCATCTGCATCTCTTCATTAAATTTGGCTTCTTCAGAAATCTTTCAAATGGCTTTGGTTTTGGCAGCTGTGATTGTACTGATCTATTTGGATCTGTTGTTGGTGAACATACTCCTCTGCATGGGTCTGCCTGTGTTGTCTTGCTGGTCATGATTACATCACTTGCTTAACAGATTGAGGAAGCAGAGCAGCTGTCTACAAAGGAATTCAAGTACATTAATATACACTCTAATCCAGGCTCCATACTTGTGTCAGTGATGCAGGAAAGCTCAAATTGAAGGAAGTGCATTTTGAAGTTAATGGCCAAGTGACAGAGGAAGAGGAGACAGTGAGGAATGGCCTATGTCTGCCTGAAACCAAGTGCTAGTCCCAGTTGTGCTGGAGCTGTAGCATAGATCAGAATCGCTTCATAAATGTCCTGGTTTCAAAATACCTGCCATTCCTGCTGGCAGAGTCCTCGAGGGCCATGCAC
The DNA here is from genome assembly GCF_019232065.1 of Centrocercus urophasianus. Lineage (NCBI taxonomy): Eukaryota > Metazoa > Chordata > Aves > Galliformes > Phasianidae > Centrocercus > Centrocercus urophasianus. The sequence goes on from NW_024884711.1 coordinate 8,726,854, forward strand.
TGTGAAGGAGCTGAGTGTCCAAACATCAGTCTTGCCTTCACAAGCTGCAGCAGAGGCTAGAGAGATCACCAGTTAACTGGTAATGGCTGAAACAAAAACCCCTGGGGAGTAGCTGATTTTCCATTTGGTGGACAGGCATTCAGCAAACACGAAATAGCAGAAACTCAGTAAAGTGATGACTAGATGAAACATAATGGATTATGATGCACCTGAGGTGAATGGAATGATCTCCTTTGATTTTTGGAGTGGTCTCCTTTGATTTTAAATTCTATAAAACCTTGAAGTATCTCAATGCTGTTTCCTGCTGGAAGAAGTGTCTATGTTTTGCATTTCACTTAAAACAGTGAAAATAGGAAGAGCTTACGGGCTCTGAGATGAATCAGGGTGTATTTATTTATGTATTTTTGAATAAATAGGTTTTTATTATGCTAATATATTCGAGCTATATAAATGTTGTGTATATTTAAATGCAGTGCAAAGTTTTAACATTTTTTCTAGAGCAAATTTTCCAACTTTAGTGTGTGTTGCTGAGAATAACTAACACTGTACATCAGCAATAACAGCACTTAATGGCCTTTAATATAGCACTATCAGTGTTTCTTTATTATAGAACATGTGCCAGCAGAGCTCAGAATGGCCTGTCTCCATAATCACCAATATGCACCATCAATACCCATAAGGATGAACTGAGAAACTTCTTAATGAAAATAAGAGAAATCTGGATATTTACCTTTGAGGAAAAAAATAAACAGCCCTGTAGAAAATATTTTGGCCACCTATGAGGTCATTGCTGGGTGTTAGTAGTACATATGAAATTATATATTTTCAATATATATTTTATACTTGTTAATAGCCCTTCTTACAGACAAAAAAACGCCACGAATGAAAAAAGCTTGTCAGTACTAATGTCTTGCAGTCAGATATAGCATTAAAATTTAATAGAAAGAACAACTAAAATGGAAGATTATAGAAAAAAATACAGAAAGATTTTTTGGTGCAGGGAGAGGAATTTCTCTTAATGTTGTCTTTGATATTTTGGCCTTAGTCCTTCAAGCTGCTCTGAATGAGCCATGTCTCATGTCAGTCCTCAGTCTAATTGATCTCAAGCAGCCTCAGCAGGGAACAGTTTCCTGAATCAAGGCCTTGTTTGTTCCTATGTGGGCTGAGATGTTTTACTCTGTTTCTGTATGAGTGATTTCCAAGCCACTGGGATTCCTGTAATGGGTGAAATTTAAGCTACTACTTCTTTTATTTAGAAAGCAGATTGGATGTCTTGGAAAGTAACATTTTTTTCTGAAAATTTTGGCACTTCCAACCAAAGAAATATACTCACTAAATCTCTTTCGAGACGTTCGTGCTTTGAAACATGTAGAAAAATTCTCTTTTATACAGTTTGACATTAAAAGGTGATGGCAGTAAACCCTTTGATAATGACTTGCAGAATCGTGAAGGATTTCCTTATTTCACTGCTTCTTCTTTATGTTGTTTTTTCTTTTTCCTTGTCTTTTAGATATGCTTCTTTTAACATGTATTGGTTTTAAGGGAATATTATGGTTCAGTCTAATTATCTGTAGTCCTCGAGTCCAGGGAGCAAAAGGTTTTATATTTTTAATTTGAATTGCTAAAGCTGTAGAAATATTTCATTTCTAACAAACATGATAGTTAACTCTTTCTGGGTTACATGACAGAATATCCTCAGGTATGATGGTTCGGTTTCCATCACCAGTAAATCAGATATTTATAATTACTTTGCCTATGCAAATATTTCCACCTTTTTATGATACAAGGACTGCAGCAATTAAAAGCTTCTTAGCAAGAAATTGAAGTCTTAATTGGACCTTCTACTCTCTTCTACCAGGATTAATTTTGAGTTGTCTAATGAGAAGGCTAGAAAACATTTATGGCAATATATTTTTTCAGGTGAACAGGACAGCATAGCTGTGATATACTCATTCGGAATTCTGTTTTAAGAATACATTAGTTTAATTGGAATGATTTCTAATCAACCTAAGCTGAACTAAAATAAGCCTACTGTAAATACAAAGGTTTGAAATGAGTTAGTCAGTCATTTCAAATGCATACTTAGTTTCCATCTACATAAAGAAAATTGGCACCTGTACCCATCTTGTTTAGACCAAAACACTCCTGAAAAATGCAGCAACTGGAACAAAATGCCGTTTATTCCATTTTAGTTTGGTCATTTAGTTTTTTTCCTCTAGTGTAGAAGTTGGACCGATTGTACCCTGTTCTCACATTTTTCATCCAACACAGGGGCTTTAGAAGACATTTCATTTTAGCTGATCTATAATGACTGTACATCTGTCCAAGGCAGATGAGAATTATATGGATTAGTTTTGGTTTCATGGAAAGATGGCTAAGCTGGCTTTGGTTATCTCACTGGATCAGCTGATACACAGTAGCCTGTTACCTTATTGTAATTTGTGTGGCAATTTCTGAGATTTCCCAAACAACTTATTCTGTGTACCTGAATAAATCCCAGTTAAAGGTTAGATCAAATTAAAAATAAAAACGGTTTCCTTCTGTTGACATGCACATACCCAAATTAAGCAACACTGTTTTAATCCTTCTATTAGTCTGTTGTGTCTATATATGTACCTTGATTTTACATCACAGTAATCTGTGTTTATACCCTTACTTCTATGACTTCGCACCCATGATTTTGCACCAATAACTGATTTACTTGTTAATAATGGATTTGCATTTTGCCAATTTTAAAGATCTAGGCATGCAAATAATATAAATAAGAAGTACTTTGAGCCTGGTACTGTAGTAACTAGTAAAAATAGCAGTTGTGTCTCTGATAGTAGACAATATTAGATCCTGTACATATAAAGAAAGAGGAAATTATGTCTTCTGGTATATAGTTACACTGTATCTTTTATGCAAAGCTACTACTAATAATTAAATGAGATAATTAATAATTGTTAGATTAAAACCAACCTTGGCACTAAAGTGCACAGCTTACTTGGTATGCTTGTCTGCTTTTGTACACAGACGATGTTAATATCTTATTGCTAAAGATGTATCTCTAGATGTGCCTTTTTGTACCTAAGTAAATGGCATGGATATCATCTTGCTTTCTTTCCCTTAGTATTTCCAAATATAAAACTAATTTAAGACCTTTTATTTTGCCATACTATTATTTCCCTCTTGAATGCCACAAATATGCAGACAGCACATGGTTTCTCTAGGAAGTGGCTGTGATGAGCTTGGAGATGTATGAATAGCAGTGATAAACAGCTGCTGACTTCTTTGTTTGTTTTTTTATGTATATCAGAATTGATTTGTAGCCCATAGGATGGCTCCAAGGTTTTGTTGCAAAGGAAAATATCTGACACAGCACTCGATTTTTAATGTTTGAGTCACCTGCCTCTATCCCAAACAGAATTTCGGGATATGAGTCTTCTGAAATTCAAGTTTATTTGCATTGATAGGCCTGCAGTCTGTATTAATAAAATGTCTATTATTATAGTAGCCAATAACAGTGTTTTTGAATGCAATTCTGTTTGAAAGTGTATGGTATATTTGAACAAAATATTTAATTAACTGTTATCTCAGCATTACCAGCAGTTTTGTTGGAAAGAGATTATGATGTGCACACCAAGAGAAGGATTAGACAAGTAGGTCGTGATAATTGTGACTTTCTTGAAACATTGCTTGGTTACAGCTCTCTTCAGGCCAAATATTTACATTTCTGATGAGAGGTGTGTTACATTACTTTTAGCTCAGAAGAAAAAATACCTCACGTTTGTCATTGTTATTGCACACAAGGGAGTGATTGCTCTACATGTATAAAAGTATGGTGCATCTGATGAGACTCTCTTCTGTCCTTGTAAAAGCCAATTGTACAATCACCACTGCAAATTTTTAGAGCAACATCAAATTTTGTTTCAAAAGAGACTGAATCATAATGTGGGATACTATAAAGTATTGTTCAGTGCCAATAAAGAGATGTCAGTGCATCATGAATCATCACAGAATCATAGAATCATTAAGGTTAGAAAAGATCTGTAAGATCTCCTAGTCAAACCACCAACCCTTCCCCACCATGCCCACTGACCATGTCCCTCAGTGCCGCATCTACACATTTCTTGAACACCTCCAGGGACAATGACTGCTCCACCTCCCTGGGCAGCCTGTGCCACTGCCTCACCGCTCTCTCTGAGAAGAAATTCTTCCTAATATCCAACCTGAATCTCCCTTGGTACAACTTGAGGCCACTACCTCTCAACCTGTCACTAATCACCTGGGAAAAGAGGCCAACCCCCACCTTGCTACAATCTTCTTTCAGGCGGTTGTAGAGAGCAGCAAAGTCTTCTCTGAGCTTCCTCTTCTCCAAACTGAACAATCCCAGTTCCCTCAGCTGCTCCCCATAAGACTTGTGCCTCAGACCCTTTGCAGCTCCATTGCTCTTCAATGGACACGCTCCATGGCCTTAATATTGTTTCTTGTAGTGAGGAGCCCAAAACAGTACTTGAGGTGCAGCCTCAACAGTGTAGATACAGAGGGATGATCATCTCCTTGACTGCGCTATTTCTGATACAAGCCAGGATGCCACTGACCTTCTTGGCCACCTGGGCACACTGCTGGCTCATGTTCAGCTAAGCATTAACCAGCTCCCCCAAGTCCTTTTCCAGATACTCTGCCCCAGGCCTGTAGCATTACATGGGGTTGTTGTGGCAAAAGTGCAGGACCTTACGCTTGGTCTTGTTAAAACTCATACACTTGGCTTCATCCCATTGATATTGGCTGTCCGGATCCCTTTGTAAGGCCTTCCTATCCTCAGACAAATCAACACTTCCTTCCAATTTGGTGTCATCTGCAAGCAAAATGAGGGTGCATTCGATGCCATCATCCAGATCATCAATAAAGATATAAAACAGGATAGACGGGATAGACCCTAATACTGACCTCTGAGGAATACCACTTGTGACTGGTCACCAGCAGCATTTGAACCCATTCACCACCATTCTCTGGGCCAAGCCACCAAGGAAAATGAAAACTTTCTCTGCACTCCAAAGTTGCAAGACTTTGTAACTCATGACATCCTAATGTATACAAATATGATTCATTTTTAAGCTTCTGCTTATTATTAAACCATCTAGTAGCATTTAGTAAAAATACTAGCAAGACTATGTGTAGGAAACTGTTTATATGTAAAGAGATGTTGCAATTTAAAACATTTTAAAATTAATAATTTGGCATACTATTTTATCTTGATCCTATAACTTGTTCTGTGTGTGAAAATTTTCTGCCTGAAGGAAATCCCACTCAGTTCAGGGTGATCCTGTGAAGACAGTTGGATTTGTTTGTCTGGGATGCCATCTGAAACCTAGCCAAGAAATGTAGTCTTAACACTCCAGGCTGTTTATTGATCTGGTGATTGTGTTGGCTATAAGCAGGGTAAAAATATGCAGAGGTTTTTTTACTGTAGATTTTGAGTGTTTGTCTCCTTTGCTAGCTGCACTGCAGGACAGTTTCTTTATCATTGTCCAAAAACAACTGTCATGTATAGACTAGAATAAGGATTTAAGAGAACTGGGTTCTATTTTCAGTTCTGATACTAGCTTTCTAAGTCTTAATGAAGGTACTTCACAGCTTTTTGCCTCAATTTTCCTCATCTGTAAAATGGGCATTACTATACTGGACTCTTTCATCCTGTGTTTTGAGATGTACTGATGAGAAATGCTGCTATCACCCTTTCTGTAGGGTTGGTTATACTATCACCCTGTGAAAGGCCCAATTCTGTTAGATGCTACCAGAATGATAATGAGAGTCTTAATTCTTAGTATCTTCACCTGCTGTTCAGTGTGCTCTGTACCATGGAGAAGTGCGTCCAAATTAAGGCACATGTTTTCACTTGAAGTTTTTATTTATTTTAGAATCATAGAATCATATTGCTGGAGTTGGAAGATGACTTTAAAAGTCATTCAGTCCAATTTCCCTGAATTGAACAGGGATACCTACAGGTACATCAGGTTGCCCTGGGCCTTATCCAGGCTCACCTTGAAAGTCTCCAGGGATGATGCATCCACATCTCTGGGCAACCTGTGCCAGTGCCTCACTATCCTCACTGTAAAAGTCTTATATCCAGCCTAAATCTACCCTCTTTAAGCTTGAAACCATTTCCCCTTGTTCTGTCAGCACAAACTCCACTAAAGAGCCTGTCCCCTTCTTTCCTGTAGCTTCCCTTTAGATATTGAAAGGACACTCTCAGGTCACCCTGTAGCCTTCTCTTCTCAGACTGAACAGCCCCAGCTCTTTCATCCTGTTCTTGTAGGAGAGCTGTTCCATCCCTTGGATCATTTTTATGACCCTCCTCTGGACATGCTCCAACAGGTTTATGTCTCTCCTGAACTGGACTCCATTTCTGAACACAGTACTCTAAACATTTGAGGGCTGTGTGGCAAGTAGTTATCAGAGAAGACCGACACAAAAAAATTGTTATGTTCCTCATCCTTCTCGTTGTCTGTCATTACCAGCTTGCCTGTGTCACTCTCTAGGGAGAGTATGCCCTCCTAGACTTCAGTTTTCTGGTTGAGGTACATGTAGAAGCCTTTCTTGTTCTTTTTGGCATCCCTAGCTAAATTCAGTTCAAGCTGGGCATTGTCTTTCCTGACTCTATCCCTACACAGCCTAGCAGTTTCCTTATACTCTTCCCACAGCAGCTGTCCCTGTTTCTACTGCCTGTGCATTTTCTTCTTGTTCTTCAATTTGACCAGCAGGTCCCATTTCAGTTATTCTGGCCTCTTGCCTTCTTTTCCTGATGTACTACATCTGGAGGTAGAGAGCTCTTGTGCCCTGAGGAAAGCTTCCTTAAAGATCTGCAAACTCTGCTCTGCACCTTGGCCTATGAAGATAGTTTCCCAGTGTGTTTTGTTGACTAACTCCTTGAAGAGCTGGAATTTTTTCCTAAAATTCTTAATTTTACTCTTTGCTTGTTTCATGTCCCTTTGGAGCATTCAACCATAGCATGGTCACCACAGCCTGTGCAGCCTCTAGTCCTCGTGTTACCCATCGGTTCATTTGCACTGGTGGGCAACGGGTCCAGTATTGCATCACTTCTGGTGGAGCAGTCTTGACTTGACTTCGCTCAGGAAGTTATCCTCAATGCATTCCATGAGCTGCCTGGATTGTCTACAGGTCACATGCTACTATTTCAGCAGATGTCTGAGTGTTTGATGTCCCCCACCAGGATGAACACTTGTGATCATGATGCTTTCTGTAGCTGGAGGTTGAAGGGCTCATTATCAGGGTCCACTCGAACAGGTAGCCTGTAACTGATACCTATCACAAGGCTCCCTTGCTGCCTTGGTCTCTAACTGTCACCCATAGGCTTTCAACTTGCTCATGACTATTCTTTAGAGATAACTTTTCACATTCTATTTCTTTCCTATTGTAGATAGCAATATTCCCTCTTCTTTCCTTGCCTATCCCTTCTGAACAGCTTGTAGCCATTGATAGCCACACTCCAGGCATGGGAATCATTCCACCAGGTTTCAGTGATGGCAACTATATTATATACTATATACTATATATTATATATTATATACTATATATATATATACTACATATATACTATAGATATTATATACTATATTATATACTGATAGCACAGTAGCTTCCAATTCCTTCTGTTTGTTTCTGTGGGTTCATTGGTCTAGAGGCACTTCAGCTGGTCAGCTAGTCTTGTCACTTCCATAAAGGATAACTTCATAATTCCTTTTAAGTATTTCCCTTGATTTTCCCCGTTGCCTTCTCCTATTGCCACAGCAATCACTGCCTCATCATCATAGGATTTCATATGTGCTGCTGTGTTGCCAGCAACTGTCAAGGCAGCAGGTCCTTCAAGGCCCCTACTAACCATATAGTCCATTTGGTTGTAAAAAAAATGAAGTTCTGGCTACAGCATCACCCATGAAGCCAGATATTTAAACATAAGATCCTTTGATTTGTTTCCATGTCCTTACCCAATACAAGAGGCAGAGAAGAAAAGATGATCTGTGTATTCAGTTCCTTCAGCTGCCTTCCAAAGGCCCTGAAGTCCCTTTTGATAGCCCATGACCCACATGTAGCTGCTTCATCTCTCCTCACTTGGACTTCGTCTCTCCCTGCTTGGAAAAGCAGTAAGAGGTAGTGGCCTGTTGGCCATACCAGGCTAGGTGTTTTCCTGGTCACATCCCTCACCCAATCCCAGGAACACAGCAGACTTCCCTGAGAATAGGGTCTGCTTGGTATATTGCATATTCAGTTCCCTGTAGGAAAGAATCACCTACAGCTTATACCTGTCTCTTCTTCTTCAGTGTTGCAGTCTTGATTTTGGGGGAAGGCTTTTCCTGGTTTGGGTTTTAGTTTGTCTAGTCTGAGCAACCTGTTCTCACCCAAAGCCAGTCTTTCCACATCCAGGGCCTCATAACTGTTGTAGAGAGGCACCTGGAAGATGGAGCAGGCAAGGAGAGTTTTCATTTCCTGCTTCAAGCACAGACTTGCCTCCACCAGCTCCTTTCCTTTCGTCCCATTATAAGACTGTTTTGTTTTGTTTTGTTTTAATTTTGGAAGCCTTCAGGTAGACTAATAAGAGGGCATTCTGCACTGGGGTAATTTTGCAACCCGTCCTAAAGATATAAGAGTGTAGCAGAGCTGATGCCACCATTGTTTTTAATGTTAAAATACATATGCCTTCTTGTTGTTTGGGGTTAAATTAACCTTGAGTCTTGTGCATAACTGTAAGTTCTGACTGCAGCAATGCTCACTAAAACTAATGAATGTGGATCTAATGCATGACAGGATGCCTTTCTGCCAAAAAGCCACTCATATATCCTGCAGCTGCTGTTTATGCTGTTCAGCATGGAGAGAATTTTATAGACCTGATATTCCTATTCCCCAGAAACAACCTAGTGCTTTGGGAGGGAGATGAGACTGAAACTCATTCCAAGTCAAAATGTTGACATATTAGTGGGATCTTATCAACAGCTTCCTGAGATGAAAATGTATTAATACTTAACTATATGTAATTTCTCTATTTCTTTCTGACACCTCTTCTACCCAACCTTTCAACTGAAGCACAACATATTAATGTACAGTGCACTTACATGGTAGTCTGCTAACACTTCAGATAATATAAGAAAACTGCTTAATAACTTGGTATTCCATTTTATCAAATTGCAAACTGCCCTCTAACAGTCATTTAACAAAGGTTCTTGACTGACGTATTTCACTGATTGTACTATGGAAAAAGTAGGCTGAGATTTTTTCTGTGCTAAGCTAAACATTTATTCCTGGACATCATTGCTTTGTTGATTGTGTATGAAAATAATGCTCTCTTATTCTTTCTGACTTTGGAGGTTAAGGGACAATAGTCAGGAATCTGGTATACCATCACCTTATTTTATATGCATAGATAAAGAAAGAATAAACTGAAAAAAAGCAGCAATCTGATTAGTTAGAAGTGGTTATAATTTGTTTAGCTGTAGGTCAACTGTTGTCTAGAAGATAACATCAAAGCCTGTTCTACTTCACTTTCTTTGGTCTTCTGCTGAAATGGCTTTTTTGTTACTTGGTCCTTTGCCCAGGGATTCTTGGGAATTTAGCTCAAATGACTTGATATGTTTTTTTTTTTAAATTTATTTCAAGTGAGTAGTGAATTGTTCTAGGTGTGCAAATTATACTTGTTTTATTAATGATTCCTTTACATGACAGCCTAGTGCCTAAAGGCATCAAATCAAGACTTGAGTCATTCTGTTTAGAAGCTGGCTGTTCAATGAAACTACATCTTTTATTGTAGAAGTGCCTAATTTTATGCACTGAGCAAGAGGGTTATTTCGGAAGGTTTCCAGAATGATTTCTTTAGGCAACAAATGAATGACAAGTACCATGAGAGTCAGCAACACAGGGTGGAGAGGATCAGTGCCAATACTGAGCAATCTGAAAGAATCTGTATTGAGTTTACATCCCAAGTTATCATAGCTAAAGGGCTGCAGGGATGGCTTATCCGAGAAGAGACCAAGGGCTACTCATCCCCATATTGGACAAAGCCAGTTCCAGATGGCTCCAAAACGGACCCAGCAATGCACAAAACAGCCCATCAGCAATGCTGGTAACACCTCTGTGACAGCATGTTTAAGAAAGGATAAAAACACAGCAGCAGCTAGGAGGAAGGAGTGAGAACAGTGTGAGAGAAACAGCCTGGCAGATACCAAAGTTCAGGAAGGTGGAGGGGAAGAGGTGCTCCAGGTGCCAGAGCAGTGAATTCCCTGCAGCCTATGGAGAAGACAATGATGAAGCAAGTTGTCCTCATGCAGTCTGTAGAGGATATGCCAGAGCAAATCTCCATGCTGCGGCCTGTGGAGAACCCACACTTCAACAGGTGAATATGACCTAAAGGAAGCTGCAGCCTCCAGGGAGCCCATGCGGGGGCAGGTTTTCTGTTAGGAATTGTGGCCCATAAGGGACTTATGCTGGAACAGTCCATTTCTGAAGGACTGTACCCCATGGAAAGGACCCGTGCTGAAGAGGGGAAAAGCATGAGAAGGAAGGAGCAGCTGAGAGAAAATGTTTTGAATTGTCTCAACCCCCATTCCCCATTCCTCTGAGTCATTTTGAGGTGAGAAGAGATAGTAGAGTCAGGACTGAGGTTAAGCCTGGGAAAAAAAAGAGATGAGAGGAAGATGTTTTTAGTTTATTTTTTTGGTTGTTTTTTTTTCACTGGTCTACTCTGTTTTTAATTGGCAATAAATTAAGCTTCTTAATCTTGACACCGTTTTGACCATGATGGTGAGCACTCTCCTCGTGTTCATCTTGACCCATGAGCTTCTTCTTATTTTCTCCCCTGTGTTGCTGTAGAGGGGGAGTGAGAGAGTGGTTTGGGGACACCTGTTAGCCAGCCAAGGTTAATCTACTACTGAAGCTAATGACAAGGCATCACTCAAAAGATAAGATATGGAGGGTGCAGAAATTTCAAATGTAAATCAAAAAGGATACAATCTTAACATTAGAAACTAACTTGTTAGTAAGGGGGGAAGTAAGTATGATGTTAAGATTCCAGGTCTCTTGATTTATGATGTGCTCAAACTTTCAGATTTTTATTCTCATATCTTGTGATATCCTCTGATATAGGATGAACGAAGCCTTATTTATTTTCTTGACTTGCTCTTTGGTTTGTAAGTTGATCCGTTAGGTGCTAAATGATGAGAAGAGGAAGAAAGGGTGATGTTAATTTAAATGGATCTCTTTGTAGTTGCAGCGTTTGGCTGCATAAATCTATTTTTTATTATGACCAACAGGTTAGGAGTTCCAGTACTGCTTTATTCAAAATACACCTTACAATACACACAGCCTGAAATCTTGACTTTATGATTGATTGGATAGCTGGAGGCTTGCATGTTCGATGAGATGATCTCAGTACCTGATCTGGAGAACTCAGATTGAGACGTGTTTGACTTTACAAGATGTTTTCAAAATTAGACTGGACTCGCATTATAGCTACACAGGGATCAAGAAACCTGTTTGTGTAGTAAATTGACAAATGAAGAGCGTAGGGATAAGTATTGAATTCTTGTTTTAAGAAGGCTTGTCTGTGTTCTCTAGCCTAAAACCCTTCATAAAATCTTGTGAAGTTATCTGTTTTATGGATCATTAAATTAGAGAGGCTCCTTATGCCTTGATTTCATGTTTATATTTTTGTACTGATGATTATATGCAACAATGCCCTTTGTAAAGAACCATTAGCACAAAATGGTTGTTTTCAATTGTGAGTCCATAGATAGAGACGCTTTTTTAGTTGCATCTGAAGCACATTCTGCTGCTATAAATGTCAATTATAAAAAGGAGAGAGAAGAAGTGGTCTGATGGCAAGAAACCACCAGGGCAACATCCAACAAATGTACCTGGGATAGTTGGGTTGGGAAGCAGCCTAGCTATGTTACTATAACACATGGATGGGTCTCTGCTGACAGACAGTATTTATACCCTGCCATGGTGGCACTCCTTCAACAGTCTGTGGATTTTCTAGTACATAACTATATGAGCAATAGGATGATGGTGCAGCACATATGTGCCTATCAGAATTTTTTGTCTTTATGATTGTAATCTTAGAAAAGAATATCTGTATTACAGTAGCACTAAAAAGCATCTGGAAAGCAAAAGGAGGCCAGTCAAGGTCCTAGCAAACATATCCACTTTAGTAGAATAAAATAATTGCTAGCAGCAAAACGGCAGATTTTAGAGGGTTCCCTGCCTGGCTACTGACAAAGAAGGGGAGGCAGCAAGCAGATATGGAAAAAATTTCAAGTAGAGAAAGAAGAATGGCATTCAGACACTGTAGAGAAAATATATCCACACAAGAAAAGGCAGTACGTCCAACCTAATTCTGGAAAAAGAAAGCACCTGAAGGAGCTGGGGCACAAATGAACTATTGTTCCTCAAGGACACAGACTCAATACAAATGATCCAAAAGAAATGTCTTTCAGTTATCCGTGTTTTTTACAAAGATCTGCAATGCTCTAGCCAGAGCTGAAATTAAAGTACATGTTTATATAGAATGCCTTAGTCTTTTTTTATTAATGCAATACCACGAATTGAAACAGCTGCATGAAATCCTGGGAAAATAAACCTAACAGCAAAGCTAAATAGGGTTTTACTTCTTGTCCTAGGCACCAGACAGGTGGGCTACAGGACCCACTGCAGAAGGTTTCAGGCAGGATTGTATGCACAAATGTGTTACTGACCCAGAGTAAAATGATGCTTGGAATCTTGCCAGATCCAGCTGGCTTGGAAACCTCTGGGATGCAACTGTTGAGTCCAATTACAGCAGATTGATGATTGTCTATGAGAGGGACTCAGACAGGACTCAGACAAGTAGTAATTTGAATTTCCATTACCTTTTTCCAAAATCTTAAAAAAAAAAAATAAAAATATTTGGTACAAAAATATTTGCTGCCTCAAAAAAAAGAAAAAAAAGAAAAAAAAAAGATATTAGGTTTTTGTTTTTTTTTTTTTTTTTTTTTTTTTTTTTTTTTTCATGAGGAAAAGAGATGTTTTCCTTCCTTGGATATCTTTTCTTATGTGTCAGCTTTTAATGATTTCAGAATGGAAAGAGAAAGAAATCCTAAAGTGATGTTAGAGGTGATCAGTTCAGACTTTTCACTGTTTGCCTGCCATCCATCTGTCCTGATCCCCAGAGCAAGCAGTTTGTAATTGATGGAGATGAGTATGTTTTCTGCTAGCAGTTCAAATAAGACAACATGTTTTGGTTTTATTTGCATTTCTCTCTTTGACAAGTCAACATCGTAAATTAATTTTTAATATGTATTAGAAGTTAGTCATAAGGGGGATTCACGTCATGGATACATTTGTAAGGTGTATATTTAAAGGGGAAGTACCATTACATGGATTATGACAAGGATTTCCTATTTTTTTTTTCTTTTCTTATTCCATGGTGACATTTGAAGTAAAGTTCAGTGCCTGTCACTTTTTCATTTAAGGTCTTCGGGTCCTAATAGAGAGTTTTGGATTTTGCATTCATTTCTTTAGGAAACTCAGAGATTTCTACCTTTGTGAAAGGCTGATTTATTCTAAAACTTGGCAATGGGCTTCTCCTAGAAATCTCCAAACTTCTGCTAACTCCAATCTTTTGTTTAAGGACTTAAAGCCCTGAAGATGGTGTTTTTGCTCAGAGGAACAGTGTCTCTGACCTTTCTGTGATCCTTTAATGCCTGTAGTACATTACACCAGCTAGTGAGTTCTCTGTTAAATACGGTCATAAGTAGTAATATTTTGTCTTTTTAATTGGTGACTGTTGGCAAGCAGATTCCATTATGTGTTCTTAGCTTTTTGGCAATTGTCAAGCTAGCTTGGATTCTGATAATTGATTACTTTGTAGGAGCAATCCCTTGCTTTTGTAAGTTTTCTAGAGGAAAAAAAAAAAAAGATATACTCTAAAATCTGCACTGAATAAACAGTTGGAAGGAAAAAGCAAGCATTCAATTTTATAAATAAATATGTACTTTGGGCTTTTCAGACTGATTCTGGCAATGTTCTTGGAGCAAGAGACCTTTTACTGTGTTTTGTACAGTCCCATAGACATCACTTTGACAGGAAATATATGTATTCTTCCTCACATTTGAAGTGTCATATCTATCATTAGATGTTGTCTGTATTATAGAGTCAGTTGTAGGTCAAATTAGTTTCTGGGCTCCTATTGTATCTTCACAGCTTGCTTCCATGTTTGTTTTTGCCAAACTCTGATGATGCATCCTTTATGGATAAAGGCATTTTAATAAAACTGTTAGCAGGAAGGAGTTTTGGCACCTGTATCAATTCTGGCAGCAGAATGCATAAGTACTGATTGCAGTGATCAGACAGAGAAAGACCTGACTTCATTTCCATGTCAGTTATGGCTATAATTTCCCTCTATTGCAGTTTACTTTCATTTAGTTCTTGCTCAAGGGCCCTCCATGTGGAATGATTTCTGCTGGGTGAAAGGTCTTGCTACAGCTGAGAGGTCAATGTAATGCAGTGTGTTGATTGTAATGAATACTTGGTATTTTCTTTAGTCAGGATGCATGAATTAATCCATTTTAGGTCCTAACATAAAAGTAGAATGAAGATGGTTTGTACCTATGGCTTGCAAATGCATTCATTGAGACTTACTATCAGGTATGAGTAGTATGTCAACAGCTTGACTATGCAACCTCATAATTTTTCTGGTTTCCCTTTCTATGAGAGCCTTTATGTGGTGTTATCAATGCCTGATGTAAATATAATCAAAGCTTTGCAGAGGGAATGGTTGTGTGTGTTTTGTTAAATTCTGAAAGAGTTTATTTAATTAAATGTGAGTATTTGGATTATAGTTCTCATGGAGGAAAAAAGTGTTTGCTGTTTCTAACAAGAACACAACCTTGACTAGCAAGGGAGTGAAAATAAATCACTTCTCAATGGGAGAGAAAATAAATGATCTACAAGTTCTCTGTCTTCCCAAGAGGCGGAGAACAGGAAGATGAGGACAAGGCTATTCATTCCTTTTGTTTCTCTCTGTTGGTTCCCTATCTGCATAGGTAACAGATTCTCAGATCGTTTCCAGGTAAAAATCATTGCTTCTAATTTACATTCAGTTGTGTGTGCATTTATGAAAGAAGTAAAATAACTGACTGTCAGGGCAGGCTGCAGGTGGCCAATAGCTTTCTCATTGATGAAGTGCTGCTTATGTTGGGTAATACAGCTAGAGAGCACCCACCGTAGTGCTGAATGTAGCACTTCTTGACATGACTGATGTGACCACCTCATGAAACTGTGTCTTTTTTTCCTTGTTTGGATTAAACTGCCTTAAAGAAAATCTATCTTGATATGTTGGAGTTCATATGCTAAATGGGCACAATTCTGTAAATATTTATTTATTAAAATACACAAAGTGCTTCTTAAACAGGAAAGCAAACTTCACCAGCAAAAAGTCAACTCCCATACCCAACCAACCTGGGACAAATCTATCATGATATAAATTATGGAAAACTGTTGACTTTGGAGTCATGGTACATCTGCACACCATGATGGAATTTGTTCCATAGGATTTGCCATACTGAATTAGACTTCATATCAATCTACTCTACAGACTTGTCTCTGAACATAGCCAGCACCAGATGTTTCAGAGGGAAGCTGGAAAAAACCACCTGCTTCATGCAGAAATGAGGCCAATGTGTTCTTTATATTAGGTGCCCCCCTGAGCAACCATTAGGTATAGGTTTGGGTCTGAAAACAGAAAGTGTAATATTGTTTCACAAAATTTATGGCATCTCTAAGTATTTTTGCTGATTTTATAAATGCAATTTTGTGAATGTTGTTCAACTATGCATGTATTTAAACTGCTTCAGATTCAGTAAGGCTCTCAGCTGTGGCAAGGTGATAAACCTGTATGTCTAGAGATGCCAAACTGGTGATCACAGATCCATGGCTTTACTAGAAGAGGACATGATGACTTTTGGAGCTCTTTTTAATGAGATCTCATACGTAGGAGAAGTGTTTCCATCTATTCATTTAATGTTTTATAATTGCTGTAACAAATGATGAATCATCCAGACTGTCAGAACTTTTTGTCAAGTGTATGTTTATGGTGAATGGAATTAATGTAATTTCAGTGAGACTATTATGTTTCAAAGTGCATTTCCTATGGTTGTGGTTTAGGCCAGGCTGGGCTGTGTGCAGACATTAATTTCTGCACAGTAATTGGATCTATGTGATGAAGTTTGGATCTTTATTGTCTCTGTGAGAGACTGATTTTTATCACAAGGAACAATATGAAGTTACGGAAAAGAGATTGTCTCTGCTTCCATTTTTGCTACTTACCTGGGCAGCGGCTATCAGTGGTTTACAGGAATAGGGTGTTACATGTACTGGTTTGAGATGTGTCATCTTGGACTGAGAAGTTCCTGGGGAACCTCTGTGGATAAATATTCTGTTCTATTTGAAGTATCCCCAAAGACAGAGTCATGCTGCAGCCTTTTTGGGTGGAGGTGAATGAGCTTTATGAGAAGAGTATCTTCCAGGTTTAAACTTTGTTGGCTAGAGGACTGTTGCAAGCTTTTGAACTTTCAGTGTTGAAGCACATCACTGGGTAAACACTTTTGCATATGTTTAGTTCTGCTATTTCTGTTAGTTATCATTATTTCATAACAACTGCCCAACTCTGCTTTGTCTAACAAGAGATACATGCCTAACAGTTACATGGCAACATACAGAAAGTCAAACTGTGGGCTTCCAATATCAACCTGATCAAGTGATATCAGCTCTATAGGCTAAAATACCTGTACTTTAGCCTTTACAGAGCAGAAAAATATATGTTGATCACCCCAAAGGTAAAGATTCCTATTTATTACCGCAGAAACTTCAACAGACATAAAGAAAACAATAACAATTTCTTCCCCTCCCTCTTCTTCTTTCCTTTTATTTTCTTTTTTCTTTTTCTTTCTTTTTTTTTTTTAATTTTTATTTTTTATTTTTGTTTTTCTTTGAGTACTTGCAAACATCAGGAAAGTAAAGCCTGCTTTCCTGCTGTTTTGTTATAAGATATGATTTAGGTCAATTTATGGTCTGTCAGGAAACACATCTTCCATTACATCTAGTTTGATTTTTTTAAACTCACAACCTCTAGTTTTGTCCTTCAGTCTGTTATGATTAGAAAATCTTTCCTGATAAATATCAGGAAAGCTGTCTCCTGTTTCTGAAATCTCTCCTTAAAGCCATCTATTTTTAGGCGATATCCTCAAGAATTTTTGCAACATACTGGTTACTGAGGTAATGAGATTGCTAGGGGACAGAAAAATAGAGGATTGGGACCCTTACTTTACTTGTGATTTGCTGTATGTGTTCTTGTCTCGCAGATTGTAAGCAAGAAAACAAGTGTTAAACAAATACAGATGAAACATTATAGGCAAATAGTTCTACTGATGTACAGTGATGGCAGAATATGTATTGCTTCAGAGTAAAACATTTTGGAAACATGTAACAGATGTTGAGTTTTGACTTGGCACAGATTTATCCCACATTGAATACTTCATTGTAATTTTTCTCTATAAGTAGAGGAAGATGAACTGTTTTGTGCTGGTGAAGATTGAGAGTTGTTTTTCTTTCAAGTTCACATTTTAGCTTGCATAGAAGATCTAAGCAAGATATTATAGACATGAATGACTTCCTATAAAGTCATAATCTTCTAGCAGAGAACTGAATAATCTTAATTATAATCTTCTGGAAGAAAAAATTGGTCCTTGAACATGCTGAAGGTTTGGTAGAAGGAAAAATCCTCTTCCAGCTCACAACTAATGAAAAGTAGAGTTGAGCTCTACTCATGGCTGGCAGCTTGACCTTCTGTTGGTGTGATCCATGATCCAAGCTGTTCACACACCATGTTACCCCTTCCAGGCAACAGGTGGCCTGGTGGGAGCTGACTGATTCACAATAAAAAGCCAAAAGTTTTCAGACCTGCAATATCTAATGCATTAACCTAAACCTGAAAAAGAGAGATCTTTCTTATTTATACAGTGGAGTTGACATAAATACAGATTCAAACTTCCCCATCCTTCTTCTGCAAAATAAGTTTCATTTTTTTACACAGAAATGAGGGAAGTCATTCACTGCTGGCTTGGATTCAGTTTTCTTGTTATCAGACGAAAGTCGTGGCTACTATAAGAGAGCGGAGCAGAAATGTGTGGAAACATTATTAACTTTCAAATTAAACACAGTATTTGCAAGTTGCAATTGGGAGAAGAGGATTTTTAATTAGGAAACTTGACAAGGCATAAATGAATTGTTTTTGTCCCAGTAAAAACTGTGGCCTTGATAAACTTCTGTTATTGAAAAGCAAGTTAATTTCCCCTGTTCAATTCTTCTTTCAGTGACTGTTATACATCATAGGAACTAGTTTATGGGAGAAAGCACTGAATGGGAATTGATGATTATTTGGAGAATAGCTTAGCACAAAACTATTCACAGGAGTAAAGGAGGTTGGGATTTTGTTCCCCATTTAAACTCCACAAATGCTATTATCAGATGCTTAGAAGCTGGAATCTCTTTTCCCCTACTTTAGTGGTATACAAGAATGTATAATAATTATAGTGTACAAGAGTGTGTTTGTACTTCATTCCTATACCGCAGGCATACAGTAGTGAAGGTACCAGTTTTGTTCTCTGACATTTCACATATTAAAAATCCCACAGCATTACCCCTCATTTCCCAATTCTAAATAGGTTAGATCTTAAGCCTATGAAGAGAAGTGTTCTGTTGCAGTAGCAGGCAGATCCCACCAGTAAGTAGCTGCTTATCCCCACCCTTTGTGGTATGAGAGGCAATCACTCATCCAGAGCTGTCAGCAATGCCTGACCTTTTTCTAACAAAGTGAATCCAGTTACTCTGCATTTGCAATGTAAACTGTTCATGTTCAGGTGGTTGCTTTGGCTACAACAGGTTAAGTAGCACATGAATTGCTAGATACGTACCCTGCACATACAAGACACAGTCTTTCTTTTTTTCTATCTCATTCTGTTACCATGATCACATTTTCACCCCTTCCTAAAAAAGCTTATGTTTCCCACCTAGAGACGTTGCTTCACATCCCAGAGATGAACTTCCAGGGTGAGTTCATCCAGGCAGAGCTATCACAGATCATCCACCTTTTTCTGTGCAAAAGCCTTCTGAACCAATATCTTTTAAAGCCACCTGGATGGGTGGCCAGAAGGAAATGTCCTTTAACTTGGTTAGAACTCTCACATCCATAGCATGTGGCAGTGTTTCTCCAGTGCAGGTGACAGTGATTTGGAAATGGCACTGCTACAGGAAAGATAGAGTGATTGAGAGGTTTGACCAGTTTGCAGGGAGACTCCTGCCCTAAAATTGATCATGGCTTTCACTCCAGGCTACGGAGAAGTGCTAGAAAATCTCCATCACAGATAACCCGGGAAGAACAGACCTTTTAAGTGATTTTTTTTTCCACATGGTGCATATGTCAGACTTTGTCAACAGTCCCTAGTCAAGGGTGATTCTAATGGCTAACTGCAAGGGATCATAACAGGTTGCACAGTTATGTGAACTCTGCAAAATCTGTGGTCTTCTGGGTGCAAACAATTCTCAGAGAAGCCAATTATTTCAAAGGTAGAATTTGACCCCATGCTGTCATCTCCAGTAGTCATGCAATTCAATTAAATTAAGGTGGGAAAGTCACTCAGACAATTTTGAAAAATCACACTTAAAATGATTAAATAGGAAGGAACAAACATTTATATTCATATGTAGGCATATGCGTACATATGCATAATACATATCAAAAGATAGCATGCACAGTCACGCTACTAAGCATAATTCCATTTTACCTAGACTCTAGACTACACTCAACTCTGTGGCACGCAAGAGACTTCTGAGATTCTCCTTCTAGGAGGAAAAGCTTGTTTATTAAGGTCTCTAATTCTGGTGGACATGAGGGACTTTATTTATTTGTCTGCTCTTTCAATTTACATGCTTGTGTGTAAATACTGTAGATAAGGAAAGATCAAAGGAATCTGCCTTGCACTTGAAACAGAAGGTACAAAGTTCTGACGAAGATGCTTAATCCATCATTGATGCTGTTTTCCAAGTTGTTCCTTGTTGCTCTGCTGTATGAGGCCTTACACAGGGCACTTGAAGCACAGAAGGAATATGCCCTGAATGCCATACAGATGAAAGGGGACAGCTGAAGGGAAAGTGCTGAAGTAGCTGAGGATGGTGGGATCTGAAAATAGAAAGAAAATAATTGCTGCTGATGTGAATTTCCCAGCACTCTTGCAAGAATACATGGATAGAAGCCAAATAAGCTCAGAAAAGATCGTAGCTAACAACTGATTAATATTTAGCCTGTTCTCTTTCCCTCTTGTGCTGTTTAAAAAGCTACACCTCTTTTGACATTCTCTAAGATACGTCTGAGGCAAAAAACCATATCACACTGTTCTTTGCTTTTGTTCATAGCGCTACAGCAGCAGGTTTAAAAGGAGAATCATTTCTTCTATCAGACATCAGGGAAAATTTGGGATTGCTGCTGAGTGCTTGGCAGTTACACAGTGCATGATTGATATGACACTGAGTAGGAGTGGGATAACTTTTAGGAGTGATCACCAGTTTTAGGAGCACTCTGAGCTGCATGCTGACTTTCAAAGCAGTGAGCTAACAGCTGGTCAGCTTGACCCTGGTACACTACAGGCCAGCCTGGTGTTCTGTCAGGCTGGGCATGGTGTGACACAGCGAAGTGTAGGACAGCAGCAGGAAGACTGCCAAGTCTGAAAAAGGATGTATGTGGCCATGTGAACAATTCCTTCCCCTGCCTTAACTCATCATGAAATGAATGTAATGTGACTGTGGAAGAGTCTCTGCAGTTGGCAGAGGTTTGATAGTTCACTGGGAGAACTCCGTTATGAAGATGTGTGGATTTTAATGTGAAAACAAAATACCAGAACATCCTGGATCTTCACTGTTTCCTCTCCCATCTGATGCAGGCCAGCCCTTAGCCACTCCAAAATATGCTACACAGAATGATTGGAGGTAAAACTGAGTTGTATTGATTTGATCTGGTTTCCTCATCCTGCGGGCCAATTGGATCAAGTGGTAAGCCTTTGTCATACAGAAGGTAAAAGGTTAAGGCTAGGTAAGGTTAGGCTGTAAGGTTAAGGTTAGGCTGTACAAAGAAAAGGGAGATTTTTGAGCCACAGCTTTACTTAATTTTATTGTAAAGACAAATCTTCTCTTACATTCAGTGCCATCTGACAAAGACTTGCACAGAAATGCATCTCTTATGCACAGGGACTACAGTGTAATCCCAGTTATCAATGAATCATAGAATCACAGAATTGTTTGGGACTTTAAAGCCCACCCAGCCCCAACCCCCTGCCATGGGCAGGGCTGCCACCCACCAGCTGCCCAGGGCCCCATCCCACCTGGCCTTGAGCACCTCCAGGGATGGGGCACCACAGCTTCTCTGGGCAGCTGTGCCAGGGCCTCACTGTCCTTTGAGTAAAGAATTTCTGCCTAATATCCTACCTAAATCTCCCCTCTTTTAATTTAAAGCCATTCCCCCCTGACCTTTATCAGATCATTATTGAAGAAGGAGCTTTGATTGGCAGGGTGTGAGGACACCTGGCCACCTTGCATTACACAGCTTTGGGACAAGGCTTCTAAAAAGAATGAAAGTTCAAGGTTTTATCAGCAACAGTTTTCCTAGTGTCTTTTGACATCTGTGAGTTATTTATATCACCTCTCTGAGTTGGTGGGACTGGATCTTTGAAAGTAGTGTATGTACATTTAAGTTATGCTGTATTCAAACAAGTGTACACCCCGCTTGTTAAGTTTATGAGATTGGCTTGGTAGTGCAGTAAGTTGATAAATGCAGACTTAGTTCAGATCTAATTCTCATCTTCCCAGAACATCAATCTAATTCCTGTCAGTATTTATACATACATATATATAACAGGTAGCTGCTATCTGCCTGTATCGGATGTGAGACACTTGTCTGCCCCCAAAATATTAAAATGAGAAATATTTGCACTCAAGCAAACATTTTAAGGTCTTAAAAGTTCAGTAAATTATACCACAGTAATTATGAGATATCCTAGTCTTAGAATTTCATGCAATTTAATCAACATCACATATTTTTTTAAAATATAATATTTTATTTCCAAGCAGTCAATAATTATAATCTATTAGAGAACACAGATTTTCTTTGGTACTCATTTTGCTTTCACACTCCATAAAAGATTTAAGACATTCAAGTACCTCACTTTGACTCCATTAAACTTCTATTGCTTGTTTGACAGAGAATGCGTTTTTCTCTTATCAACGCTTATGATTGACTCCAAATCAACAGAATAGAGCTGGATGCCAAAGCCTCACAGCCTATTGTGAGCTTCAATCCTTTGTGCTTTGAAAGTGTATTTAACCTCCTTCAGAGTCAACAGTTAGCATCGCTAGCTTTCAAAAGGCAGTAACATGGGGACACGTGCTTTGTTCTACCTTTCTGAATATGTTAGGACATGTCAGAAGGAAAGTCAAATTACACCTTCTGACAGATGCACTGGTCAGGGTCAGGGTATGCATTCCCGGGCATTCCACAGCAATGGCTGGTCTGCAGCCTTCCCCTTGATATTGGGGCGGAAGAAATGTTGTCTGCTGACAGCAACAACTTAAGATGTGTCTTCGGGACATCCCACAAATGTGGCTTATTACAGTTTTGGTGGCTGTTTGCTCAAAGTCTTTGCCATATCTCGCATGTGAAGCTTCCTTCTAGTAGATTGAGAATGGGCTATCAGTGTGCTCCTATAAAAATACTGCATTTCTTGAGTTGTTAAGAGGAGAGCTCAAAAGAGATACTGTTAGATCTTTTGTCTTTTTTTTTTTTCCTTCTTGAACCCTGGATAGAGAGAAAAAGAAAAAGGTGTTTTGCTCATACTGACTTCATACTGGCTTGAAACATATACGGCCATGAATTTCATGAGCTTACTAATGTGACTGTCAAGTCCCTTACACAGAAATCATCATTTGCATTTTCCATTTAAGAACTTGATATTCTTTATAAACTTACTTGAATTCTGTAAAGAGAGCTGACAGTTTCTAAAGAGAAAAAAAGCCATATTATTATTATGTCACTTATAGAAATGCTAATGGCAGGATATGAAGGACAGCATAATTATAGTGTTGCTCTAGTGATTCTTTGGTTAAGGTTTTCTCAGTACTTTAATTACAAACTACTTATTTCAGCAGTTTAACTTTCTGAATTCTCAGTCAAACACCCTTTGTGTTCAATTCACTCTTTGTGGTGTTTGTTGGTGTAAAAAGAGTCTTCTGAAGGCAAAGTAGAAGTGCCCACTTTTTTGGAGAACAACTGGACTAAAGAGAAAGACTAAGGAAAGAACTGTTGTTTTCTGCATAAGAATCAAACTGTTGTTGAGAATTATATGAACTGGAGTAAACAGGAAGGAGAAAACCCTCATAAGAGAGGCTGGGAGAGAGTTAGGCATATGTCAGGCCAATTTGACAGGACAAATTTGAAAAGCAGCACAATAAGTAAATGAATTCAGATGAGGTTAAAGCACAGTAAAAATAGAGAAGCCAGTACCTCTCTAGCCAGCATCTTAGAAACCTGCCACCTCAACATACCTGAACATGGGAAAGGAACTTGAAAAGAAGTAAAGAACAAAACCTTTGAAAGAGCATCAACTTATATGTTTGTCCAGCAGGCATAGTTTTCTGTTTCCTACAAAATGGCTTTTCAGTTGTTGAATCCATTCTTGAAGCTTTGGTCCATTGGTTCTGTTGGGATTTATGTGCAATGCTTTTAAGCTCATGTCTATGTGAATTTCAGAATGAGAGCAGTCTTAAGTTTGGAACCAGTTCCTTTCCTGAGGCAAGGCCAAGGGACGAGTAGTTCTGTTGAACTCTTCAAGGGACAGATTGAGGGGCAGATCACATCATTTGAACAGCGCTGCAAATTTCTCAAAATCGTAAAGCACAAATCGTATGATTAACAAGGCTCCTTTCTTCAGAGAACTGCAATTTGACAAACCTCATCTATAAACCTCACAGACCTCATTAGGAGCTTGTAATCCTGTGTTTGTTTATTTACAGTAATAAGTGTATGCTGACAGTTATGTCTAAAAAGCTGCTGCTGCTTGTCCTTGGTGGGGAAAGGCAAGAAGGACAGTTTTAACTTGTTGTGTTGTGATTCATTTCAAATTGGTGGCGTGAAAGTTGGGGAGTGAGATTGAAAGAGGAGAGCACACATCATGTGCGGTTGAGGAACAATTTGCAATAGTTTGTAACAGTGAGAATTACCTTGATTTCTTCTTGACATTTTCTGTCCCTTTCTTCCCTCCTCCCCTTACATCAAGCAAAGGTTTTTGGCAAGTTCACAATAACATACTGTCCTTGCACATTGCCAAGGGAGGTAAAATTGGGCTTACTCTGAGAAGCCACAAAGTTCAAGGGAAGCCTGGATCTGCATCAGCTTTGGTAACAAGAATTTTTGCAGGACTGTAGTACAGCTGGGTTTGCTTTTGTTTTGTTATTCTTGATTCTACTGCTGTGAGAGACGTGGTGGAAACAGGAACATATTTGCATGTCTGTATGTGGGGAAATAACCAGCTTAACAAAGATTTATGAGGTAAATTATGATGTTTGTTAAATACCCAGGCGGAAAATCAGAAACTCTAGACACGGTGAGCAGAGAGGGCATCAGTAAGAAGCTGTGATTCAGACAAATAGAAAGCCTCAAAAGTTAATTTAAAATGAAATAGTGCTCTGTTTCATGAATAACAATAAGGTATTTTGTGGTGCCTCTCCACCTCTGTCTGATGCTGACTCTTGCATTCTCCATTTTTTGTTCTTTTTTTTCCTGGTATAGGAGGTTCACGGGTTGCTTAATGAGAGACAATACCTACTGAATCTATAAAGATTCTGCCACAAAGTTTTGCAGCATAATTGATTTCAGGTTAGGAATCAGTTGTCTTGGGGAAGAAGACTGAGGGTGGAACTGGGACTTGTCAACGTGTTTCATCCCCTAGCCTGTACTATAGTGTGCAAAAGGGCAACATCTCATCTCATCTTGTCTCACCTCTTCTCTCTTCTTTCGGCAAAGGAAGAAGAGCTGCTGGCTAATGTAGGCAGCTCATGCCAGCTCCTCCAGCTGCTGGGGTAGGAAAGCTGATCTGCAACCACTGTCCCATGCTTTGTTCCCTGATATCAGTGATGTCAGGACTGGGTATGTGACATTTCAATTAAACAGAATATTAAAAAAAAAAAAGCAAGCAACTAAGTGCCACTGCAGGTGAGAGCTGTTACTGGTCCAGACAGCTAGAACTGCTGGATTTCTGGCTCTATGGCTGTGAATTGAAGACAGGGTGCTTAGCACATACACAGTTACCCACAAGTTTAGACTACGTGGGTAGTAAATGAGAGCTTGCTGCTGTATTATGTGTGCAGTGTGTTTTCTCCACGGTACCTACTTTTACCTAATCTTAGGTATTAAATTACACTGACATCACTTAACAGGACCTTTTTAGAAGACAGAATGGAATGGCAATTTGGTGTAATGCAGATGAATCTCCTAAAGTTGTTTTCTTTTTATTGCTTTATTCTCCTGGGAAATGTCCAGCATAAGTAAATAAAACCAAAGTGGTTTTCATTTGATGAAACCATGATTTTTGCCCACTCTGCTATACTTCAAAGTGGGATATTTGAAATTCTCTAACAAAACAGTTTAATTAGAACTTAAAAATATATATATATATATATACATATATATAATTATATATTTATTATATTTTATATATATTTTATATATATTTATATATATATAATTTATAATATAAAATTAAATAATAAATTAAAATATAATTTTTATATATTATATATATTTATATATATTTATATATAAAATATATTTATATTTATATATTTATATATATTTTATATATATATTTTAAAGCTTAGACATACAGAATTAAGTGCCCAAACCTTCATTTTTATACTCTAATCAAGTTTCTTAATCTACAGTGGTTTTAGGCACTAGTGGAGCAGATTTTCTGTTAGTGGCTAAGAAGAAAGGCAGAGTATTTTTCTCCTCACAGGTGAAGGTGGAAGTGTTACAATACAAGCTGCCATAAAATAGACGAGAGTAGAGATAAATGCAGTATTTGAGAGAGAAGGAAAGGCATTACAAAAAAGACCTGTACCACCTAGTGATGTGTTTGTTCAGCAGAGCTTTTAGAAAGAGCACTAATGGCCCATTTTATCTATCACCCAAAAGTCAATGAAAAACGCCCATTGACTTAAACAGGGATTGGATCAAGTGCCCAGCTTTTAGGAATAATTATACTGAATATGGCAAAATTCTCTTCAGACTGAATGCTGCTCCCTCCATTATGTGCCCTGGCTTGCAACAAACAATCCCCCTTTTCTGCCCACACAAATGCAAGTGGTAGTGCTGTTCCTCCCAGTTCAACTTGCAGAGGCTGAAGCTTTTTAGACCAGACAAGCAATCCAGACCAAGCAAATACAGGTGAATGGGAAAACCACATTTAAAATGTCTTTGTTGCAAATATTCTTTCCTCGATGTCTAGAACACAGCTGATGGGTTAGGAGATCTTTTGACTTCTGAAGGTATGTTTTCTCTCTCCTTTTGCTCAGGCCACTATGTTATTTGGCAGAAGGAACAAGGTAATCCATGCTTCCCAAGGAATCTCTTTTATGATGCGAATTTTGGCAAGGAGAGTGACCGCCATTCAGTCCAGTGCAGTGCACCCTCACTTACGTTTTCTTCCTAAACTGTTCGTGGCTTGATTTTGTTTTTTTGTAGTAGGGCTACTATGATTTTCTTTGCTACTGTCATGTGGCATGTTTTGTGAAAACTACACCGTACTGAAACTCTCAGGAGTATGCTTGATCATGAGAGAGACCAATCCAGAAATCTTAAAAGCTGGTGGATAATAAATACGATGGTGGCTGGGAACATAGCTGGATTGCCCCCATTCTGCTGTAACAACAGCATCAGCAACAAGGACAATAATAATAGAGAAGCCCTAGTGCCAATTGTTGCCTCTTATCTAAATGCACAGATGAAATTAAAAAGTGTAAGCTGGTTCTAGAAGACATGAATTAAGGCACAGGACTCATAGCTTAACATCTGCTTTGTAATTTAGTAGAGATACCACTTCACGTGAACAGAACCATCTGACACTGAAGAAAATGTAACTTAGTAAGAGTGCATAAAGGAGCTGCCTGGACTTTGACTGTTATGAGGTTTAGTTTTTCTCTGTGATATGATCCCTCCCTCAGGTGTTGCTGCCCACTGATTGCCTTTTGAGAGCATGAGTATTTTATCAGAGTTTATTCATAGCCGTTCAGCTCTACTTATCCATCTTCCTTGTTTTAAACTTACCTCTTCCTTAAAAATAAAACCTCATGACAATGATTTGGTGAAGCAAACTAGTAGCAGAATGAACAGACCACAGATTCATAGTATGATATAGGTTATAAGGGATCTCTGCAGCTCACTTGGTCCAAAAGCAGAGACATCTGGTCCAGAGCTGCCTTTTCTTTCTCTCTGTAGGAAATAGAGTCCAATGGATCACTAGGAGTGTCTATTTGGACTCTCTGAATACCTCACAGTTGAAATCCAGGAGGAAAAATAAGGTGTATGATTTAGAAAAAAATAGTTTAGAGTCTCCCCATATAAAAACTTAAAAGATTATTCTCTGTGCAAAATATAGTGGCAGAAATTATCCTTATGCTTGCTAGGGGAAAGACAGTTAGGATCATCTTTCTTTTTTTCTTCTTTTTTTTCCACGTTGGAAAGCTTGATGCACAATGAGTTATTTATACTGACAGATTAAGCAAATAAGCTGACCATAGTTCCCCAGCTTGGAGATCAGTTACTGCAAATAAGCAAAGAACTGAAAAGCGTATAAGCAAAATCTGTAAATACAGAAAATCCTTGTGAACTGTTCTGCAAAGGCTCGTGGTAAAAGAAACTAGCACAGTTGTGTTCGGAGGTGAACTCAATGGTAAACAGACCAAAGTAACATTTTTTTTTTAATCAGTTTGCACCAAGGACCCCAGAACTCTTTGTTCTCAAATAAAAGATGAATAAATCCTGGCCGTCTCTCAGAAGTTAGCATGGAATGGCACGGTTGTTGCTGGCAACATTACACAGGATCATGAAATGAGACAGAGAATATCATCATGATCTGAAAGCAGTATCATATTAAGACAGGCAGGATGTTATTATAAGCTCTGCAGTTCGGCCAGCAGGTCTGGCTTATTTCAGCCAGTTCTGTGGTGGGTTCTTGGCAAATACTCAGGGCTTCTGTTTTAAGTATCACCTGTGCTAGTGACTTTCCAGCCACCCTTAGCTCTGCCTGTACTGCTCTATTCCTAGGCAGAAACAGGTTTTCCTTGTGGCTTTCTGAGGCACAAGGATGGAAAAAGTCTTTGAAACAAAATAAAATCATTGCTGTTTTTATCACCAAATCCTGCATGGCACAGCTCTGATGTTTGGCTCCCTTGAGTTATCAGAACTTCCCCAAGCCTAGCACAGCTGCCCAAGGGAGTCCTGCAGCTACCTGGAGTCTCTTGAAATAGTGTAGAGTTGTTCTCATGGCTGGCAATTCTGAGGAGAGCAGCCTGCCCTTGAAAAT
Source organism: Centrocercus urophasianus (assembly GCF_019232065.1). Taxonomy (NCBI): domain Eukaryota; kingdom Metazoa; phylum Chordata; class Aves; order Galliformes; family Phasianidae; genus Centrocercus; species Centrocercus urophasianus. Next base: position 8,755,566 of record NW_024884711.1, read on the forward strand.
GTTATGTACTGGAACAAGATCTTAAAATCACTTCTGTTGAGTCTTGTGCTGTGCCCCCTCTTCTCTTTCAGGCAGAGGTGTGCCAAGCTCTTAGGAACAAGTATCATTTCTTAATCTATTTTATAAGAGCTTCCTTTGATGTTCCTCTTTATGCTCTGTAGCATGAAATTAAAGAGAAACACTATTGTTGAGAAAAGAAACACTTTTTGTTAAGAAAAGAGCTAGCATTAACAGAATAATTATGTATAGATAAGTTAGAAATAAAATCAATTAACTTGTTTACAGGTGATGAGTGGAAAAGAAATGTCTTTATCTGCCTTCTCCATTTTGTATGTTCCTAGAGGGATTTAAAAAATATTAACTGTGCGTCCAGTGGCAGCTTTGGAGGGGGTCTTTGCCACCATCTATTGGTGAAATGGTAGAAAAGACAGAAGGAGCTGACCTTACCAGTGTTCTCTACAGTTAAATGGAGCAAGCTTTTGTTCCACTGTGAGGTTTCGGAACATTTTTTTTCTTCTTGCTGTAGGACTGAGAGTAACAGGACAGAACTTTTCTTCTCTGAGTGAAGAAATGTCATACCCAAACCTTAACAGTTGGCCAGTGATCCTGCATACCTCTCAGTGGTGAAGAAGTCATGAAGAAGAATATACTTCTAATGTCAAGTCTCTTGTCAATTTATTTCTTCCATGCTTCTGGTAAAAAAAAAAAAGTAAGGCCTATTTTCTTTGCTTGTTTCAAGAAAAATTTCACTGATGTTTGAATTGAGCCTCATGCTGCTGACAAAACTTGGAAGAGTGCTGTAATTGCTTGCATTTCTGCAGAATCTGGTGATGGGGGCATCTATGAAATGACATTCATTGTAAGTAGAATGTAGGCAGAGTCAACCTATACCCTGAAAGACAGGCAAGGAGGGAAATGAAGGGAGAAAGTACCAACTATTGAGAAAAAAAGTAAAATTTTAAGTATAAGAAATGAGTCTATTTTATTGGATACATCACCACTGCTTGCAGATGCAAATTCCTCCTGAGTAAAGCTTTTGTACTGTAGGTTCGAAAATGAATTCAGGTAGAGCCAGTGACAGCAGTGAATAAGTGTACAGACAGTTTAAAGAGATTGCTTAGTTTTCAAATCAACAAATTGCTGTGGTTCTACTTAATCCATCAAAAAAGGAAAAGAGAACAATCTGGCAGACGAGCAGGAAGGTAAGATGGTAAAGGACATAATGTTCCAGCTATTTTAGGACCCATCTACACTATGAAACTTATGGCATTCAAACAGTTGTTGAACATTTTTGAGGAACAGCTGTGTTATTGCTGAAGTGTGAAGACTGAAGTGTGTATAGACCTGTAGGGGTGCTCAAGAACAGTTTTGAGTGAGCTTCTATTCAGCTGAAAACCCTGTTCTTACTCAATTTCACTGTGTGTGAAGAGGGTCTAGCAGAGTCAAATGACTTGATGAACATTCCCTTTATTTCAATGAAAGTAGAAGCAATTATGCGTGATAACTTTGATAGCTGTGCCAATCTTCCTTAAATAAGAGTAAATAACATAGATCAAAAGTGTGCTTTTAGTGTTCATTCACAGATACTCTGGTCATTGTTTAGGTATCTCTGCTCCATGAATAAGACAATTTTTCTACCTCCTTCCTTCTTTTCTCTTGATGGGGCTAAAATTTTGCTTATTCTTCAAGACTGGATCTCCCACAGAGAAATAAATTGAGAATAAAGAAATGTGTCTCATTGCAAGATGATATGAGAAAGATTTTCAAAGTCAATGTGAGATAACCTTTATTCTCTTAGAAAAGATTTTCTTCATAGTTTAACCCACTTATCAAAGCATCCCTGCCAAGCCTGGCCTGCATAATGTGTTCAAAGTCAGTATGTATTAATCATTTTTTGGATGAGTAACTGAAGCAGAAAGATGAATAACTTTGCAGCAATTTTAGTATGTTCTTCATTGGCTCGTCTGTCTGTTTACAATTGTATACATATGCAGATGTGAATTGTCTGTGGTGGTAAAGTGACGGCAGCTCAGGTCTGTGGGAGTGCAAGTGGTTTTGGAACAATTTTCTGGAGTACTGACTTAAATGATCTATACTTTTGCTCTTGTCTCCAAATGATGTCATCTCTCCTCTGTTATTCTGAAAATCAATTTCTTTCTGTTATTAGATTATTGGCAATTTCTGAAAATATCTGCTAAAGTAAAGTTGATAATTGCACAGTGCTGAAACACAGAAATGTAGCATAGAACTGGGAGCTATTCTGTAGCTACTTCTTGTAATTAGGGTTGTTTTTGTGTATGTGGATTGCACAGTTGCTTGCACTAATTGTGTGCAGGCTTTTTTACACATTTTATACTTGCTATGTGAATATATGTCCAATTTGCATAAACAGTAATACATTTGCATATACAAATAGGGATTCAGAGTCTATACAGATGCTGAACTTTGGTTTATGAAGATCTGAGCAAGCATTCCATCTCTGCTTAGTCTGTACCGAGAGTCAAAATGCCACTGGAATGTAATCCTGAATCATACTCCTTGCACTTAGACCTCTGCAGTCCAGGACAGTATATATATGTAGATAGCTTGGAAACGAATGCCTCCAGTTTAGTTCTGTGTAACTACAACCGTTACAAAGAGCACAATAACGCTATTTGATAAATCATATTCTCAGCTACAGCACGCTATTTTTCAATGTAGTCACTGCTATCGACTATGCCTTTCTGCTTGCGATGGACAAGAGCCTGTATGCCATGACTGTAAAAATCTGCAATACTCTCTGTAACATAGCTTGTCATTCACATTACAGTCACCATTGCTGAAATGCACCACCTCACTGTACTCACCTCCACTGCTTGGTGTCCATGTTCAGCAAGTGTTGATGAATGTCAGTGGATGCCTTGTTTTCTGCATGGAGGAATTCAGTTCCACACCTTTACTTCATACACACTTCCATGTCAGACACCATTCTGTCAGACTGCCCCTCTGCTGCCATCTGTCACACCACAACAACGTGTAATATAATACTAGTGGGAGGGGAAGGTGCAACCTCTATGGCCATACAGCCACCATTCACCTGTGATGTTGTGGGCCAACACCATAAAATGTGAGGCTTTACTTCCAGAGCAACCCTTGTACCTGTTATTATTTTTAGTGATTTGAGGTGCCTTTAAATTCATTATGATTTAACAAAAACGCAGTTCTTATTCCTGAAAACCAACAGATGATAGAGAAAGAAAATAAAAGAAAGGAACTATCTGTCAAGGTGTGTGGGAAGAGGGAAACAAGCAATGTATATATTGAAAAATACGACAGATTAAAAACGTATACTTTCAAGAACATATGTGGTTGTAGCATTAACACTTATAATAACTCTGCTCCTTTTACTTTACCATCCTCCATCCTCTTTGCACTATCATACCTTTTTCCAGTTTTAATACTGTGATGAAGAAAGCAGTTAGTGGCTTATCACGTAGGGCAGACATAAAGGATGTGCTTGCTTTGTACTGGAGAATTGCAGGCGTTTCTTTTCTATTTTTTCACAGATTCTGTTTGCTTTCCTTCTGGGAAGGGCAAAGAATTTAACATTTCCTGGCCATAGTAGCCCTCTGGATTTATTGTGCTGAAAATTACCTAGTGTAGGTAGGCACATTTGTTTTGGAAAAAGAAATCAGGCTAAAGCATGGGATACTTGTCTATAGTAGGCCCTGTCACAGAGGATCCCATGGGAAGACAAAACAATGCATAAATAAATTAAATTTGACCTTTTATGATTTAAATTATAAAATGCATAATTTCAGTAGTATTTCTGTAATCACTGAAATTACTCTGGGTTTATTGTGCCTTAATCTGGGGGACTTCTTGGCTTTCCTACACTTCAGCACGTCACTGTTATGAACATTCACTGTGGTGCCTGATGGTTCCCATTGCAGACAAAACTCTAAAATAATGCTGTATGGATACTTCAGTTTGTTTTTGTTGTCTTAAAATTACATTTTTGGCAAAGTACTTGAAAATAGGATATTTAATTCAAGTCAGTTATATTTTGAAACCAAAAATGTCTGCATATTGGCTCATAATTTCCTTCCTTTACAATGGGGCTATGACAGCCTCATCCCATATGAAAGAAGATCTTTAGTGATGGAAGATGAAATCCAGCTAAAGTGCAGGAAAGAATGGGAGCATTTAACAACCAGTATGTGATTTCTGTGAGTCTTTGTAATAAAACATCCAAGTAAAATACTTTTGGTTTTTCATACATAAATGAAAAATAGAGACCTTTCCAGCTTTGTGATCATTGTTTTATTTTGCCCATTAAGTAAATCTTTTCTAACATGGGAAAATGTTTTGTAAAAATGCAGTATAGCTTCTAAAAAATACATCAGCATCACAAAAACTGTATTTAGAAGTTGGAAGTGTTAGTAGGAACAATATGTGAAATCCTTTTCCTAGCAAAAGCTCCACAGGTTTTGTTGGTTTCTGAGGAACTCCAAAACATTGTTCATTCTTGTCGGTGGGATGTCCTACCAACATCCACTGCTCCTCTGATGACGTGAAATCAATCTGAATCATCTTTGTCTGATACCACTTCTTTGAAAAAGTATACTTGTATTTGGATATATGCAGGAAGCAATATTAAAATTAGACACAATCTAAAACTTAGCAGTATATTAATTCATTAAAGTTCACTTAAGACATGTAATTGGCAAGAATGCTTAGAGTAATCACAGCAGGAAACAAAATCAAAATAAGATTCTAAAGTGGAGATGCTTTTCTGACCAACAAGGGAAAGATTAGAAAACAAACTTCTCTATTTCATATAATAACTTTAAATTAATCAAGTGTTTTTAATTCGGAAAGCTTTCTTCCTGTTACACGCTGCTTTGTTCTCATGAGGCTCCTCCACACTGCAGCTCCCGACAGTTCTGGCCTTGACGTTTCTAATAGTGCTTTCAATAACTTCTGAAAATTTCTACAACAGAGGATTTATGTGATGAGTTCATCAAAGCAGACTGTACAGCGATGTGTTTTTATCACAAATAAATATCTACATTTCATTACTGAAGTAGATAAAATATTTAATGGACTGCAGTGACCTTCTGCCTAGTGTTTCTTTGCTGCTATTTTTTTTTTCACTTCAGAAATGTATGCGCAGGGTATAAATTCGGATTTTTTCCTAATCTTGCATCTGATTGCCTAAACCTCCCATCTGTGGCTTTGTTTCAGAAGCACTTGCTTTGATAAAATAGATACTGCAGTGATTCAGCACAAATGAATTTTTAATGCAGGCAGTTTCTGTGGGGCTACTGGCACTAAGCTCACATGAAAAGCACATTCCTGGCAAAACTGTCATAATCCAATGAAACCAAGACTGTAGCTGATGTGGAATGATGTCTGATGAATAACAAAAGCTCATTTTAAGGTAAGGCTTACTTGGAGAATGGTCTCTCCCTATCCAAGCTGGGCAGCTGCAGCCTCTGAGACACAAACTCAAATTACTTTCACAGCCAGCTGGTTCAGGGGGTCTCCCACTCTATGAATGTTGCAGAATTACACAGGAAAGAGTAGCGCGCTAAATACACCAGCCTCTAAAATAACAGCTGTTGTCCCTCTTGCTCCTCCCTACGCTGTCTGATTTATCTGTAATACTCTTGAGTATTCACTGTGACTGGGATGCTGCGACCCACAGGCGTTTATCTCCAGTGAAGTGAAACAGGAGCTCTTCTTTGATTAACAGAAAAGGACTAGTCTGTACTGTAACCAATAAAGCAGTGTAACCATATGACTTCAGAAGTGCTTCTTAGGTTACAACAGTATTTGCCTCGTTTCTTCCCTAAGCTCTCCTGGTATTATGGAAACAAGGAGAAGAGAAATAACTGAAAAACAAAAAGAAACGCTGCCTTGTATTTGCCCTGGGGAGCTATTTTTCAAGGCTTGGCACCAGTGATAAAAACTGCAAATAAAGGTCATCAGCAGTGTAGCAAGAAATGCCCTTCAACATTGGATTTCGTAAACATGCCCGCAGGTCCACAAGGATCGTTGTTACAGTGGAATTTTTACTATCTCCTCAGTTCAGCTGCTTTCCCCAAACATATCTTCTGGCCAACTTCACACATACTTAACTGGACAAACGAGGAGTGTCCTTAGGCAAGGTTTAAGGCCACAGTGTTGCCTGCTGAGATGGAAGAAAATGTTTCAAATAAAACAAAACAAAACAAAAATCCAGATCTGAAATGTGTGTGCTCTGGGCAGACTCCCATCAGTGTCATTTCCCATTTCTTTTCACTATTTCATCTTCAAATGTGAGTCAGTAGTGCTCTCCCTCTTCTCTTTAGGAACTTAACCTCCTTCTCTTTCCTTTCTGAAAGCTTCAGCGTCTTTGATCACCTGTGGTCTTTGTCTCTGAGAACTGGTGTTTGGAATAAAAATTGGAAGGCTTAATGGCTTTTACTGAGTGCAAGCTTTGAGGGGCCATCCTGATGGCTTGTTACCCCTGTCCAGAGTGCTCTTGAGAATTTAAATCTTAAAATCTTGCTGGAGCTATTAATGTCATGTATTCAACGTTTGGAAGAAATGAATTACACATCTAATCATTAGCTTGTGGTCTGTAGTATATTACCAGCTTTCAAAACATATTGCACATCACACATTAATGATCACAGATACTATGGAAAGGTACCTACGTGCATGACCCACAGTTGCCACTCATGTTCGTGGCCTGCGTCGTGCAATCCATCTTCCACTCATTAATTAGAGCTTCTGTTTACATTTCCTCCAGGAAAGGTCCTGTTTTCTTCCTTCAGAGAATAGCACCTTCCTCTAGCCAGGGTCTTCTGCAGTGCCCCATCAGTAGAGCAGCTCAGTGGAACTGAGTGTACCACCTTTGTTTGCAGTTAAGTTACACCCTTATGCAGACAGCATTGCCCATTTCTGAGACCTGCTGGTTTCTGCATTCAAGCCAGTAGTGAAAGAGGATTTCAAACACATTTCAATACCAGCACCTGTATTAATTAATTAAGGTACTATTGCATTTTCCCTGAACTTCTAGCCCTTATAGGGACTTTTCCCTTTCTATACAAATTGCAAAACCTCATAGCACAGCATAATACCTTCCTTTGTCCTTCTGTTCACTCTTAGCACTACAATTTTAGGAGTTAAATTAATCAGGGAATTCATTTTATGCTGATTTTGTATAGAAAACCCCAGTAATTGCCTAATTGCTTAATAAAGTCTTAATATTTGTGTATGTAGCACTGGATCTAACTAAATATTTGAACTGTGGGATTTGTAAGTGATTTTAGCCTCTTGAGAAGTGCAATATTCACTCAGGTATATGCTGGTTTAAGAGTTTTCTTTTGCATGCTAGACATTTAAATACTACTTGAAGAAGCTTGGGTTTGGCATGAGAAGGAGCACCTACAATTAACTCGGAAATTGTAAATTAGATTTGTGGATAATAAAATCTTGAAGGCTGATATTATGTTCGCTTTAAGGTATATGCTTGTTCTTTCAAAACAATGTAGGTTGGGAATTTGAAGCATGCCAGCAATTTCCACACAAACTCTTTATGTGGCTACTCTTAATCCCAGCAGAGGGTCTTTGTGAAATTGCCTCAGACCAGCCCAGAAGCCAGTTTAGTGTAGGCCATCGCTAGGCTTCCTTAGTGAGGAATTAAAATATGTATAAAGGAGAGTGACCATGGAGTGTGGAGACACTCACCAGGCCATTTTCTCACATGGATGCATGTTGACACAGTGGAGTCCTTATAATGACTGGAGCTTTTCTGTGCTTTTGCATCGAATAAGCATTTATGACTAACAGCACTGCAGACTATTGATTTGCTTAAGCTGTTCACACTTGCATACCTTTTTTGAAACACAACATATATCTCTTTAGGGTACCATTCCTCCTGGTAGCAAGCTGTCACTCCCTAGGTTTTGTGCTGTTGTGAGATGAATGCTTAGAAAGCAGGATGCACTTGATTTTATTCATAAAGCATTGCGCATTGGATAGAACATCCTGGCTCTATCTAATTAAGCAATAATTCACCACGGGCAACAGTGTCTTTCAGAGTGGTTATTGTCTGTCTCAGCTGGATTGCTGAAAGGCAGAAGGCTGTGGGCTACGCAACTGGAAGAGCAGTAATCATCTGGGAATTTATTTTCAAGGATGCTTTACTAATGCGAAGTAAATAGTTTTGTCCTGTCTTAGGTTTTGGTTGCTTGTGGAGTGTTTATGTTATACACTGAAAGCAATGCCTGACTTTGTTCTAATGACATGAGATAGAGTCATGACAGCTGATCACAATCATTTCCTGCTATAGGTGTGTTACCTGAGTGAGATTGATTGGCCCTTCTTAATCTGTTAGCAAGGTTACTGGAGATAGGCTTTGCTAGAGGATATACAGAGCTACCATCAGGTCAGATATAGGGCTTTCTTGCTTTCTGTTTGGATTTTGTTGAATGTAACTTCAAAATCAAATGGAAGAATGGAAGGTAGACTGAGTACAGAACAGAAGCATACAGCCTGTGGAAGAGGTGAGAAAAGGGCATGCTGAACAGCCTGTGAACAGAACTGAAAGAAATTTCTTTGTCAGAACTGCGAAAGAAAAAGGAGGGGCAGGAGGTGGTTAGCATCATTAAAGAAACATGGAACAGGAAGTTAAAGGAAATATGGAGGTAAGAGATGCTGAAAGGTCAGAAACATTGTTGATAGTTTTGCATATTTGAGGACCTAGAAACGTAGTGCAAGAAGAGGCTCAGAAGCTCTGCTGAGTTACCTGAAGTCACAGGCAGGAAGCAGGCTGGTGGGCTACTTCAGAGGTCTGTTCTGTAGTCCTTATCTTACAGTAGAAGGTCATAGTACAGTAAAGGCCATAGAGCAGACTAAACGAGGAAGATGAGAGAAATTCTTAAGACAGAAGAAGCTGATGAAGAAAGACCTTCTTACAAAGCACCTTCTGTGTCATTGAGGACTCAAATCGAGATTTGATTTTTGTTTGTTTATCTCCCTATGAGCTCACAGCCATGCCATTACAGCTTTTAAGGCAGTAGGGTTGTTTTTTTTTTTCCCCTTCCCTTCAAACAGTGCATGGACAACTTGATTGAAGATCTTTCTTTATGTTGCCAAGCCCAGTCCCTCTGTAAACAAAGGTTCTGTGGTCTTTCAGTTCTGACAAGTTAAACAGCAAGGAAATCCTCTTTCCTTTGTGTCTTGAGTCTATATTATATTAAAACCTGAAGAGAAGAAAACCCAACCATATAGCTTCTGAGCTGCGTAATGTTGCCATTTCCTATCTGTCTCTTTTCTCTCTTAACTAGATCTTACAAGATTTCATGCAAATTTCCAGGCTGTTTTATGATGTCTGGAAATATCTCATGTATATTGTTTGAAAATATGCTCAAATAACCATTATGGGGGAGAAACTGCTTTGTGAATTATGTATCTGTAATAGCACTTCAAAGAGGTTCTCCCCTTTATCCTTGTTCTTTTTTCTTCCTGTGGAGAAGCTAAATATATCTAAAACAGAATGTTTAGAAATTGTCATTAATCATGATTTTTTTCTTTTTTCTCTCCACCCATAAACAAAGAAGGTAAGGTGGAGAGTAGGAAGGAACTTGATAATTATGGAGATGAATGCAAGTGATAGATAATGCACTAAATACAGCAATATTTTGTTGTACTCTGCTGCAGACCACGTTTTTTGTTTGTTTGTTTGTTGTATCTGTCTCTTGGGTTGTATCATGATTAAGATATAAGATTTTATTTCTGTATTCATCATGGAGTTTGGCTTTTGTGATCAGTGTATTTTGCTTATGGAGTGTGCGAGGCTTTTATTCTGTTGCTGTAATATCTGGCTATCAGAAAAGGCAACTATTTCTGAATGAATAGAAAACCTCTGCCATCATCTTCTGCGTGTGTGTGGAAGATAGTGGTTTTTATTGTCATAACTGTACCTTAAAATAGAAAGGAAGTCTTTTCAGTTCTAAACTTAGTTCTTGTTTTTCACCTGCTTTGCTGTTCTGAAAGTTTAACAGTCTTAGAGAAAGGTAACCATGCATCTGCTTCTCTTCCAGCCTTATTCCAACGTTCTAGTGTTAAGCACCTAGGTGAATCTATTCAAACTTGCCATAGAGGTCACTCTCATTCATTGGGATTGGGTCATTATGGCTTTATTACTGTGGCAACTGGATTTAATCTAAAAGGGGTTAGTCAAAATGTGGATCAGTTGCATCAGTTCTTTTCAAGTGCCTAGGCAGACTGTAATGTGGAAAGAATCACTGTACAGTTTTAGCTACCTAGTGATGAGGGACCACCAAAGCCTTGTGATTATATGTACTTGGAGGCATTCTACTACTGGCTGATTTTTATTTTTTTTCAAACTGGTTGGAGAGTATATGGTGATGTTTAGGTAGCATAGCTTCTCCCCAGTCAGTGGCTGAGTGGGTCATATACTTGCTCTGAAGCTGTGAACCATATCATTAGTCGTGCTTTGAGCATCAGCTCATTGGCTTCATGATATGATAGACAAAGGAATGCAGGCTAGGACCAACATGAAACAAGAAACTACTGTGGTGAATGGATTTGAGCTAACTAGGCTAGGACTAAGTATAATTTGTGTAGGAGGAGCTCAAATGAATTGAGGCACTGTGTAGCAGAGTATAAGCTTGAATCATGCTTGTTCAGATGATGGTTAAAACCTGCCTTGTCCTGCTATTTTTTTTTTCTTCCCTGTGAAGTGCTTTAGTGAGATGGCAATTATGCGCAAAGACCCACAGAGATATTTCTCCTCCTGGGACAAAGTGGCCTCAGTGCCATTTCCAGTTTTCCTGAGTTTTGCTTTAGAATCTCCATCTTTCCTTTTGGAGGTCAGGCAGGCCATTGGAATGGATTTGGTTATCCTGTCTCAAGCTGCTGTTCTCTCCCCCAGTTAGATCATTCCAGTATAAAGTGTCTGGATTCTAGCTGTGCTTAGTTCTGCTTGCTGGTGTCGGTGGAGATGCAAGGTGGGGAGAGTGGCAGCCCTCTCCTGAGAGAGCTGGAACAGTGAGAGGTGTGGAGATGTGAAGTCTCTTTGAACCACAAGTGGCTTTCTCTTTCCAAAACAATACTTGCAGTTGAAAACTGTAGGTGATATTTGGGCTGGGATGGAAACAGTATGGCTGTTCTTCACTTGTTTCCTGAAGCAAGGTTTTATTACATGACTGATACATGTCACAGACCGAAAAAGAACAACTGCAGAAGGCCTAACATTTTTATCTCCCTTCCTTTTCTTTTGAGTAACAAGCAGGAGGAATGAGTAACAAGCAGGAGGAACTGGAAACTGTGATGCACTCGGAAAGTTATGACCTTGTCGCTATCACAGAAACATGGTGGGATGACTCCCACAATTGGGATACTGCCATCGACGGCTATAGACTCTTTAGGAGAGATAGGCGAGGTAGGAGGGGTGGGGGAGTTGCTCTCTATGTCAGGGATTGGATAAACTGTGAGGAGCTCCCTACGAGAAACAGTCAGGAACAGGTTGAGAGCCTGTGGGTTAGGATTAGAGATGGGACTAATATAGGTCAGCTGGTGTTAGGGGTATACTACAGACCACCTGATCAAGGGGAGGCTGTTGACAAGGCTTTCTTGCTCCAGATGCATGAGATGTCTGGCTCACGGGCTCTTGTCCTGGTGGGGGACTTCAACCATCCGGACATCTGCTGGAAAAACCACACGGCGAGCTGTAAGAGCTCCAGAAGGCTCTTGGAATCCATTGACGACAGCTTTCTGGTTCAGGTATTGGACAGACCGACCAGAGGTGAAGCGTTGCTAGACCTGCTGCTCACCAACGCTGAGGAGATCATCAAAGGCGTCAAGGTCGGAGGCTGCCTGGGCTCCAGCGACCACGCCCTGGTTGAGTTTGTGATCTCAAGCGATGTAGGCCTGGCAAAGAGCAGGATCAGGACACTAAACTTTAGAAAAGCAAACTTCAAACTACTCAATGGATTGCTGGCCAAGATCCCCTGGCGCGCTGCCCTCAAAGACAAGGATGTTGAGGAGAGCTGGCGGCTCTTCAAAGATGCCCTCCTGGAAGCACAAGAGGTCTCCATTCCTCTGAATAAGAAAGTGGGCAGGCGAGGTAGGAAACCGGCATGGCTCAGCAAGGACCTGCTGAGAGAACTGAGGGCGAAGAAAGGGGTGTACAAGCTCTGGAAACAAGGCTGTGTCACCTGGGAAGAATACAGGAATGCCGTCCGGACTTGCAGACGTGGGATCAGGGAAGCCAAGGCGCAGGCAGAACTGAACTTGGCAAGGGACGTGAAAAACAATAAGAAAACCTTCTACAGGTACATTGGCCAGAAGAGACAGGCCAAAACGGGCGTACCTACTTTGGTAAATTTAAAAGGAGAACTGGCTTCAACAGATGAAGAGAAAGCTGAGGTGCTGAATGAGTTCTTCACCTCGGTCTTCACTGGTGGCCAGGATTCTAGTCTTTTTCACGTCCCTGAACCCTGCATCCCCAAACCTCTATGTGGGGACCAAGGAGGTAAATCCCTCCCCACTGTAAGGGCAGAGCAAGTCCGAGAGTGCCTCCTTAGACTGAATGAATTCAAGTCTATGGGGCCGGATGGCTTGCATCCCAGGGTCCTGAAGGAGCTGGCTGAGGTGGTTGCCGAGCCGCTCTCCATCATATTTGAGAAGTCGTGGCTGTCAGGTGAGGTCCCGGATGACTGGAGGAAGGGTCACGTCACTCCCATATACAAGAAGGGGAGCAGGGAGGACCCGGGGAACTACAGGCCGGTGAGTCTCACCTCCGTGCCTGGGAAGATCATGGAACGGATCCTCCTGGACAACATGCTCGATCACATAAAGAATGAGCATGTGATCCGAGACAGCCAGCACGGCTTCACCAAAGGAAGGTCATGCCTAACTAATCTTGTGGCCTTCTATGATGGAGTGACGGCATTGGTGGACGAAGGGAAGGCGACTGATGTCATTTACCTGGACCTGAGCAAGGCCTTTGACATGGTCCCCCATCACATCCTCATCTCCAAATTGGAGGGAAGTGGATTTGATGGGTGGACGACCCGATGGGTAAGAAACTGGTTGAAAGGCCGCAGACAGAGGGTGGTGGTCAATGGCTCTATGTCCAGGTGGAGGCCGGTAACAAGTGGTGTCCCCCAAGGGTCTGTCTTGGGACCGGTGCTCTTTAACATCTTTATTAATGACATCGATGAGGGAATTGAGTGCACCCTCAGCAAGTTTGCTGACGACACCAAGCTGAGTGGTGCGGTTGATACGGTGGAAGGAAGGGATGCCATTCAGAGGGACCTCGACAGGCTGGAGGGCTGGGCTCGGGTGAACCTAATGAGGTTCAACACGGCAAAGTGCAAGGTTTTGCATTTGGGCCGGAAGAACCCCAGGCACCCGTACAGGCTGGGAGGAGCGGTCCTTGAGAGCAGCTCGGCAGAGAAGGACCTGGGGGTCCTGATGGACGAGAGACTGAACATGAGCCAGCAGTGCGCTCTGGCAGCTCGAAAGGCAAATGGGATCCTGGGCTCCATCAGGAGAGGGGTGGTCAGCAGGGACAGGGAGGTGATTGTCCCTCTCTACTCGGCTCTTGTGAGGCCCCATCTGGAGTACTGTGTCCAGGTGTGGAGCCCTCAGTACAAGAAAGACATTGAGATTTTGGAAAGGGTCCAGAGGAGGGCGACTAAGATGATCAGGGGGCTGGAGCACCTCCCCTATGAGGACAGGCTGAGGGAGTTGGGCTTGTTCAGCCTGGAGAAGAGAAGGCTGCGGGGTGACCTCATTGCAGCCTATCAATACCTGAAGGGAACCTACACCCACGAGGGGAGTAAACTCTTCAAAAGGGCTGACAACAGCAGGACTAGGGGAAATGGATCCAAGTTGAAGGAGGGAAGATTTAGGTTGGACGTTAGGGGGAAGTTCTATACAAGGAGAGTGGTTAGGCCCTGGAACGGGCTGCCCAGGGAGGTTGTGGATGCCCCGTCCTTGGATGTGTTTAAGGCCAGGTTGGACAGGGTCCTGGGCAACCTGATCTGAATGTGTGTGTTTGGTGGCCCTGCTAGGCAGGGGGGTTGGAACTACATGATCCTTGAGGTCCCTTCCAACCCGGGTGATTCTGTGATTCTGTGATTCTGTGATTCTTTTCTAGGATATTTTACCACTTGCATTTCTGTCGCTTATTCAGATTTTGCCTAATCTAATAATAATTTCTAATAATAATAATCTAATAATCTAATAAAAATTCTAATAATAGTAATCTGAAGAAGTCATGCAAAATAACCAATATTTTTTATCTTCCTTTAGGTGATAACTGGAAGATCTTTGAAAGTACTGACCAAGCTTATACCAGAATCATCTCCAGCTCATGTTTCAGGGCTATAAAGCCACCTGAAAACTTCTTCCTCAGAATATCTGTCCTGTGTTTCTCTCTGCTACTTTAGGAGGAACCACCCAGGTAGGAAACCAAATGATAATACGAGTGACAGAGCAGAAAGTTCTGTGTTTTCTTCCTTTTATAATCCTCTTGTAATTTTTTGGTATTTTCAATATGCCAGTTCAGCAGCTAAAATTATCTGAGCTGTAAAACCTCCACCCAGCCATCAGCTAAAAGCCTCTTCAGCAACAAAATATCTGTCAAGCCTGCTTGATTTAGTGCATTGTATTTAGTGAGCACATGGCCTATTCCTTGGACCACTGAAGGTGATTAATTTTTTTTTTGCAATGGAACTTTATTGGATAAGATCACATAATTATTTAATGAGGTTTAGCCATGGAGATGCAGGCCTGTATCTGAAATATGCTCCTTAAACTGTTCCATCTAGTTCTGCATGCTCAGACAATTAAGATGAAAGTAGGTTTGTGTGCACTGGAAAACTCAAGAATTTGAAGTAATTAATGTAATTAAAGTGGATTTGTTAAATAGGATTAATTCCAGATCTCTTTCCAAAGCGAATTAAACTGAACCAAGTTAAGGCTGCTTTGATTCTGAGTAAAAGCATCCACTTGCCAGCCTAATGCAGTTTAAGTAATCTTCTTAAAAAGTGAATTTGGATCAGTTTTCCTGAATATTTTCCTAGTTCCTTTGGATTAAAACAAATGATTTCAACTTTACTTGCTTTAAGGCCTCGTTGAATGTGACACACAAGATTGGAGACTATGAGTAGTACTCAGGAAATAGCATTTGCATGGTACTCAGGAAAAAAGTGTCTGCATGCCTGTTTAGGATTGAAGTGAATGGATCTTTATGTACTTCTGTGTGCTAAACCGAAGCAGTCCAGTTTTATGCATCTGCTACATTTTCAGTGTTTACACTTTAGATGCCTACAAACAGAGTGATAAAAGCATAAAGGCAGGCATTGTTATATAAGGTATGTTGCTGTTGTTCAAGTTCTCTTGGGTTATATTCTGCTTTATAGCATGAATTTCTGCTCTTTAAGGTTATCAGGTGAGTTGTACCTTAAGCCCTACTGAGTGCTGAATTACTGGGAAACTTCTGAACCTCTGTTTAGTGTCTATTCTTTGAGCTGCTGGCTGCCTATGTGGATGGCTCAGACTGTATCTGGCTTCATGACTTACTGGCAGAACCTTTGTCTCCTGTAGTTTCCCTCTAGAGTGTGGATTTTTCACTTTTTTGATCTGATGCTGTTTGAGACAGTGTACTAGGAACCAGGTGGGGTGTTGTCTGGCTATGCCAATGGTTTAAAAAATCACAGTGCTCTTTCCTCCATAATGTTGTTTTTTTTTTTCCTCGTGTCTGTCATCTGAAGCCAGTTGCCTCACTTTAAACAGGAGTTGCATATATTAGACAGGAAAGTTAAAAATGTTTATGTTTTGCTGAAGTAGCATATAGTGTATCTAAAGCAGTATTTACTGTGGGAAAACAATTGTGTGGTACTGTTTACTGGCCAGTGCCCAGGTCTGCAAAATATCAAAGACAGTGTCTAAAAACAGACATAGATGGGTAAGTTCCTGAAAATGGGGCTCAATTTCAGCAACTGGTAGCATCAAAGTCAGAATCGCTGCTAACTTTTTGTTGGACAGTATGTAGTCTTAGCAGTTTGTCTGTGTGCTGGCACTTACAATATCAGTGCCTACAAGGTCCCTTTGATCATTTTGAGTTTGATGGGACTTGTCATGTGAAGAAGTCATGATTCCTGTCAGATGAATTAAAATGCACAGCTATACTGCTGTTTTTTAGATCTGTTAAGCTATGATTCACAAAGGCATCTTAAAACTGTCCTTGATGTATTGACTTATGTCTCCATTACCTGAAATGGATTACTTTTGATTGCAAGGGGGCTTGAAAGGGTAAGAATACCTTCCTCATGAATATTTTTGAGAGAAAAGATTACGTCGGGGTATTTGAGCCTGTCAGGCTCAGAAGAAATATGGGCATACTTTCCCAATTAGGTACCAGAACTAATGTGAAAATTAGATACAGATTCTTGACCCAAGCTCATAAGAACACAGCTCTGTGTTGTGCCGCTGAAGTTTACTGCCTAGAGTCTATCCATTACTCTGCTGCAGGTTGTAGATAGGCTTGAAAGATGTACCTGACCTGCCTACTAGATGTTCAGCTGCATGAATACTATTCTGTATTACTGGTGGTACAGGCAGGCTTAAGAAAGAAATGTTTTCTATGCAGTGTATGTTAAACAAATACGATTTCATAATTCCCAACTAACAGGCAATCTAAACAACTATTTTTTCTTTGATCTATGTTTTTTTCAGTGCTACTCTGTTTGAAAGGAGGAAGTCAGTATCAAAACATAAAAGGCTTTCTTCCTTGACAACAGGTTATGCTTTTTCCAAGAAGATAGCAATGCAATTTAAACGTCGATCTGTGGTCATTTCCCCTAACTGGTCTGATCTGTCACTAAAGCCCAACACTTTATCGTATAATAAGCTCACAATCTTTGATTGTCACTGACACCAGCACAGGAGCACTGATCAGAAAAAATCTTCCTTTGATTTCTCTGGGTGGAGGATCAGATGCAGCAGTGCAAAGGAAAGAGCTGAGAGGAAAAAAATAGAAGGGAAAACACAAGAAACTTTTGATTTGCTGCCCACAGAGATATTCTTTAGAACTACAGACAACAGTCCGTTTTCTCTTCTTAGGGTGAGCAAAACCTTTCTATATGCAACACCTGCAAATTACAGAATAATGTGAGATGTCTTAAAAACAATGTTATATTATGGTATGTGACTTCCAGTAGATACTTCTGCTCCACAGCTATGTGTATGCAGCCACCTAGTCCTTGGTTTTTTTTCCTGTTTCAGAAAGAGATTTTTTCCCAGATCTATTCAAACTCAAACTTAGTGTTTATTGGCTTTGCATTTAGTTCAGTTCTGACAAGATTTAATTTTTCAGATGCCTCTTGATTCAAAGAGTCCGTTCATAACTATAGGTAGACAGGCAAGCTTGTGAAGTGCAAATGCTTTATGCTTTCTGGTATCTCCTTCTTGAGAGCAAAGGTTTGCACGTTATGAGAGCTCTGTATCAGATTTTTGCTGTTGGTTGGCAACCCTGCACATGACAAAGGAGTTGAAACTAGATGATCATTGCGGTCATTTTCAACCCAGGCCGTTCTATGATTCTGTTCTTTTGAGCTATCGTGATGACATGGACAAACTATTCCATTATATTCAGGAGTGTGGATGCTCTGTTGTATCATATATGCTTCTAAGCCACTGAGAATATTCTGAGGTTTTTGAGGATTCCACACTTACCCCAAATTCTTACTCTTCTGTAGTTGTTGCCCGTACATGTCCTGAGCTCACAGCATGTCTGTATGCCAGTACAGGTGTAAGAGACTTCAGGTGCCTCAATCATCTGCAAACCTCAGCAAGGCTTTCAGATTAATGTATGTGTATTTTGAGAAAAAGAATTGTGCATTCTTCTAAGCTGCATTTTCAAATAGAAGTCTTCCTTTGATTTATGAATTTATTTTGCTCACAGGGACAGTGCAGTTAGAGCTATTCTAAAGTAACTTTTCACATCAGTAGCAGGGCTGCTGTGAGAAAGGATGAAAGTGGATGCTAAGATATTTTAGGAAGTTTCTTGTTCATTTAAAAAGAAAGTACAGTAATTAGACAAAGCAACCAGTGCCAAATGCAATGTAGCACCTATGAAAGACTTAATTACAGAGGAAGGTTATGTGTCCCAATTGACAGAGTAATCTGTACTCTAATTTACTTGTCTTACAACTCATTACATCTGAGATATTGATTTTCCAGTAGATGCCTTCAGTGGATAAATAAGTGCATTTTCTCA
This sequence comes from Centrocercus urophasianus, assembly GCF_019232065.1. Classification (NCBI taxonomy): domain Eukaryota; kingdom Metazoa; phylum Chordata; class Aves; order Galliformes; family Phasianidae; genus Centrocercus; species Centrocercus urophasianus. The sequence goes on from NW_024884711.1 coordinate 8,773,855, forward strand.
GGGACCTTGTTTTGAGTCTGATCTGTGAACCCCTGTCAAATGAGCATAGAAAGCTCAAACTTCTCTATTAGGCGGTGTCTCTAGAATAATCAAAGCAGTCATACTTCAATACTGCTAGTAACTTGTAAACAAAGGGCAGACAGAAATGAGTCAGATAGAATTGTTGCCTTTGAGACTTAAAAGATGATGCTCTAGCAGGAAGTAGAAGTAAACAGTGATTAGATTTTAGTTATGGACCTCGAATTTTAGGCTTTAGTAACACATTTACTTCAATTATACTCTATAAACTTAGTGCAGCGAGCCAAGGAGATGAGGGGAACCTAGAGTTGTTAAACCTTGTTCTGATGCTTTATAAGAAGTTGAACATCTTCAAAGTATACTTCAATTCATAAAGTAGTCACTCTGTTGTGGGTGAGATAACTGCTAACTGTGGCCGAGGAAGCATGAGATATTTATGTAATGTATGTATGTAAGATTTATCCGGAGCTCTAGAATTCTGGAAGGTATTACAGTGTTGTATTGGTCAGAATTTTCAGCATTTGCAACTCTTGCACTGATTGGCAGAAGTTATTTGTGCTCAGCAATTCAAAGCAACAAGAATTTAATTGAGAAGTATTATGTTCCCACTATGTTCTCTTAAACAAATAATTCCCTGGGATATTTTTTGCATTTTTTCTTCCTTTTTTTCTTCTTTTTTCTCTTGGAAGTAAATAGTCAACTTGTTAATTGCTTACTTACTAACGCATTACTGGAAACACTGTTGATGGTTTGATTTTATAAGTAACGCGTAATTGACTATATCCAAGATCCATCCAGACTTGCATTTCCAGCGACCAGCATTAGTCACTAGCATGAGTTTTAGAGAGTGAAATTCAATTTTTCATGGAAAATTTTGCGATAGTATAATAGAATAATAGAATGATTTGGGTTGGATGGGACCTTAAAGATCATCCAGTTCCAACCGTTTGCCGTGGACAGAGTTGCCACTCACCAGATCAGTCTGTCCAGGGTCCCATCCAACCTGGCTTTGAATGCCAGGGCATCCACAGCTTCTTAGGCAGCCTGTACCAGTGTCTTATTTCCCTCTGAGCAAAGAGTGTCTTCCAAACATCTAAACTAAATCTACCTTATTTTTTTATTTTTTTTTTTCTTCTAATTCTAATCCATTCCCCCTTATCCTGTATCCATCAGTTGATGTAAAAAGTCACTCTCCTTCCTAATTATAAGCTCTTTTCAAGTACTGGAAGACCACAACGAGATCTCCCCAGAACCTTCTGTTCTACAGACTGAACAAACCCAACTCCCTCAGCCATTCTTCATAGGAGAGGTACCCCAACCCTCTGATCATCTTTGTGGCCTTTCTCTGGGCCTGCTCCAACAGTGTCCTTTTTGTGCTAGGGGTCACATGTTGACTAGAGAGACAACAGAAAAATTGTACTTGGCCTTCTCTTTAAACCTACTGAATATCCTGTAGAAATACAGTTTGCTCTGTTATATCTTTGATCAGTTTTAAAAATTCCTTCTGTTCTTATGTGTTTCTTTCTTGCCTAGGAACTCATCACTGTTTTCTATGCATTGTTTATGGATCTGTCATTCCCAATTTTTTTTCTTTCCAAACAAAAGTAATAATCTTTCTGTTTTTAATCTCTCCCAGTATGGAAACATTTCTGTGCCTTCAATCATTTTTATTGCCCTTTGCTGCCCCTTTCTATTTATAGGTTGTTTTTTTTTTTTTGTAAAATTGGATGAGCAGAAATGTTATATGATAGCACCACATTTTTTTTTTTTCTTTTTAATGTAGTGGCACTATGATATTTTCTGGATTGCTTGTTCCTTAATGAAGGCTAAAAAGCTATTCAGTGTTTTTCATAATGCCAGTGGGCACTGTCCTTCTCAGAAAAATGTCTGATTCCCTTTTTATCTAAATTGTTATTGAGTATGGGCCATCAGAGTATACAAGCAGTTCACCTTGTTCCTTCCATTATTCTGCATTCAACTCCATTTATGATGCATTTGCTATTATGTTATTCAGCTCCCTAATTACATCAGGTTCCTTAGTCAGCAATCATTCTTTAGGCCATGTGAGTTGGCAAGAAAACAAACAAGTCCTCCTTCCCCTCAAAAGAGATTTATGACGCAGTGAAGGCAAACAATTTTGGATCACGTGCACTTTATCCTATCTCTCTTCAATCTTATTCACATGAGAAGATGCCTGCCTTTGGAGTGCCATTTATTTTCAAGGGATGTGATCACTTACAGGGTTGAGCACAGAGAATAGTGTGCAGATGAGGACCCCAAGTTATTCCAGTCCTATCAATGATTCTTTGAATACATGCAGCTTTTTTCTCTCCATCTGATTTTTCTGTGGCATTTTCAAGCTGCTTGTTTCTCCAACATCTTTTTAAGCAGATCTTTTCTGAAGATGTTACCCTTAGGGCTAACTGGCACCTGGATGTTATGTATTTTATTTCTGTTTATATCAGTAGGGATATTGTTTAGTCTAGTGGCTGGCAGTCTTCTTGGATAGCTGCTTTAACTCGCCTTAATGCAGACCTGTCCCCACAAACACCTGGTTGCTTCCATTGCTGTGTGGCATTGTGAGCTATCTAGCATCTGAATTTGATAATCTCCATGTATGAAAAGGCTTCCCATTCAGAGGAAGCTTTGCTTCTTAAAAAGGAAGGCAAAATCAGCAGACTGTTGTACGCCCCTAGTATCTGATTTTCACAACATCCCAAGTAGTGTTGTGTAGCCCTAATGCACAGCAACCTGAGTATCATTCAACTAAAACCAGTCCCTATTTTAGGAGCTCTAGTTCATGGCTTCAGGATGTGTATTTTTTCACCTTGCTTTCTCATAATATGTTGACTTAAGTAAATAATTTGAGAGCAGAAAAATTTGTATCTACAGAAAAGTTTGGAACGCACTTCAGTAATCTTGATTAGAGAAGCTTGGTTGTCTTTCAGTCAAGTACTTGTATTTTGTTTTTTCACTTAAAAGTATTCTTTTCATTTTATACATCATCATGTAAAATTAACCTGTGTGCCTATGTGCAATAGACTGACTGGAATACTAATGAGAGTAACAGTGCTGAAAAGCCTCTCATTCTGATATTTGTATGTTCAGTGTCAGTGTTGCTTGGCATCATGACAGTTGTTTTTATCCATTCACTCCTTAAATCGCCTAGTTACTAGATTTCAGCAGTTAGTTACTAGATTTCAGCAGGATGTGGAAATGTAAAGTATCATTAAAATATTGCTTAAAGATTTTTCTTGATGAGATCTTTTTTTCCCTTCATTTTTCCAAGTCTTTCAGAATTTGAACCTGTCTGTAACAATTTTTCTTTGGTAGTAACAGTAAAAAGCCACTAAATGTCTGTACTTTTAATAATGGAAAAATATCTGCCACCATGTCTTTATACCTTGCACAGTAGACTCTGTCTGATATTTGTTCTTTTTTTGTTGCTTTTTTTTCCCTTTCATTCATTATATCAGATCTTGATCATTCTGAACTTCCTTTTATGCAGTGTAAAATAGTTTATGCTCTTCTCATTTACACATGGCAAAGATTTTGGAACTTCATAAGTTTCTCCTTTCCAGTCTCTACTCCCTCTCACTCTTTAAAATCTCAACTTGCAACCCCACATGTTGTTTTCTTAACAAGATGGAGGATGATCATGACCTAGTCCCAGAAATGCTATTTTTGATCTTCAAAGGGTGAAGCTAATAAATTAAATAATGTTCTTCCCATATCAAAGTCAGAGGAAGGCTTACTCATCTCTTTCTTTCCCTTGAAATTGTCTCATTCCTTGAATCCAGAGACGTTTTTATTGTATATATGTGTGAGGTATCAGCAAGTCCTGTCCCCAGCCTGCAAGTGTTGGAAGCTTTTGATCAATTCCTTTCCAGAGATCTGCTAACAACAATTTAACTTAGCATAATTAGATTCATAGGAGTTGCACGGGATCTCTCTATTTACAGTCTGTACAAGAAAAGATCTGTAATCTGTTGTCTTATTTCTTATTTCTAATCCATACATAATGTCAGCTTTTCTACATGAAACATTAGTACAAAGTCTATGACCATAAAGTGCAACAGATTTGCCTTGCTGTCTCTGAGGCCCTTCACGTATGTGCTAACAGCACGTCTAATATGAGTGCAAGCAAGATGGAGAAGCGTCCCTCTTGCCTTGTGCAGGGTGCTTGCAAGGGAGATTAAAATTGAGTGGCTGCAGTGCTGAGCATTTGTACCCCTTGTACTCCATGTGCTTAAAAAGCCTTGCTTTTTATTGTCAAGCATTTTTATTTGGTGTGAATTCAGTCAGGAACGAAGTTGACTCTGGCACCAGAGCAAGACTAAGCACTGAAGAAAATGGAGGTGAGGGTGTATCTCTATCGTATACTGCTGTAGTTTAACGCAGCAGGTGGCTCAGCATCACACAATTGTTTACTTACTCCCTTCCCAGTGGGCTTGGGGAGAGAATTGGAAAAAACCAACAAAGTAGAACTCATAGGTTGACATAAAATTGTGACACACAAGCAATTGCTCACCACTTCTCAACTAATGCCCAGCTAGACCCTGAGCAGCAGCAGAGAGCCAGAGGAACTCCATCTCCTTTCAGAACTCCTTCCACATGCTGCCATATGGTATGGAATGTCCCTTTGGCCAGTTTAAGTCAGCTGTCCTAATTCTGTTCCCTTGTAGCTCCTTGGGCCCTTCACTAAGAATGGCCTTGCAGCAACTGTAAGCATCAGTGTGTTATCAGCATCGTTTTTCTCCTAGAACTAAAACATGGCGTTGTACCAGACACTCAGAAGAAAACAATTCTATTCCAGCTGAAACTAAGACAACACTGTATGTGTGTGTATGTGTGTGTTTATATATATATATATATATATATATAACCCGATATATTTTATACATATATATATAGGGTATATATATATATACCCTATATAGCTAGGGTATAGGGTGTATATATATATACACCCTATACCCTAGCTAGTTCTGTAAAGTGCAGTGTTACATAGTGCACTTACAGGCCAGTGCAGACATTTGCTGAACAGCAAATTGATCTGGGGAGAGCAGACAGCAGAATCAGTGATGTGTGCCCAAATATAAAACTGCACATTAGGTGTATGGTGGGAATAGCAAACACCTGAAAGAAAGGCACAGTTAGAGCTGTTTGCATAATTTTCATAGCACACACAAGTGTTAAAAAGGAACAGGAGTGATTAGCAAATGACTCGAGCGTATTGCATGTGATTGAAAGTTAATATTCTTTCTGGTGCCTGGGTTAAATGCATTTAACACTATGATACAGAACTTGCTTATTTCAAAGAGATGTGACAAATCATTAGGCACAGTTCTAATCGTTCCTTTAGAGTACTGACACTCAGCAGACTGTGTTGGATTCTAATCCATCGAGATCACATGCTCTAAATTTTCTCATGCTCATGGACTTTGGTGCTGTTTTTGATGCATTGCTGGCTTATTTCTAAAGCTTACTCTAACATATCTGAAATTGTGTGCCTTTAACACCCTTCCTCACAATATCAACTACGTGTATTCTTTGGTCCACGGTGCAATTAATCAGAGCACCTGGGGTAGAAGTGCAATGGATACATACACATGCCTTTCTGAAGTGTCAGTACTCTTACCTATACCAAAAAAAAAAAAAAAAAGAAAAAAAAATCCAAACAAACCAATGAATTCTGGATGTGCTTATATGCCTAATTTTTCTTACTACTCTGAAATATCCTCTGGGCTCTCAGATCAGTCCCCATGGTATGGTCTGGAATTGCTTTCTTGTAGCTTGTGACTGGTCTTCTGAGCCACTGAATCTTTCCAGCTTAGCTCATCTTTAATCTCAGTTGTTTCTGGAGCTAGACCAGCACCTCTGCTAAAAAAGAATGTTCCTCCTCTATCTCAAAGCCTCCTGTTCATCTCCCTGAGGCTTCTGATGCTACATACTTCCCTGATTTATGGCTTGGTTTCTTTGGTAACCTTCCACTGTTCTGAATTCCCACCTTACAGCAGTTTAAGTACTGCATTAAGCATTCTCCATTTGCTTTGTCAGTAGAGAGATGCACGAAGACGCAGAGAGCTTTCACCAGGCGATGACTGTCTTTTTATTCTTTTCAAAACACTACAGAATGTTCTTTTTGGATTTTTGGATGACTGTTTTTTTTTTTTCTTTTTCCTTTTTATTGTATTATCTTTCCTGGATGTTTCTGAACAGTGGATTATTTTCAGCCTTGTGCAGTGCTTAGAAGAGCAATTAATCATACTAGTATGGACATTTAGAAGTTCCAGCTTACCCCTTGTCCTATTTGCTTCACATGAATACTGCTTGTACACACAGCTAATGGTGTAAGGTACCTGTGCACACCTGCCAATTCCAACCACTCTGTCCTGTGTGTTCAAGACTTGAAAAATTGAGTCAGATGACATAGAACACAAGTCACTAAGAGCAAAAGCAACTTTAATTCCTACCATTATTTTCCCAGAAAGGTCTCTGGTGGTCACAGATCTTATGTTATTATCTTGTTTTTTCCCAGGACTGGCAATGATATGTGGGAAGTCAATGAAATGCCTGGTTATCAGTGAATTCACATTCCTCTGTCTGAAAATACCCTCATGTTCAACAAACCATAAATTTAGTACTCTTGAGGTCCTGCCACATAATTGCTTTCACATGCCACTTCATAGGGATATTTCCAAGACTGACACATGTAAAATATGAATTGTCTGAAAACTTAAGTGATACATTTTTAAAAAAGAGCTTTTATCCCATTGCTCCTAAAGTGGTTGAGCTGTGTGCACATGTGGAACGAGGCTATTAGACAGGTAGTAATGCAGCTTCTCAGACATCTTGCCATCACCAAACACATACACAAACATACCCTATTGGCTCTTTCAGTGGTAATTTGCATCATTTTTCCTTGTTTGAGGTGGGACCAGATACACATTTCAAAGCATAGGAATGCATGAAGGTTCTGCTCACTTGCTCTTGCTGCACTTGCTCTGATTTCACTCCTCTCCACCAACTTAGTGCAAAACAAAACAGAGGGACAGTGTGGTTTTCAGTCTCATCTCCACATATCCATATGCAGCTGGATGATCTAATTTTAGGTCTGTCAGCTTTTGCAGTGATAAGTTAGCAATATAGATCACATATAAGCTGCATCACAATGATTTTAAAATGAGATTTATTCATTTAAAGTGGATGATAAATGATTCTCTTTTATCAGACTCTTGCAAATAAGATTAAAGCAAGATTATTTTCCTGGAATAAGGGAACAGCTGGCACAAAGCTAATGTCTCTAGGTTGTACTGTGCTTGCCTGACCTTGTAGAGATGTATAATGACAACAGGGAACATCCAGGTAGTCTTTCTGCTTTTAAAATCCTGTTTATGTATTACAACCAGCTGCTATCTGGAGTACTGAAATGTTATGAATTATATGAGTGCTATGACAAGCATTGGCAGGAACAGGCCGTGGCCCAGAGAGCACAGTCTACCCTGGTCTTTTGGATACACATATGATGAGTCTTTTCCAAAACATGTAGGATGATCTGCTCTGTGCTCATTTAGCATTAGAAGAAGACTACAACATCATGCAGAGTACCTTGAGTGTACTTCCCTCACGGTTAACTCATGGACACTCAGCCTTGATGTCTGATCCTTCCCTTTTGCTTCCATGAGGGCTGTGTTATAGCCTGTTGGAGTTCTCAGTTTATAATATGAAACAAAGAATGTATGTTGCACATCCTTAGTATGACATGAGATAGTGGAGGAGGCCAAATCCAAATGAGCCTGTCAGCGTTATGTACGTAGAGTGGCTCCTGAAGTTGTCCTCAATTCGTTTCAGAGGGAACAAGTTGGTTCAGTCTGAGGAACTGGGAGAGAACTAATTCCTCCTATCAGTGGATATTTCCATAGACAAATTATCTTAAGCACTAAGATAAAGCTTTAAAGCTTTTTCTGTTGTTCTTCATTATATTCAGACAAAGGTCTTGGCCTATCACCAGGATGCGCTGGTGAAGAATCAGGATGCACCGAGAAGAATCACTTCCTTTTCGAATACATCTACAGTTTCCTCTGCTGTTTTTGATCGGGGAGACATCCTGTGGTATATACATTTGTAGTTTTTCATTTTTACCCATATTATCCCGGTATGAGAAATAATCACACATTTGACTGCTGAATGAGCTCTGACTGGCATGGTTGCCTTAGGGAAAGGATGGAACTTTGCTATGCAAAGTGCAAGGTCTGTAATCTCTTCTTTGTTTTGCTTGTGCCACTTCAGGGTCTCTGCTGTAACAGAGAAATCCAGTCCCCAGTGACTGATTTTTCTGCTGCTTCTCAGTCCTACTCGTACAAAGAATTCCTAGTTACGAATCTGTCTACAGTCTGTAGTTGATGGCATTTTGCCATCTGTCACAACCCTCCGTGCTCTAATACACTGCATTGTGTTCAACTGCAGATTTAAATTGGAAAATAACGTGGAGTAGCAAGTAATTTTGTTTTCTTTCTTCTCATCTCCAATTGCTAGTCTATAATCTACTCTGAACATGGTGATCTGAGCATTATTGGTTGCTAAAAATAGTTGTCTATTTTTGTTCTGGGTCAAGTCCAGTGTCAAGATTAATAGTGGACTGAAGAAGAAAAAATAAATTTTCTGCTCTAGTCTTTGGAGCTGCTCTGTAGATCTCCTATAGAGCTGCTCTGTAGATCTCCAATAAGTGCTGTCATACACGCTCTGCAAAAGGATGAATAGAGGAATATATGCATTACTAGATCCACTAGATCTGCCAGTGGTTCATCAGTTTTCCCTTAGCATTCCCCTGTGTACCCTGTATTACATGTGTTAGCTAGAATGCCTTAGTACTGAAGGTTCACTTCAAACAAACTCTCAAGCAAGACCCTGTTGTCCTCTTGCAGTAAATATTTGAATATTCATAGCAGTGCTATTTTCTTTTTGGAGAGGAGGGAAACGTAGTTCCCTGTGAAATGTAGGGTTAATGAAACACTTGAAAATATTAGATATTTTGAGACACATTTTTTATATAAATATATATAAAATATGTCTCTAAACAGACTGTGAAAACAGAATAAAATATCCTGCTGTGCTTCTGTAGAACCAGACACAGAAAAAGTTCAATAGAAACAGTCCGTGTTAATCTTCTGTGCTTGGACTCTGAACTCTGATGTTCAGCTCCTCGAAACATTCATGAAACAAGACATATAAGCTGAGTGACTCTACTGAGCAGACAAAAATCAAAGCCTGAACAACAGAGGAAAAAACTTTGTCTCTTTTAAAGCTCTCTTCAACTTTTCTAGGAAACATCACTACAGGACTGGCCTAGAAAAAAAAAAAGCAAAAAAGCAAAGGGGATTTCAGGGTATTCGGTGTCCTTGCAATGCAGGTGAAAGCTGCTCTTAAGAGGATGCTGAAAATAAATCCCTTTTAAAAATGAAAAAGAACAACTCATAATTAGCACTCATAAGAATTTGTGAAGGCAGTATTTTGTAGATTAGAAATTGAGATTAAAACAAATAAGTTATAGATCTAATTTGCTCAGCAGGTTTGATAGAATTCAATTGACCTTCAGGTTGAAAAAAGTTTATGTAATACTGTTTCATCTTAAAAGTTAAAAGGCATTGTGGAGAACTGGTTTGGAGAAAAAAATTGTGTATGTCTTTATAATTATATCAATATCTATTCATTTCTGAGATGCTTCTTTAGGAACGAGAAAAAAACTGGAATTGAAAGAGCATCTTTGCTAATGAGCCACATCTGAAAGATGGGCTGCAGGAAATTTCAGAGGGTAGAGAATTCGAGTGAAGGAGAGAAGAGGTGAGACCAAAGGCCTCCAAAGGATATTTAAGTGATTTTTAAGTCTAGCTATATGAATTAGAATACTGGCAGTGAGCTACTGATGGTGACAGAAAGGAATGCCAGTTGGGTAAGTAAATCTTTGCATGTTTGCTACTTTGTGTGACAGTACAGAAATAACCAACTCTGGGGGTGGGACCAACTGAACAGACTGTAAACAGAATAATTGGTGCAGGTAAATGAACACATTGTGATAATTTCAAGGTATTAATATTGTTTTCATGTCTTGCATGCATGAGTGATGTTATAAGTAATGAAGAGAAAAAAGGGCAGATTAAATGGCCAAGTGACAGCAAGAGAATATAGATTTGCAGTGTAATTACGAAGAACAAAATGGGGCTGTTCAGAGTGTTGAAAGTGCTATAACACTCCAGGCTTGAAAAGGTGTAAGGAAAACCATTTGGAAAAAGCTGAAGGGTTGAGGGTTCATAGAGAACAGCTAAAGTGGAAAAAAAGATCCTGAAGCTACATGTAAGTGCATTAAATTGAAAGAAACTTTAAAGAGTGGTGTAACATGAAGTACACGATAGGCAGGCAAAGCAACCTGAAGACTGGAAATAAAGTGATGGAATCTTCACCAGTTGTGGGATGGGACTGTGTTCGATAAATGGTGAAGGTATGTTGAGCACATCTTGAGAGCAAAGCAGAGAACTCGCTTTAATTGCACCAGGAGCAGAAAAAAGCTTGCTAAAGGCCAAAGCAGAGGGCAGGAAACATTACTATGTGGAGGATGTAGTCTATGATAGTCATGATTACATGAACTCAAGTTTGTTTCTCATACAGAGCATGTAATAGTAAATACTCTGTTATAAATACAATTCTGTTTATATATAGATGTGATCTATCTGGAGGAAAATTGGTGTATTTTCTGTTTAATACTGTTACTCCTTTCATGTCAGGCAATTCTTTTGTTCAGTTGATTATCAAGTCCCTGTTATGTTGTGTCACCTTACTTGCCCAGAGGTTATTGTGCTATTTTGTCATATAAATGTATAAAATACCTCAGTTTTATCTTCAAAATAATGAAGTCTGTGATCAGCTGTATCAGTCACAGCTGAAACAAGTTTTCTGATAGTAAGTTTGGATTGCATATGTCAGCTATTTCCAGTGAGAGGGCTATTCAGATGAAAGAAAGTGCTAGTTCACACCAAGTAACAGCTATCCAGAATGGATGCTTTCATTGCTAGGCATACTTCGTGCATCATCTAGTAGTGAAGTAATTAACAAAACATCTTAGATCTTTAATATCTCTCAAAGCTCATTTCATGGCACAACTAATTTGACAGCTGTCTGAATTACAACAATGTATGCTAATATTATGTTTTCTTAATACTGGAGTTAAAGTTTGTCTTCCAGACCAAAATTACTGTTTTGATCTGTACTTCACAGCACTAACTTTGGCATCACTAGTCTGATAAATTGCTCAAAACAATTTACACCGAGTCAGAGCAGATAGAATTTTCTTCACTTTGGATGAATATCAAAAGTGTTTAGAACCAAATCCAACTGCTTCATCTTGCCAGATATTACTTGGTAGCACAATGTCATTTTGCATTGACAGACCATAATTTTGTTCATATTCCAAGTGTTGCCCTTTATAGGATATAGAAGTGACGTTTGAGCACTGAAGATCGGTTTGCAACTAAGAATCTAAAACAGCATCATAAACTCATATCACACAGAAAATCCAAGTGAAGGGTTATTTAAGGAATAGTTTCAGAAAATATGGTGTGATTTTATGCTTTCTAGATCGAATTTGTAGCTTATATATATTGTTATGAAAGAATCAGTCACAGAAGTTGAAGGAACAGGACAAAACTCTCAGATTCCAGATTTTGTTATCGGCTAAAGATAATTCACAAGCAATCAATTTTCTACAAGTACAATTTATGCTAGATTTCTGAAATGAATCATCAGAACTCAAAATTATTGAAAATATAAAGGTCATCAGTAATACAAGGGCCGCTCCTATAGTAATGCCTCCTGTGTTGTTTTGTTGGCCCGTGATGTCAAGGGTGGATGGTGGTGGTACGGCAGCAGAGGTTGAACCTTCCCACCAGTATTCCATTACATGCTGTTGCTGTGTGACAGATGGCAGCAGAGGGGCAGTCTGACAGAATAGAGTCTGACTTGGAAGTGTGTATGAAGAAAAGGTGTGTCACTGATTTCCTTCATGCAGAAAAAATGGCACCTGTTGACATATATGGATGCTTGCTGAATATTTTTGGAGACCAAACAGTGAGCACAGTGAAAATTGGACTGTGCGGACAACATTTTCCTAGCAACAATGTTTTCACAACAGCTATGATTTTTACAAGTGCAGCATGCAGGCTGTTGTTCACTGGTGAAAAAGGATAGCTAGTGGGGGGTGACTATGTTGACAAACAGTTTTTGTAGCTCAGAATTTGCTCTACCAAATAGTATTGTTGTGGTCTTTGTAACTGTTTCCATGGAAATAAATGAGTGGGATTACTTTCAGAGCAACCTACATATATGACAGTAAACCATCAAGGCATGCTTGAAAAGTTGTCTGTACAATTCAGCATTAGCCTTTCAAAGTTTTGCCATTTTTTCTTTTACTATCATAACACAGCTATCTAAATTATAGCAAGTTATTTTAAAAAGCATCAATCTTCTTGAGGATATTTTCTTTAGAAAGTGAAATTTGTATCCAGAAACAGCTTCTCAACTCAGGGGAAAAAAAAAAAAAAAAAAAAAAAGAAAACCAGAAAAAACACAAAATACATTTCCCAGCCACAGCAACAATGCACTTCTGGAATGCAAGGATAGAAATAACAGCTGCACCATGCTGGATCTTTACATCAGCTCTGCCACTGGCCAATACCATTCTGCCTAGAGCAGAACATAAGAACAGACAAAGTGATTCACTCACAGCTCTGCCTCAGTAACCCACAGGAAGCTGGTAACCTGCAAGAGCTTTCTGTTGAGCAGCCCTGAGGTTTTCTTCCATAAATCTGTCAACTACTTCATGAACTCAAAAATTTTCAGTGTCTTGTGGCGATAAGTTTTGTGACTGAACTACACATTAGACACAAGACTGCCTCTTTTTGCTGTGAAACAGTGAGTTTTGTTTGAGGTCTCCCATGTTTTACACTAAAAAGAACAATGAACAGCTTCTCTATCCACTCTCTTTGTCAGACTGTATGGAATTAAGCACGTTGTTCCGTAATCAAGTTTTCTTCAGGCTAAACAGTGGTAGCATACTCTTCTTCATATTATGGAAGCTGTTCTATAATTGTGATTATCATTGTTAAGTTATATTTTATTTAAGAAGAAAAAACTAGAAACTTGTAAAATATGCAAGAACCAAACCTGGATTTTGGTGGATTTGTACAGTGGCATAATAATGTTTCCTCAGAATTAGGGACTTACATTTCAGGGCTTGTATTTTAGTGTCTGTTAGTATGCTTTGACAAAATATCCCTGGTGTCCTAAGGGAAATTTTCACATAACCCAGAGGACCTAAATATCACTAGAACCTGACACCTAGCAAAGATTATACTACATTAGAATCTCAGAATGAATGGGATTGGAAGGGGCCTAAAAGATCACCCAGTTCCACCCCTGCCATGGACAGCATTGCCACCACCAGATCAGGCTGTCCAGGGCCCCATCCAACCTGGCCTTGGGTGCCTCCAAGGTTGAGGCATCCACAACCTCCCTGGGCAGCCTGTGCTGCCTTTACTGTCTAAGTAAAGAATTTATCCCTAGCACCTAACCAAATTTCCCCTCTTTTAGTTAAAAGCCATTCCCCCTTGTCCAATCACTATTAGACTGTGTAAAATTTGGTCTCCCTCCTGCTTATAAGGTCACTTCAAATCTGGATGGGTGTAATGAGGTCTCCATGAACAGTTCTCTTCCCCAGACTGAATGAGTTCAACTCCCTCAACCTTTTATCGATGGAGAGGTGCTGCAGCCCTCCAATCATCTTCGTGGCCCTCCTCTGGACCCCCTTCAACAGCTCCATGACTGACAGAGCAGGACACTCTGGCTCTGACGTGAACAGCTGCACTTCTTTTTGAAGAAAAAGGAGTTGCTCAAACTGATCCTGCTTACACCAATAAATTGCTCTTGGATTAAAGCCCAGCATCACACACATGGCAAAACGCATGTAAAGTTGTCTGTTCAGTTCTTTCAGATATTTGCATAACAAAAACGAATGTTATGTGACTGTGACAGTTTGTGCTTTACAGCAAGCTAACAGCAGGGACGGTTATGCTCCATCTTAAGGTGGAAATTCCTCTTGACAACCTGAAAAAGGTTCCTATATCTCCTCTGCCAAGTCTGGCGGCAGAAAACTACATTTTGCTCTCTGAATATTGTGGAAGCGTTATCGGGTTGAGTGGGATATTCCATTTCAGAAGCAAAAGATGTGTAAGTGAGGTTATGCACCGAAGCAGACTGGATCCCTTCCTCACATCCAAGCGTCTGTTGTGTGTTGACAGGTCTCTTCACACTGAAGCATGGACAAGAGAATTGTTTTCTCCTCTTTAACATCTTCCTTTCATTATCAAGCCCTCAGCAAATAATCAAGGATCCTTAAGCTTTAAGCTGGAGGAAAAAGACAAGACAGCTACACTAACATGCAGTTACATATGGTGCACATTTATAACACATCCAAACTTAGGCTGTCAACGGGTCTGCAAGAAATAACACCAGACCATGGTGTTCCAGGTTGCAAGGTCAGCCAACAAATATCTTGAGAACTGCAGAAAATCAAAGAGAAAATTAACTAGCATTTTCTCAGCTCCTGTGAGTTGTTCAAAATTGTTTTATGTAGGGACGTACATCATTCCTTCTTGTAAGGAAAATGTATGGTGCCAATTTCCTCCCAACGCTATACAAACTGAGACAAGAAGCAAGTACCTGGAACTGGATATATATTACTTGGCTGAGCAGACTAAATGCAATAAAACTGAACTGACTCCCAAGAGTATTTTGTATATATTGCATATACCACCTTTAAGTACTTCTCAGTCTTTCTTCCAAGAATTTAATATAAGTTCAAAGCTTTATGGGACCTAAAAAAAAAGTTAAGGTGGAGATTAGCACTCAGAGAATGTCTTCTAGGGAAAGGAATGTCAAGCTATATTGTAGGATGTTCTCACTCAGATGTCTAACAAATAAGGGCTTATTTGTGGATAAAGCACTGCACTGAAACTGGGGATGCTTATGTTCAATCAGCAGCATTGCCATCAGCTTCCTGCAGGACCTAAAGCTTGTCTATCTTTTATTCAGTTCTTGTCAATGAGGACAATAACAATTAATTTTTCTTTGCTTGTGCTTATTTAGAAAGGAAGACATTTAAGGCACAGACTCTTCACTCCTGCATGTAAAACACCTGTTGGAAAAGAGCTGTGGTCTTGAGTTGGTTTAAAAAGAGTAATCCTGCATATTTCCTCTAACAACTCCCTGTTGTTTGATGGCAGACTTCCAGGACTACAGGGTAGCTACACGATTGCCACGAGAGGCAGGGTAAAAATGCACATAAAAGATGCCCTGAGGTAATACCAGTATCAAGATGTAGTCTTTGTCTCCTAGAGGAATTCAAGATACTGACATATCAGTCTCCCATATATAGAAAATGAAATAAATCAGATAAAGTGTCTTAGATAAGACTGAAAAAAGTAAGACTGGATTCTTAACATATGCCTGTTATTTTAAGTATGATTCCGAAGCCTTTACATTTTTTTGCTCTATGGATGGCCACATCTCTTTCAAACTTCTAAATAGAGAGATGGTCAAGTAGTATATAATCCTGACACCTGTATTTGGAGTACTTAGAAAGTTGCCTACTATAGACATTCTCTTGTGATCACCATAAACATGCAGGGCTTTGGAACATTCCGAAACATCAGTCAAAAGTAAAAGAGAAAATAGGGATGTGCCTTAAGAAGAAAAACAGCAATTATTTTAGAACAGTATACTGTATTGTGTGGTATAATAATGTCAGTGATTTGCAAAAGTTTCATGACTTTTCTACTTTGGTTTCTACAGAAAGTTCTGAGTATTTTGGACAGTGTAGAGTGCTAAAATTAAAATGTGTTTAAACAAACATCAGAGAATTCATGTTCATGAAGTACAGGATAAATGTAAGTTACTCTGAAAGTAATGCTTCTTTTTATTTCCACTGAAACTACAACAGATACGAAGAGAACAATAATGCTATTTGATAGAGAAAATTCTCAGCTACAAAACAGTATTTTTCAATAGTCACCACCGTTAGCTATGTATTTTGCCATGAACAAGAGCCTGCATGCTGTGCTGTTTACAATCTGCACCAGCGGAGGTGACCCACTGTTGCTGCTGCCACTGCTGAAACACACCACCCACCACCTCGCTGTGCTCACGTCAAATGTTTGATCTCCATAAACATTTAGCAAGCATCAACAAATGTCAGTGGGTGCAATTTTTCTGCATGGAAGAATACGGTTCCACACCTCTGCTTTATACACACTTCCATGTCAGACAGCATTCTGTCAGACTGCCCCTCTGCTGCCATCTGTCACACGGCAACAGCATGTAATGGAATACTGGTGGGAAGGTTCAGCCTCTACTGCTGTACCACCAACATCTATATCTGATAGTGTGGGCCAACATCATAAAACAGGAGACATTACTGTTGGAGCAGCCCTCATACAGCTGAAATGTCTGCATTTAGTGTTGCCTGTGTCCCCAGACTGGATATTCCAGGGCACTTGGATGAGTTAGGAATCCAGTTCTTCCTGAAGTTCAGGAGAATTTGGCATCTCTTTGTTTGACCTTCTGGAAATCCTTGCCTGAATGCCTGCCTGTGTGTGGTGCTCTCTTAGCAAATGAGAGTCATATCACTTGGGACACCTGTAAAGGAACTTAACCAGTTATCTTAACAAGATAAAGATTTAAGATTCATCTGATGCGTGCATCCTGGATTAATGAATATCTCTTCCTCACAGAGATACAGATCTGAATTACAAACACTTTCTTCCTTTATTTGGGTTTGGCATTCACCTTCACTTTGATTTTGTGTTCAGAAAAGATACTCCTTTCTCTCTAATGACGAGCTAAATATAGAGGAAAGACTAAATCTTAAATCACTCCCCACAAAACCCAAGCTCTCCCACTGAATATGTTTCTGGATTAAATAGCTCTTTTCTACAATCCATTTCCTTCCAGTCCTATAAAGTCTCTTGTAATAATTCTTAGGGGTACAGCAGCATGGTATGCCTACCCATCCCTAATTTTCTGCTTGTCCAAAATTGTCAAGGATTTAATTCTGGCAATACCTTTGGAGATCGTTTCAGATATAAAATAAAAAGAATCCTGGTTTACAATCGATTTGACTGAAGTAACCATTTTCTAGGCATCATTATTGTATATAGTAGGAAATAGGTGTAGCTATTTCCTTAGAATAAAACATCTTGATACCTGTCATAAAAGACTAAGAGAATACCTTCCTTGCTTCACATCACTTTTAACTGCCTCCATAAATGTTAAGGAATTGCAATAAAACTTGGGAAAATGCTTTCACTGTCTGAGCTTTATTTGACAGTACTAAGGAAATTATCTTGTGCTTAGTGCCAATTGGAATGTTTACACATGAGATATTCTTTAAAACTATATTCTTCTCTCTCTTCTCTTCTCTTCTCTTCTCTTCTCTTCTCTTCTCTTCTCTTC
>NW_024884711.1:8791441-8877354 GCF_019232065.1 Centrocercus urophasianus
CTTCTCTTCTCTTCTCTTCTCTTCTCTTCTCTTCTCTTCTCTTCTCTGAAGCTTAACAGATCTCTCTCTCCCACTCTCACTTCTATTCATTTATTTATTTTATTACAGAAAGATCTTTAAACAGTTCGCTGCCTCCTTGGCATTTCTTCATTCTGCTTTTCATTTCATGTGAAGTCTCCTGGGCTATCACCAGTTTAAAAATCAACTTTGTAGTTTTCTATGGTAAATGACTGACAGTATTGGAAATCATACTCTTTGTCAGACAGACGACTGCATTCACACTGCTAGGCATTTGGACTGAACTTTTACCCTACTGACTTCTTTTTCTCCTCCTCTCAGTGTTGTCTTTTGTATTTCCTCCCATGGCAATGTATCTTCTATTTCTGAAGTGGGTGCATTTTGTCTGCGATCCTCTATGCAGCTTTGGTGCGCAGCTGGAATCTAATGAAGATTTGCTTTGTGTACGTGCTATTGCATATTATAACCTGAGACACTGACACTGAATTACAAGTGCCTGCAGAAATTGAGCTTATTACTTGTCGATAGTTGATCTAGTGAATGGTACGGTGTCAGTATTTGTTAGTGAACAAAACATACTAGTACAGTACCAGCTTTGTCTAAACTGCAAGCAAAACAGCTGAAAGACAACTACAGTTGGAGCTGGAATAGTTGTTTTAGTCTGCGTCAAAATCATGTAATGTAGATGAGATGGTTTGGAAATTTTTTATATGCTCTAAATCCCTTTGTAGCATCTTACTTAGAGTGCTGTGATGCTGTGACTAGGTCTTGTTCTGTTCACACGCTTGAAATTACCCATGTGCTCCGCTACAGCGTTATTCAGCTGCTGGATCTGATGGCCCATTTCTTCCTTGGAAGAGGTGGGGAACAACTGTTTGGGCAGTGTGTTTCACTCTTCTTGTCAGCCATCTCTACCAGCCCAGGGCTAGAATCTGAACTGCTGCTTCTATCTCCATAGTAAAAGAGAGGACACAGTACGTGTGTCTTTCCTGGTATGCTTGTCTGGAATTCAGTGCCAGGAGAAAGCACAGAGATGTCCTGTCATGTGAATAGGTTTCCTAACTCTGATCTAGCCCCAGTGATTGTCATCTTTGGGTCTCTTGGGTCCAAGTAATCAATGCTGATGCTTAATGAAGAGGACAGTTCTTAGTCCCATCAATCTTCTGTAAGTTATCGACTTGAGTAACTGGGGAATTTGAAAAGGTAGGAATGTTCTAAATTAACAGAAGTGATTAAATAATTTTGTATGTATAAAATAGTATCAATGTACATGCAATATTTTCATACCAGTGTGAGAATTTATGGCATTTGAAATAAATTATCTTCCCCATATGTCTCTTTTCTACAGCACCCACTTTTGTGATATGTAGGCATTAGAATCTTAAGCATTGTATTCAGCTATGTAAATTTTTCTGTGCATCTTGAAAGTGGGTGTATAAGTGTCTTCTGAAAGTTATAATTTGCAGGTCGTGTCTTGCTTTGAAACAAGAAGTAGTCTAATACTGTATTAGATGTTTCAAGTTCAAATACATAAATCACAGAACAAGATTCCAAGATGGCACAAAGCTATTAAAAACCAGCTTTACTTTTCTTATATATATGTTTGCCTAAAAAAAATCTGTGGACCAGAAATTTCATATGTGCTCACATTAGATCAGGCATCTTTCTAGTATAGAATTCAGAATGTCTCAGAGAGCCCACAATGCCTTCAGAGTGCCCACAATATGTGTACCTCGTGTGTCAAAAGATGCCATGCTTTGTTTCTGCCCATCTGCAGTGAACTAGACTTGGCTATCCTCCATTACACCCTTGCTTAGCAGTCAAAGCCACTGTGCTTGTTCTTGTTTGTACTTGCATAGTATGCAAAATGATTCTGTACTAAGCTATAATTAAACAGAAAGCCCAATTTATTCCAACACTGCTTTTATATACAAGTGATAACTCCTCTTAGATTGTAGAAAATTGCAGTCTGGTTGAAAAGCAAAGACTGGAGAGAGGAGTTGAGATGAAAGGCCTGAGAACTTGAGACTGTAATTTAGAGTAGCCTTAAGAACACACTCCCTTCAAGAAAACAGGAACAACTCTAAGGAAATATTGAAATCCAGTATATGCAAGATGGTACCTACTGCATGGATACTTACGTAATTAATATAAATTAACTCTATTATCTACTATCAGTCATATTATCAATATTCTGCTGAATTAACATGATATATTTCTCTTTATACTTAAGCCTAATAAGAGGGACTCGTGCAAACAGTGTGTTATTTGGTTAAATATCTTACTATAACCACGCATGTAGTCAAAAATCAAAGTTAGGTTAGAGTTAGGGTTTGGATTACACATAGGGATTCAGTTAGGGTAAAGCTAAGTGTAAGAGTTTGGGATTAGGGATACAACAATTACAGTTCAGGTTTGTGATAGGGCTAGAATCAATTAGAGTTAGGGTTAGGGTTAGATTTACGGTTAAATTTAGGGTTGGGGTTATGGATACAGTTTCATTTAAGTTAAGGGTAAGGTTTAGAGTTAGGGTTAGCTTTTGGGTAAGGGTTATGGTTAGATTCAGGGTTTTAGTTTTGGGGTTAGATATAATCCAAACCCTGACCCTAACTTTGATTTTTGACTACATGCATGGTTACAGTAAGATATTTAACCAAATAGCTCAGAAATTTATTATTAAACATACAGAACAGGTAGAGGCTAGTTCATTTTTATATGCAACTTATCTTGTGAGCCTTCCAAATATAGAACAGAATTAATATAATTAAATGCTCAGACTGCTTAAAATGATATCATCTTGTTACCTACTCCAGAGTTCACACACCTCAGAAAGCATTGTTACTAAATTACTTATTGATTCTGAATAAGGCACATCGAGATGTCTGAGTCTGATTTTATTTATGGGATGATTCTGGAAGAATAGTGCCACTTAATAGTGCCATTTATGTATCTACTTACTAAGTTAGTGGACAAAATGTGTAATTCCGTACTCCTTTCTCTAATGGTTTAAAATTCAAAAATCAGTGTTTTAGGATTTTATTATTATTATATTTCTGCATGTACTGTTTTTTAGCCTTAGCTGACCAAATATTAATGTAGAGAACATCCCTATTCACCCAGTCTTTCTGATCTCCCAAGTGACATGATGTACTACATTTGTTTTCTAAGCACAGTACTACAAAGACTGCAGAAGCTACTGTACATTAAGCAGATTCATAGGCATGATAATGGTAACACTTTGTAGGTTGAGACTATAATTTATTGGCTGGAAAGAGCAGACATTAGAGGCAGTCTAAACTGAAGAGGATACTGGGAAATACATGGATTTTCAGAAGGATAGGCTCACCTGCTTTCCCTTAGTCAAACTGTTCTTTGTCACTGGCTTCCCACTTGCCCTTTGTTCTCCAAAGTGCTTGCGCTTAATTTCTTTGCTCAGATTGGATTCTGCAGACTTCGAAGGATTTAAGGGAGTGTTAGGGGTAGGAATGGTGAAGGAGAAAGGCTGGGGGAGTATCTAGAATAGGCAAAATAGGAGAGAGAGAGGAAGGAACTTCTGACTAATGCAATTTCTTCAACTGCTGCCCATTCTCTTGCCTGTTTATTTTGAAATGTTGTCACTTCTCTTCGGTGCAGTCTTCCCGAGACACAGTCTACCTCTCCTGTTGCTTCAGTTTTCTTCAGTTGTCATTGATGGCATTCATATTTACCCAAAAGCAGAAGAAACATTGTCCCTGTCTTCAATTCTCTTTATGCAGCGCATGCCTACAGTTGGACTTGATATGGCTGTGTATCTGCAGCTTGCCTGACAGTTACAGTAGTTGTATAGCGCCCTTCTTCACCTTTCATAGTAATCTGTTTTCCCCAAATCCTACAGCTGCCTACAGTTTCTAGAGATTACTTTGGATGTCAAGTTGCAGTATCTCTTTCTGCATACAAAGTAGTGGGATGAAACTTTTACTGCATCCTTTTACAAATGGCATGAACCAATCTGAGTCCCATGGAGCTTGCTCCTTGCTCTGTTTGTGGGAGAATCTATAAAAGAAAGTAGAATTTAGAGCCACGTTTGTTTCTCTCTTTTGGCTTCCAAAGGTATTGGCTGCATATCTGTAGCTTCTTATTTTTTCTTGCAAAATAGTCAGTCTTTTGATTGACATTATTGACATTATTACACCAGGAAGGCCTCAGTGGTGTCTAACACTACTGTAAATAAGCAGAGCAAAAAAAAAAGAGACAATTTTTCATTATCTTCATATTTTGTTGTGGGGAAAAAAAAAAAGAAAAAAGCAAACAAAAACCAATGAGCTTCCTTTGGAAGTTGTGAGGTGTTCATGTTCTACAATGATAAGGACTTAAAATACCCAGCTATGATGAAAAAATATACCTACAAATGCTTCAAGAGTATTTTCTGAAGTTACATTTATGACATATTAGTTTGAATGTTAATGAACTGTTAAAGATAATTTATTTTGTCCTATCAACTTATATATTGCTACCATTATGCTGATCATAATTGATTCTCTTATAGGAATTATAGTTGCTAGTTCTATATTCATAGCATGTGAACTTCATTAGCAATTATTTTATGGCTCATTTTAACTATGAAAGGACACTTTCACTGCATTTTCTTCTCCTTTCTGTTATTTTTTTTCCTTCTTTTTTTTTCCCTCCCACTAATAGCAATATGGAAATTCATCGTATCAGACTTCCATAGAGCTCTGATTCTCGTCTCTTTCTTACTCCCTACTCTGTTAGCCAAGCAAAATCATACTGTTAATCTCCTTTTGCGAAGCAATTCTGCATGGAGCTGCTATGCTACAAATGTGTAAGCATGAAGGTCTGGAACATACGACAATTTTGATACAATTGTCAATATACAATTGATAATAGATACACAGCCCATGGAATATGGCATGTCTTATTACACCTGTGCATCTCTTTCTGGACTCTGTGGGTAGAAATCACATTCTTCCACGTAGACCAAGAGATGAATATCATTATAAGCAGATAAAAGTGAGCACAGTGAACTGCTCAGCAAGAGCTTTGTGCATGGGAGGATGTCTGCTATTTCCATCTTCCTGAATCATGCAAAATTCAGCAGTCAAAGCTGAACCATGGGTTGTGGCTTAGAACTATCTATTGTAGATTATTTTTTCACTGGTGTTGGTGGTGGGGAAAGCTGTCATGTTTTGCAGCTTATGTAAACAAGTTTGTTGTAAGGTAATGATAGACTTTGCTAGACATAATCCAGAAAGCCATCATTCATCTGTTTTTCCAGGGTGGGTGGAAGAATGCTTTCCCTACTTTCCTTTGCCTGGGCTGAGTGCACTTGTTGCCGTAGCCATGTGTACAGTACTGAGTGGAGAGAGGATTTGCTGATGAATGATGATGCTTCATGCTGACGAATTTGATGTTTTTCCTTCTGCCTATCTTTATATTTTCATTGATCTTCCCTTATAGCTAGAACAATACTTGAAGCATGTAGCTGATTGTGATACATATTCTTTAATGCTGTTTAAAAACCAGGTTTGCTAGAACATATGTTCAGAATATACCCCTGGCAAATAGAAATGCATCATCCCCACTGTAGTTAATTTTCCCCAACAAGCAGATTTTTGAAAAATTTGAGTTGAAAAGAGCAGAAGAGACAAAGCAATGGATTGTTTTATCAATCCCTTTCATACTAGGCATGTGACATTTTCCTGAGCAGTAAGAAATTTGTTTTCAAAAGACACTGTCAAGTTCACAGATTCATTGACTCCTGGTAGCAATGTAAGCTCCAGACAGTAGTGACAGGCTTTCTTCCAGGACACTGCATATTGTATAAAATAAGCTTCCTTCAGCTGGAATGATGTTTGAGTTACGGTAGCACCATGAAAATCAGCAGCAATTTAGATCAGCTGAGCAAGAAGTATGTAGGTTTTCTGATGAATCATGTACAGCTCCTTTCAGCTTTGCTGGTGGTGCTTTCTGTGGGCAGAATCTGCTGGGGGGGGGGGGGGGGGATACCCTGTAGCTGAGCTTCCCTGGCTTGCTTTCATACCTGTCGTTCCAGGAACTGCAGAGAGCAGGAGGCTTCAGCAGTACTCAAGAGCTGATTATTTTTTCCAGGAAGGGCTCAGCTGGCCTTGGATTTTTGAACTAACAATTAATAGATGGGGCAGTTTCAGGACTGGGTGTGTTTTACAGCACTTGGCAAGTGACTGCCTGACTCACAGGTACAGCTGGCAATTGAAGTGGTATAAAACTGACTCTTCTTTTTATTCGGGATGTATATTTATGGGCACACACACAAATTAATACAACGAGTGGTGTGTTGGCATTGACAAGGTGACCTTCATAGGAAGTAATTGGGTAAATGTTATTATCACTGCATTACAGGCAGGAGCTGAATTTGCATTTAGTTGCACGAAAAGTATGTCTGTGGAGAGGGGCAGCCAGAAGCAGCTCTGTACATCCTGTAGAGGCAGAGGACCTGCCGGTTCAGACCGGGGCAGCTGGAGTGTGTAGGGCTTCATTAGTATGTCTGCAGTGCAGAAGAGTGTAGGCTGAGGGAATGAGCTTGCAGAGCTGCTAATTGTCCCTCATACTTGTTCCACAGCCTGGCACAGTTTTAGGTTGTCAGGACCAAGTTTGTTTTCCCCACCCTCCAACCACATCCAGGGATGCTTTGCATCTTCAAGATTTCTGCCACACCAAAGAGTACGTCACCTACAGCCTCAATTTCATGCTGATAAAATGTTACTATAATGAGTTGTGACTTATGTATTTTGAATAATGTGATGGCTTTTATGTGATGGCTTAGTTTAGATCAAAGAAATAATATTTAGAGTCATTCATGCCACAGAGAAAGAACATGGGAGCAAAGGGGAAGCCTGGGCCAAATATTATGTATAGAGGCTGGACAACAACCCTGATGTGCTTGAACAGTAATGTAAATCATGTCTAAATCCTCATCAGTACATAGGTCACTCCAAAAGTAATGCTTCCTATTTATTTCCATGGAAACTACAACAGATACAAAAGTTGGTTCGACCTCTACTGCCATACTACCAATATCAGCCTCTGACACCATGGGTCATTGTAATAAAACAGAAGGCATTACTTTCAGAGCAGCCCTTGTATTACTGATTGAGCTAGTATAAGACACTGTGCAGTCTGTTAGGGTGTATCATCTGCAGTCACCTTCCAGCAGTTAAACTAAGGTGAGCATGTCAATGGGGGCATGCTGTGCTCACTGCAGCTTCTGAAACTGGTCTTCAAGAGTCAAATTGAAATCTCTGAGCTGGTGTGGGAGTGAGAACTGAAACCTTTTGGGTCCCAGTATTTGTGGTCCACGTCTCCAGAAAATGCTAAGCTGTAATACAGTAGAAGTGTGGAAAAATATCCAAAAGAAGGAAAAATTCAGATTCCTGATGACATAGTATTTCTGTCTTCTCATCAATTCAGTGGATGATTGCAGAAGAGCAGCACTGGCTCTGCTGTCTGGAGCCCCTGGGAGCTCTGACTTTATTTGCAGTAGAAGTTGGACTGAATTATAAAGTAACGGGAAATTTAAGTCAAATGCATTACTAAAATTATGCGTTACAAATGCATGAGGGATTAAAGAGTTCAAAAATAACAATTTACTCAAGTCAGCCTTGAGGATCAAAGCTTTGCCTTCACTGCTGTCTCAAGGTGGACTTGGTACCTCATGGGATATTTTCATGGCTCAGTGCAATGTTGATAATTTGACATTCAAAACTGTCAACAGCGTG
The DNA here is from genome assembly GCF_019232065.1 of Centrocercus urophasianus. Classification (NCBI taxonomy): domain Eukaryota; kingdom Metazoa; phylum Chordata; class Aves; order Galliformes; family Phasianidae; genus Centrocercus; species Centrocercus urophasianus. The sequence continues at coordinate 8,799,214 of NW_024884711.1, forward strand.
GATTAATAAAGCACTGACAATATCTTTAAAGTTATTATTGCAAGTCAACTCTCATACCCTTCCTGAGGGCAGCTGTAACTGCTTTGTTTTTAAATGCAGAATTTCTGCTTCTTTTTTTTTTTTTTATTTTTTTTTTTTTTTTTTTTTTTCCATATGGGAAATATCCATGAAAAGATGGGAATAGGCAATTAAAGCCAGTGGGAAATATATGAGGGAATTGTTGGTGGTCTAATCAGGGATTTAATTTCCAGCAGGAGAGAAGTATTTTATAAATTAAATGTGAGGGTAAATAGTATTATCATCATTTGCAAATCCAGGAACTGATTCAGGTTCATTATTCATAGCCATAGAGTTGTTGTGTTTCTGTTCTTAGCTAACTGCATTGTGCCCCTGTCTCCAACACAAGGGCAGGAAGATGCACACGAACTGAATTTAGCTGGCATTATCTCATAAGGCAACCTCAAAATCTGGCAGCAAGTCAAAGGTTTACAGCACATCAGCAAATGAAACATGAGGACAGTTCATGGTGCTGCTATCAACTGTCTTTCTATCAGCTTCCACAAGCAGAGGTCATGGTAATGATCTCCTTGTCACTTTTGGGGTCTTACTTAATAGCAAATGAGGCGATCAAACTGTGCTGCAGAAGCATAATATAATGCTTGGGTAATTTCAGCACAGTGCAGTTCCCTTTCAAAACTCCATGGCCCTCCCACAGCAAACTCCTGGCCAGCCCTCCATTCTGCATGGTCTGATGGTGAGTGTGCCTGGTTCTTCTCACTGAGCCTTTTCCAAAGAGAGAAATATTGTATAGGCTTCTTGCTGAGTTCCAGCCATTCCAAATGTAGCTCTAAGAAAATCAGTAACTTCTGTATTCAGTAGCTATTCTTGACACAGGGTTGGTGCCTTTAGCAGAAGTTGCCACAAACAGACCAGTGGTGTAACTGAGAGGTGTTGTATGGATAAAATGTAACTGCTAAGTTCTAACATACGAACATTTAAACATATTGAGAGAAAAGGCAACACGACTTCCTAATTGTTATGAAAAGTGATATTCATGTATTGTACATTTATGACTATATTAAGCCTATTTCAAGCAACTAATATGCAGATATGATTCAAGAGAGATTAATTGGTGATATAAACACTTAAGCTATATGATTTACTCTGATTGAAGAGGCAATACCAAAATGTGGCATTAGCACATGCTGGATGTAGCTCTGCTCTGAATCCATTCACTGAATATGGTAGGTAAATCTCCCTTTATTCTAAACACTTACATACTGTAATCCCTGGGATTTAACTTGCATCTGTGTTTTTTGTTTCTTTGAATTATTCTTCAAGTGCTGTTGCTGTAGTGATACTCAGTTCTCTGAGGAAATGAAGCACATTCTGGATTCAGCAGTTAGTCTGTAAAGGGGTCCCTTGGCAGAATCAGACAGGGTGCTTATAAAATAAGACCCGATCTTTCTGTTTAATACTCAGCACCACATTTTCTTTCTCCGTGAATTCACTGGCCATCACAGGGCATGTCTCTGGGTGCTCCGCTTGATGTTGTGAATTATTCACTGCTACTCTTACCCCAGAACAAAGGAAGTACTCACACGTCGTGCTGCCTTAGCATTTCTCTGAAGACAGATTTTCTGAGCCATTTCCTCTATTTCATTGGCAACAAACTAGTTAAAGAAATAGCTATTCACTCAAGCTCATGGATTCTGATCCAGAATTTAATTGCAATGTGGATGGCCCTGAAAATTGAAGTGTGAACTAAGGGGAAAGATAGACAAATTATTAAACTGCAATATCTCAAATATGCACAACAAAAACTGGCTGTGATCAGAATTCAGGGACAACCTTTTCTGCACAGTATTGTTCTATTTCATTTGCTATAAGCACAGAAATTATGCATGGATGCCAGTTTACATGCAATGCAAATCTGCCTTAACATTGTGAAGTCCTGAAGTATCAGCAGCAAAGGATGAAAGCTGTGTCCAAAATGCCTAAATATGTGCAGTTAACACAGATACTAAATTGAGCAATACTCCCACTGTTACAAATATCTGCTTTACTGTCTTTGTCAGCAGAGTTGTGGCATTCATCCTGTCACAAGGAATAAGAGTAAGATGACCATCTGCATTTCTGCAGTGTTGGCTACCAAGAGTGGGTTCAATAAAATAAAATTATGGCTTTGTGCTTTGCTACAACGAATAACTCATGAACAAGCCTTGCATCAAGGCAAAAAATGAAAAAAAAACAACAACCAAAAACCTCTTTGTGTAAAGACACATTATAAGGCATACAGGGTAGCAGCTGAGCAGCCCCTTGAGTAGCAATGCCCCTCAAACATTATGCAGAGGTGATAAGTATGAATTATTCTTCACCATAATTTTCCTTAATGCCCAGTTGGAGCCTCCCCTGGTGCAGCTTTATGCATTCTCACCCAGCCATCAGTACCAGGAGCAGAGCTAGCACCTCCCTCTGCTTCCCCTCCTCGGGGAGCTGCAGAGCATTGAGGGCATCTGTCAGCCTCCTCTTCTCCAAAATGGGCATCCCAAGTGTCCTCAGTCTCACCTCCTAGGATGTGCCTTCCAGTGCTTTTACCAGCCTGTTGCCCTCCTCCACTCTCAAAAGCTTTAATATCCTTTTTGTATTTTGGAGCCCAGAACTGCACGCAGTGTTGAAGCTGAGGCTGCACCAGTGTTAAATATAGCAGGATATTCTGCAGTAGCACATTTTTTTAGACTAAAGAACTGTTCCCTATCTCCTGAGAATCAAAAGAAGGCAAAAGTTGGCCTCAGGAACCTCTTGGAAGTGGTACAGACCTTTCTTTCTGGGTTTGAATATGCTGTATTGGAGACTTGGATTCACTGACCAGCAGGCACATCTCTGTAGGACCTCCAGTTACGTTATTTTTTCAAGTAATAAAAGCTTTTTCAGTGATGAGGGATCTAAAATCAGCTGAAACCTAAGTAAGAGATTATGATTTTTGGTCTCCTTAACCAGTTTTTTCCCTAAAGGTAGTTGATTTTCTGGTTTTTGTTTCCTCTTTCTGTCTGAATCTTTCTGGACCAGTGACTAAAGCTCTGGTGTTTTCTTCCTAGGTTAGTTATTCTTAGTAGGGATGTATTGCATGCATGGCTTTGCAAAGGAACAGAAATATATGCCAAATGGAAATGGAGTAAATGCTCTGGAAAGTGGGTTTCTAATAAAATTTTTGACTGTCATCTCGTAAATGTTCTTTGGGGTCTAAAATACAGCTGGATATCTTAAATCTAATAGTAAACAAAGTAAGTATAAATCAAGGAGTTATTTTAATGCTTTTATGTATATTGCTGCAATTTTCTTATATTAATATGTAAGTAATGGTTTAAGGCCAGATTTTGATCTGTGTTTAGTGGGAATACCTTTAGGGTCTGTGATGAAATCCGATGTAATGTGGATCATGGTGTGGCTTCATACATTCAGAACTATACTTCTATCCATCTCTTTTTTAATCTTACTGTCTCAGCCTAAATATTATGATAATTGCCAGTCAAGAAATGCCTTCAGGTTGATTTTCCCAATGGGCTCAGCATGATGTCAGTGGGAAGAGTGCTTTAGAACAGCTTGAACAATACTGAAAAGGACAATAATCATTGAAATTTGGTTATCTGAAACCACTGTGAAGTGCACTGAGGGGAAAATGGAGGAGAAGGAGGGAATACTTGTTCTTTTTTTAAAAAATCTGATGTTATTCTTGTTAATTAATAAACGTTTGGACAGTATTTATTCTTTAAAAAGCCACTAGATGTCAGCATGTATCCAGGCTCGTGTAACTGGACCAACAGCCATCTGGTAGCAAAAAAAACCCAACCCTCAACCCTGTAGTGTTATAGACTAGCATACAGTCATTGGCCAGAAGTATTTTGTTTGACTTCGTAAAAGTTTCCAGAACCCAAAAAGCAGCAGTAACTGTTCTTGACATGAAAGTCAGAGAACTGTTATGTATGTTACTTCTTGCAATTCTTCTTGTCTTGCAAACTATGGTCATTGTTATCTGCATTCTGTGCATGGTTCTTCAGGAAGCAGTCCTCCCATAGAATTCTACCAGGTACAGCTTTCAAGTGGTGGTGACTGGTGGTCTTGTATCTGAATATTTTTTGGCTAAATTGTTTTGGAAGCGGAAGAAAACCCCCAGAAGTCTAAAGTAAAACTTCAAACATAACAGTGGCATAATGTGATGTGAAAGTGTTCTGTGATATCAAGAAAAAAAAAAAAAGAAAAAAAAAAAGTAGTATTCTGAATGTGCTCAACTTACCTGCAGTGCTTATAACAAGAAAAAATTATGTTATTATGCATTCAGCCCACTTAAAATGCATAGATGCAGTTCACACTGCTTGCATTATTTTTAAGTTAGATCAAAAGCCTTCTTCATCAATTTTGCCACACAGTAGAATGATTTTGGACTTGGATTTTTGGATTTGATTTTGGCCACATATGTTAGCATGTTGTGTGTTCGTTATTTAATATATATTGAGATCCAACATCAAAGCAAGATGAGATTTGGTAGTTTTGATAGGTAATCAATTTTTTTGCTAATTATCCATGGCTGCAGGACAACAGTATTTTGTAAAATTAGGCACTTGTACTGAAAACTCTCCTTTAAACAGCTTTTTTTCCTAATACAGTGGAATCCAAGGTTCTTAGTTATTCTAGCAATTCAAAGAGACACTTCAACAACTGCTGCTAACAGGAGTTAGAGGACATCATGTCACAGCTGAATCATTCACAGGGAACTGCAGCACAATGCCTTCAGTGCTGTCAGCCCATTAGTTATGAATTAAGGGCCCCACACTCACCTGCATCAGAGACACTGAGCTGAAGCATGCATGCTAGTGGCAGCCTCCCTCCAGAGAGAGGAAGAAGGGTATTAGATACCTCAGTTATTAGATACCTCAGTTGAGCACCTGAGGGTGAATCCAGCCCTATACTATGAAGTTACTATGAAATGACTTGTTCCTTGGCCTGTGAGTGCTTTGCTAGTAGTAAATTTGCACTTAATGTATTTCATAGAATCATAGAATAATTAATGTTGGGAAGGACTACTAAAATCATTAAGTCCAACCATTTGGCCTTCCCTATCCCATCCTACCAAGAGTTTGCAGTGTATGTTTTCAGTGCAGAAGGGCAGACCATTCAGCAGGTTGTCAGGCTTATGTGCATGCAGTAATCAACTTCTCCCATGAGATCCATGTTGGTCAGGGCATCAGCCTGTGTCAGGAAGTGCTTTATCCTTGCAGTATTTCAGAGATGATAAAAAGCTGAGCAAGTACAGAGAGGAAGATATGCAGAGTAAGGGGAAACTCGGAGTCAAGCGAGATCAAGTCTGTTACCATATTTTGCTCACAGGAAATATATCCCATTGAACTACGAACTTGAGCAGCTCACCTTATTCGTACTGTGCTTAAGGCAGGTTGCCTAGCAGCAGAGATCTTAGCAGAATTTATCCACAAACAATTTCTTGCTGTCCAGGTCTCATGTGCTAATAAAATTTAGGATGCAAAGGAATTTCCATGCAAAAGATGGCAAAAAGTACAGCCCCTCTGGACCTCCTAACGATAATGTAAGTCTAGGTAGATTGGCCTTATTGCTCTCGTAAAATGAAGAGAATTTGGATTGCACACACCACCTCATCTTTTTCTAAGGTGAGGGAAAGGAATTGATCTGTTTGTTTAAACAGATTGCTGTAAATTCTGGCTGTTTGAGCAGGATAAATAATGGTGAAAGGTGGAAAGGAGTCAAGGGGAAGAAACTGTTAGGTTTAAAAGTAAAAAGTACTTTTAAAGTAAAAGTGAGTACTTTTAAAAGTAAATTTCATTGTGACTTCTTGCAGTCTTCCTATCCTGTGAATACTTGAGAAATCTGTGAGCAGTCTGCAAGAGTAAATATGATTGTTGGAGTCTGTTAAAAAGAGTTTGCCTGACTGAGATAAAATCAATGACTTTTATAATTAACCTGACTTGGCACCCTGATCTAAATTAGCACAACCAGCCACGTACAACTCTATTCCCTGGCCCAAAGCTGAGCCTTTTTGTCAGCAGTGCTAATGAAGGTATGATGGAATCCATTTAGCCAGTCATTGAGCAAGAAGACATTCAGAAAAAGGAAAGTTTCCAAGGCATTCACTCTTCCCTGTCACTGCAACATCAGCCCAGAATGAATGGGCTGGTTTTTGTCTCTCTCTTGATCCTTCTTCTCAAATGTGATCTTTCTTTGTGAATGTCCTTCTAAAAAAAAGTCTTTGGCTTTTCAGAGTTTAAATGGCAAATTTTGAGATTGGTAAAAGGAAGGGTGATCATTTTTTAGTGTTAATAGTGTGCCTGGAAACAGTTTCAGTTACATTTGGTTCTAGAAGATAAAGTTTTCAGTGGTGGAAACTTGCATATCTTCATCATAGTCTATGCTGTAAATTAAAATAAACAGATAATATGACCAAATAATTCTGTGAACTACTGTGATGTGATACAAAATACGTAAGTACATTATTTCTTAGTATATGTTTTAGCTCATAAGATGCCAGCAGCCTCAAAATTATTCAAATCTGCCCCTGTTGCTGATTCTGCCCTCTCTTTTTGGGGGTCTCTGACTTTTTGCTTAGTATCACTTCCTTGGTACCCAAATGCTATGTTCAGCTTTGTTCCATTCTAGTGGATAATTGTTGGTTAAAAATAAAACAAAAAATGAGTTTTTCCAGCAATTCTCCATTGATATTTCGGACAGAAAAATATCTTTCTTCTTCTTTTCTGAGTGAAAAAGATTATAGCAAATGATTTCACATTCACATCTTTAATGAGATGTAAACCTTTACTGTCCAGTTTGTTGTCTAGACATAAATAAAATGGTACAGGCTGTGCCAGTAACTTTTTTGTCCCATTCCTTGGTTGCTTTTCCTGCTGTAGATCTCTGTTTACGCTCAGAAGAACACAAAAAGAAAACAAAAGGATACATTTTTTTAATCAGTTATCCTTATTGGCAGATGCTGGGATTCAGAAAATGCAGAAAATCATACCAGACATACAACACTTTTCTAACAAAGAAGATAATTCATCATTGGAAACAGTTAGGTACAACGGTGGTGGGTTCTTGACAAATGCTGTTTTTTTGGAAATAATGATTTGATATTTTCTTCTGAAATATTTGTTCTGGTTCAGTTGCACAAAATCATTGGACTTGGAGCAGGAACTGATAAAAAGAAATGTTATGGCTTGTAATATTTTGTAGTTCATTAACCATTAGTCTGACTTCATTAGTCCATTGCTAAGAGGAAATAGTTTAATAATAGTGTCAGTGCACAGTCCTCACCTCTCCATGCCAAAACGTTGCTGGGAAACATCAAAGGAATTATTATATCAGAGCTATATTGTATAACATTTTTCTGAACTGAGAAAAATTCTCTGTGTAGATCATATACTCTTTGTATTTATGGATTTTTGCTATTGTTTTATGCATCTTCCAAAGACTCGTAGTTTCTCTAAGCAGGACTGGTTGTATCAAGTACCCAGCATGGCCAAATTTTTTTGGATAAGTCTGTCTGGGGAAGCAGTGTGCTGCCTGATGTATCTATAAACCCTAAATCTTTGTGTGTCAGGACAGCCACGGGCTGAGAGTGCTTTCATGTACTAAAGCAACATAAGAAGACTGCAAGTTGAATCATGGTACTAGTGAATCCCTTGTTATTATTCCAGAGTAGTAGATGTAGCTTTAAATGATGAATCAGAAAGAATGAAGCTGGCCCTTAGAGTGCACTTGATGTTAATTGAAGCCATGACTCATGTATTTGCATTTTTCCTCTCCACAAAGAATGTTTAAGTAAGACCCTTTGTTCCTTTTAAGATCTTCAAATTGGCGTGCAGCTACCTATCACAGAAGCTACTGATCACAATGGCCAATTTGAAGGTGCTTTAGTCTGATAATGTTGATTGCAATTTGAACTCCTTCAACTCAAAAACTAACCTGAGTTTTTGGCCAGTCTGCCTTTTTGTATCATGGTTGGTAACCAGCCTTTGGATTTGATTATTTGAAAGGCTTGTGATAGGAAATGAATGTCTTTGAGATCGCAAGAGCAATGCAGTTCTTCGTTGTTTAGTTGCTGCGAGCCCAGGTCACTGGACCATTTTATTTGGCAGTGGTTGCTCTTTGCTGGGGAAGGCCAAGGTTGGGATGCTGAAATTGTTCTGGCTCAGCTGTTAAAACTTCAGGTGAAAAGCGTCTCTTTGCCCGAGGCCTACAGTCTGTTTATTTATCATGCATACACATAACTGAAGTAAAAGGCAACCAAAACCACTATCATTTTCTGTACTTCCTCCTCTGTTTTATTTTTCTTCCTGACAATTTAATAAGGATCGAGTCACAATGGGCACACCACACCAGTGTAGTGTTTGCTGTAAATTCATGCAATATGTAACAGTCCTGGGCTCAGGAAGCTTTCAATTTAAATAGTAGGTGTCTGCACTGTGGGCGTTACAGCACTGGAACAGGCTGTCCAGAGAGACTGTGGAGTCTCCTTCTCTGGATACATTCAAGATGCACCTGGGCACTTTCCTGTGTGACCTCCTGTAGGGAACCTGCTTCAACAAGAGGGCTGGACTGGGTGATCTCCAGAGGTCCCCTCCAACATCTATGATTCTGTGAAAAATAGAAAGGGAAACAATTGCAAAAGAGCAATAGAATTGGTTGTATGTTACCTGACAGTCAGATCCTGTCTTCATCAAGGAGAAGCAGACTGGATTGAATTTAAAGGTGTGAAAGCCTTGCAGCAACTGATTACCTTTGTAAAATGTATCCTTCTTTATTCCCTAGTAAAATAAAACCTGTAGCTTTCTGGTTTAAAGATAAAATTTTCGGCCAAATTTTGCAGCTTGCTAAAATGGCCTTTATAAAACTTTTCCCCTGCTTTTCTATGAGCTCGTAAAAGACTAAATAAACTAGGAATTAATTTGGCCCATTAACTATTAGAAGATTAATGCTTTTCTCATTTTTCTCACAACTTAGAAGGTCATTACATTGTTGCATTATAGTCATTCCACTTAATTTTGCTTTTCATGTCAATTCTTTCCCAGCATTAATTTTGCCCATGTTGTAGCCTTCAGCTCGGGACACATCTCACTGCAGTCCATTATCTGACCAGTGAAGCCTGCAGCAACAGGGAATCTGACTTAATTGGAATGATGCACTGACGCAGAAAAAGTACATGTAACTTCTAGCACTAGCTATACCTTTTAAAAATGCATAATTACGAAGATGACAAACTGTTGTGTATTTTTTGATCTGAAAGATTTCCAGGAGCTGCCAGAGTCAGAAAATAGAAAGGTTGAAGCCCATAATTCCTTCCATGTTGTGTTATGGAATAGATGTGTAAAGAATAACTGTAAGGGAAGCATCAGGTGAGAATTTTTAGAAGCTTTTCAAAGCAATCAGTGAAATCTGATTTAAGAGTGCCACTTCATTCTGCACTTAATAGTGTTCTTCACATAAACTGTATTCCAATATGCTTCAGAAAGTTCAACAATACAGCTACTGAGATAAAAAACAGCAGAAGGGGACAGTCATGGCATGTTACAGGATTGAGGAACAGCTGTTTTCTGCTGAGATTTAAGATGATATGGCAAAATTACAATGCATTGTTCTATGCTACAGTGGCCAGCGGTTTTCCGCAGACTCCACCATGCCTGAAAGCTGCTAAATAAACAAAGTTAATCAGATAAGAAGAGTGGTTGGAAGAGTTCAATGACCTGAACCCTACCGATACAACTTCATTTGAAACTGACCCTGAATGACACAGTGAATCACGCTCAGCAAAAAAGACCAAGTGCAACGTGCCATTATTTTTTCTCTTTCTGACCTTGCTTGACTGAATGTGCTGGAGCACTTGATTCTTTGCGCTCTGATCTGAAGGACCTGATGTGAGAATCCAGCAGTAGCCAGTCCCATCTATAGCCTGTCCAGTCGCATACTGTGAGCTCAGGCAATCTGTTCTTGGAGTATGGTCCAAAATCTGACTGTCCTTGGAAGCTGACAAGGGTGAGCTTTGCCTAGTCTTATTTTCTTGATCCTAAAACCACAGCAGCTCTCCATGTCACCACTGAGCAACATTCTAGAAACAGTAAACCTCAGACTAAAAAAAATAAATTAGACTTGCATCAGTTCATGCTTAATTAAGGATTAAGCATTAAGGAGCTGTGGCTGATCAGCATCTATGCTTTTAGCTCAGATTCAGATCTTAATCAAACTGAGACAATTTGAAAATTTTGAATAGCATGCGGAGAGGAGAATAGAAATACACCTCCTAATATTTCTTCTGATTTGCTTTGTAGATATAGGAGTCAGCTGTTTAAATTTCACTATTTGTATGCCTTTTTTTAACGATCATATTCTTTTAAAACAAAAAGACTTATCTATACCCAGTGTAAATCCAAAGTGCATACAGTTTGGATATGACGCGCTTCAGGCAGAGAGGTGATATCATTACAATACTGTTACCCAAGCCTGAGAAAACACAAAGAACACTATAAAAGCAGCATACATTTTACCACAGTCTCATTTTTTTCCTGCAGGGATGTTGATTTAGTTAGATCCTTAACTGTCTTTTCCCTGTAGTACCCTCAGCAGCCCAGCAACAAAAAGCCAGCTGCTTTTCCCAGCCTCAGTTTAACACTAGATCAGGAGTTATGCTGTGCCCAGCACCCCCAGGACTCCCGAGAAAGGGATGTGAGCCTGTTCAGGGTTTGACTGCTTTGGAAATCAGCATCAAGATTCACCTGATGCTAGAAGCCTGTACATACAGGCATTGTTCATCTGGATGGGGCTTTGAGCAATCTGGTCTAGAGAAAGGTGTCCCTGCCTATAGCAGGGGGGTTGGAACTAGATGATCTTAAAGATCCCTTCCAACCCAAACCACCCTGTGATTTAAAAGGCAGTTGTCAAGGTGTTACCCATAATTTTCTCCTTTAGCCACAAAAAACACAAGATGCACTCTGCAGAAACCTGTGGGAAAAGAGTCCTTTCCAGTTATGATCAGCTCTCAGTTCAGAACTTGTAAAATACGGAGCAAAGTAACATAATCTGCCATTATTTTTTGAGACTGATATTGAATTAATGCCAAAGGCTGATGGGTGAAGGATATAAACATTGCATTTGATGGGGATCAGAGAAGAAGGCCTGCTTTTGTTAAACTCAGCTGCTGCTATTAATGTTGATCTGGAAATCAGATTTTGTAAAAAGGAGAATGGCTCTCTGTGTTTATTGATCTTTCGTGAATATTCACTCCTAAGCAACACAGAATTTGATATGCTCTGCTTTGGCATTTCCTCAATAGAGACTTACTTATTTAGACCTAATGAATTAATGGCTTAATCTCCTGAAAAAATCCATGAATGCATTTGGTTCATCATCCCTCCTTTGCCTCTTCTGTCAGGTCTGAATATGAATAAGAAATGGATGTTGGTCAAAAGGGTTACAGTGCAATGACAAAAAATACAGAGTCACAGATAATTTTCTTTTAATATTACAGTTGAAAGAACGACTGTGTTATCTGTTTAAAAATGATTATAAAATAAATACGCTACTTAGGAAAATGATAGAACGCGATTGGAATCAAAAAGATAATTGGAATGGGATAAAAATCACTTCAATGCTAAATGGAAATGTCTGGTGTACTTACTAAGAAACACATTAGCAGTTTGCTTTCTGACATTGCTTTGAATCTCAAAGTCTAACTTAGGAAAGGTGCAAAGAAATCAAATCTGTAATCCGTAGTTTTGAGAATCAAATAGGTTTATCAGAGGAGAGAAAAAAAAGTGATGCATTGCAAGTAGGTGTTCTACAGAGCACGTAAGTGAAAGTAAGCTTTTAATAAGCATTTGCCAGCAAGCACCATGTTGAAATAGACACGACGGTAGGCTTTCTGGAATCCATAAGTCTTTCGGGCCGTCATTCCTGTAAATTAATGGAAACAGTTTTGATGTATGTCTGTCTGGTGAGCATATGGCCACCCACGAAGTCATCTGCTTGAATGCAAGGTCTTTGGTACTACTAGGTGCCTGTATTTCTAAATTAGCTCTTATTAGAAATCATTCCAGCATGAAAGTTTTTAGGGGAAGAGAAGTGAAGATGTGGGGAGGAACTACATTTTTAAGACTAGCATACAGCCCACAGGTTGTCTGACACTCCTGAGGAGGCAAATTCTTTGAGGTGAGTAATGAAATGTAGGTGAGATTGGCTTTTTCAAGCCTTGCAGGAGAATGACTGTGAGGACAGTAAGACCTCTTTTCTGTATCTGTATTGGTGGTAATAGTGGGAGGATGTATCTTTGGAGGGCTGTGATGCTGTGGGTAATGGAGCTGAACACAGTGCTCACTGAAGCCTAGCCAAAAACACCGTTTGTCAAAGATACCCTGTTTGCAAAACAATTAAATGGATATTGAAAGCATAGTTGTGAACAATCTGTATTTTTAGCAACAGGAAAAAAGGATGGAAAACTCTGTTGCCTAGACATAATATATGTAATATACACTTCTGGAAATAATTATTATTTTCTGAAACTACTGCAGCGTTATATGCTGCTGTGACTGAAAAGAGAGAGCTTTGTATGTTAATATCAGGAGATACAGATTGTAGCTTCAGCCTCTGCGAGGAGTTAAAATCATTCTAATTCCAGCAAGGCTTAGCCTCCCTGTCAGCACTAGAACGGTTTTTAGACTCTTTGCCCTCTTTTCAATTGGCAGTGTGAAAAGATCACCATTTTTTTGGAGGACTTCAGAAAGCAGGCACCTATATTTATTTCTTCTGCTCTAAAATCTGAGGTAGAAGAGCGTGATAGTATGACTTTTCTAAGGACCCCACTCACTTTAACGTGTCTGGTAAGAGGAATGTCAGCATGTGAAGGAAACACAAAGTAAATGTATTTTATGACACCAGTAAGCTATATTTCTGGATTCACAGCAGAACATCAAAGCATGCTTTCACAGAGTATTTTATTTTTCCCTGTATATCTTCCTCAGCAAGAAGATTGCAACCCTGCAGTACATATATAAACAACTAAAACAAAGGTCTACAGTGGGTCTTTAACAAGTGCCTAGATCTGATTTCACAGTCAAGGTATGGATAATTTTGTGGCCTTTCTAAGGCTGAATATAGAAATCCAGTGTGAAAAAAATGAGTGCCGTTATGCTGCAACATTAATTGGTGAATGTGTCACCAATGCAACCTTGAGTTTTCATTATGTTGTTAAAAACCAGACTCAGAGAAGCACTCTGGAAATCAAAGTGACAGTGTGTGAGATATCCTACACCAATGAGGAAAGCTGGCAGATGAGTGGGCCAGTAGATCCCATCTTGCTGGTGTCTATTGATGTGTGCGTGGTTACCAGAATGATCAGGCACTGGAAAGGGCTGCCCAAGGAGGTGGTTGAGTCACTGTCCCTGGAGGTGTTCAAGAAATGTTTAGATGTTGTACTGAGGGATATGGTGTGGTGGAGAAATTTTGGTTGTAGGTGTATGATTGGACTGGATGATCTTGGAGGCCTTTTTCCAACCTTGGTGATTCTGTGACTCTAGGATTCTATATGAACAGACTCCAGTGGGATGGATGGCCTTTTACCTGCATATATTTCGTCTCTTAAGTTGCCCCTCAGCAATAATATTTGGACTTCTACAGAACACTGTTTGGTTCTTCTGCAACCTTTAGGTATTTTATTGGTTTAGCATTTCTTCAGAGGCTTAGGGAAGTATATGACTCACGGACACTGTGAATTTTTGAAAGCTAATGTGGAGGTGAGAGGTATGTTGCCTGGTTCAAGCCCTGCTGTCTCTGTAGTTCATTAGATATTGTAAGATGTTGTTTTATATACAGTTTATATTCCATTTATGAGCGACACTTCGTTTTCCACACTTGTTAAGGGTGCTGTTTTACACTGCCTTCAGTGTATATTTCAAACCCACTTGCTGAATTGAGTCATTTCATGGTGAAGTAAGCTGAATAAAGGAGAAATATGCCTTCGTTGCAACACTGTGGTTTAGTGTATCAAAACAATAAAGAGCGAGGAACAGGTTGGGAGAACTTTGAGAATGCGTTGGGTTTATTACTTAAAAGTAATGAAGCAAAATGTGGTTGTTTGTGCTCTCTGAATGCTAATCTGCCCAGCTGCTGAAAACATACTACTAGGTGAGAACAGGCCATAAAAGTCTCGTGTGCCATTCATCTAACCATATGGCTACTTGGTGGGCTACTGAATCACAGATTAATGAGAAGGATGGGATGGGGTTTAGTGCAAGATGGAATTGAGTTCACTATACAAGGGTTTCAGAAATAGAAGCACAGACCTGAGCAGCCAAGTCTCTGTTAAAGCACAAGCTGGCTACAAAGCTCCTGAGCATGCAGCAGGCTTCACTAACCCTTCTGTGCTCATGTCTAAATGTAGCTCTAACGCTAGCTTCTATTTCTGAAAATTCTGGCCGAAATGGTCAAGGGACAGAATGTGTAGAACAAGAATAAAGGTAATTGTATTCACTTTCCTTCACTGGATGGTTTATAATACCAGCATGTCAGGCTAACCATCCTTCAGCTCCTGTTTCTGTACGTCTATATCTACCAAAGGAAGATGTAACTGAAAGAGGTCCTACTTTCTCTCTCTCTTCATACTTGCCTTCTCTCTGCAGGTATCCCCACAGCTATTGGCATTGCAGCAACCACTATTGCTGCATTATCTCCATTCCACACTCTCTTCTTTCCCATTCTAAGGACATTGCAAGAAGACATTTAAATTTGCCTCTTGTCCACTGAGCTAAGAAGCTAGTAGACTGTGCAGCATGGCAGAACCCTTCCATATCATGCAGGGCATAGTTCAATGATGGCATTGAGTAAGCGGGTGAGGAGATTGGGGTCAGCTCTTACTGGATTTGGTGGTGGAGGCAGGAGCTGTTGTTGGAAGTAAGCACATGATTAGCAAGATGTGGAAATAGCTCCACGTAGAAACAGAGGGATTTCCAAAACTGATGGGGCACTTTTGCATTCAAGCCAGCACTAGTGTAATACGGATGGAAAGCAGCTGGCCTTTCTGGGTACTGGCATGAGCTGCAGATCACGAGGTTCCCCTCTTACATAAGCAGACCTACTGTAACACACACGGCCTGTTTCAGAGGAGCTCTAAATAGCTGGGCTGGAATAGCTCCCATGTCACTCTGGGTTTCTGCTGACACATGATAAAGTTACACTGGGATAAAAATGCCATGGTAAATCAGATTGGAGCACCCTAATGACTTCTGCATGTTTGCTTAAAGCCAGATTGTGACTGGTTCTAGAGAAAAGCAGAGTTTAATAAAGACTTCCTTCATCTTTCTCTGCACTGTGGCTAGTTTCTGTGGCCAGCAAGGACTGCATGCACTGAATAACTGGTCAGTGAGACGGGAACAAGTAAATTTCTCAAAAGAGAGTCTGTTGAAAACAAAGTTGTGGCCTCTACCTACCTCTTCAGTGCCAGCAGCAGAACTGAAACCTGTGAAAGGTGGTGGATATTACAGAGCCTCCAAAGTGCCGCAGTACTTGTCAGAGGCTTTCTACCACAGGCACCATGTCCCCCTTTCTATCAAATTTAATGCCTCAGTATTGATTCTGATGTTCTGTTCGCTAAAGAATAAAGCATTGAGGAAAAAAAACAAAACAAAATCAACAGAGTACTCCTTTTAACAAGTAAATGGATAATTGTGACATTTGACATTTGTGCAAGACTATTTCTTGAACTTTTGCCTAACGATCTCCCCACTTAACAAGTTACGATCAGTCTAGTTTAACAGTTCACTACACATTCACTTTCTGCTTTTTGGAGTGCGTTTTATTGTTATTGATGTTATTATTTGATAGTGCATTTTCTTGGATATATCAAGTGTGTTATCAAATAAGGTACTAGTTTCCTGTGTAACAGCACTGAACTTTATCAAGAAATTACATACTGTGAGTAGGTCATTTCAGTACCCAGCTCCAGCCTAAAGGGCAATGGGTTCACTCAGATCAGAGGCTGGAGAGTCTCTGTATAGTCTGAGACTCATCTTGAAGTCCCTTGCAGCCCTTTTTTTCTAGATTTCCTGAATCAATCATTTATGGCAGAGTTACGTTCTGTTCCAGGGCATGTCTTTGGGAATGAATCTCTTTGTCACCTTACTAATAGCTGCTAGAAACAGGCATCTGTTGGGCTCTTTACAAAGTTAGTGAGGAACAGTCAGGCTCCTCTACAGTGCAGCTTTTATCCTACACATCTATGAAGCTCAACTGGATGAGTTGAATTTCCCTCTGAAGAAACTACTTTCAGTTGGTGAAGTAAACAAAGAAAAATGACTTAAACTAGACATTAAAGATGTAGACAGTAGAAGTTAGGTAAAATTAAGCTAGGCAGAAGGAAGTGTGGCAAGCAGAGAAAAAAAAAAAAAAAAAAAAAAAAAAAAAAAAGAAAAAGTAAAAGAAAAAATAAAAGGGAGAAGAAGAAGAAAAAATCTTCAAGTTTTCAAAGCCTCTGACTGAAAAATGAAAGGCATAGATGTGTAAAGAAATATCCAAACGATAGATCTAGAGAGGCATTAATAAGTATGTGCCCTATCAAATCAAGGTTATAAGCCCCTGCTTATGCACAAGACAAATCTGGTTCATGTAGCTCAAACACTAGCAGTTCAAACTCTCTCCTAATTACAAGATTTATGCCACTGCCTTTATCCAAAGGGCTGATCTGAAGGAATGAAAGAGTAGTTCAGTCTCTAAGTCCCCTTGCTTCTTGTTCGCATTATCATAATGGTACAGGTAGCAGCTAGAGTTGGTCAGACATTTTTATAATTACAGTTTTGAAATTTAATAGTGCAGTGAATCTCTTACATTTTGAAACCTTTGGTCACTCCATCAAATATTGTTTGTGATCTTCATAATGAAATGAATACAGTGGGGTGCTAAGACACTTCTAATAATGTGTCCTTGAGGTTTCCTTCTCTTGATCTCTGTTTCTGTTCTATAAAATTGCTTTCCTATGGTTCAGTGTTTTGTGGAGTTCTGGAAGTGTGACCTGGTAGTTCGGATATGAGCACTGAGTTTTCTACAGGATGAGTCCAAGTTGTAAATTACATGTGTCTGGAGCACCTTAGAATCTGCCAGCACTTCTGCCACTTGTCCCAAAGCCAGTAAGGAGTAAGGAGCATATTTTGTTTATTTATGACAGGGCACACAGAGCTTTTCATTCATTCAGAACCTGATTTTCTTCCTTCTAGTTTACTGGTCTAATTGAGTGATTTCATGTTGAGGCTGGCCTCCTGGCTTCCAATTTGTTCCATATTATCTTCAAAATGCCCATGAAATATTTTAGTCCTGCTGTATTTGATGGGAAGAATCTCAAAAATACTCCAAATGAAGCCACAAACATCTCTTCTGCCCATGACCCCACAGATTGTCTTATCCTTTCCTCCCTTCCTTCTCCTGCCCCTTTTTTAAAAACCCTCGTGTTTTCTTGCAAGCTTTTTGTTTGTTTGTTTGTTTGTTGTTTTTTATCAGTCCCCAAAATGCTTTCTGTTCTCTGCACTCTCTTGCTAAGTGCCCAGTGTGTTCTTTGTGCTGGAGCAGCTTGGTCAGTGCCCAGCCTATCCTGGCAGGTGGGGTGTCCTCCTTCAGAGAGAGGTGAAGCAGCACTGCTTGCCTTGCACGTGGAGATCAGTCATTTCCTTGCCAGTAGGGCAGTGGCTTTAGTGCTCCTTCATTGCCTGCCTACTGAGACTGACAGTTTGGATTACTGTGTACACTCAGAGAGATCTAGGAAGAACATAACAAGTTCCCTGTGCTTCAGAAATTACTCCTTTTATGACACCGTCTCCACTAGATAGGCATACACTTTTTATATGAAGAAAATAAATCAGTATGTGTTTGTTTTGAGAATTCAATATTGTAGAATAGATTTAATTTCATTGCAGCATTACAAACACTGATAACAAATGTCTTTAAAGCAGAACAGAAGGGAAACGTATTTCTTCTTTTTCTCATATGTTCCTACTGTTCTGTCTTCTATTTGATCTTGCTGCAATAGACTGAGAGCCTTTGCAAAGCATGGAGGGAACTTCAGCTCTCACCAGATTCGTTAGCACCTAGCTAAAGACTGGATTTTAATGAGTGTATTAATGGATTGTTGGGTAAACATTACTTTGTATTGCTCCATAACAACATTGTTTTCACATTCAAATCCTTGAATAAGTATTTTGTCCAGTGGGCTGACTGGATAAAAAAAAAAGGATCATGCCTTCTAGATCTATGAATCTTTTAAAGTTGCCCTACTGAAGGCAAAGATAATTGTAAAACATCTTGCTTATCCTTTCAAATTAAAACAAACTAGGAGTCTCTGTTGGTTCACATCTATTTTTTGTAGCAGAGGTAAATATGTGAATAGGATTCTTGCTAGATATTGTGTTTCTTCTCTGTTCCACCTAAACAGACAAATAGAATTGAGAAGAAAGTCCTCTGCAGCAAATATGAACAAAACACGTTGCTTTTATGGCTGAGGCTATAGCTAAATACGTTTACCATAAAGAATCCTGTGTGCTAAGGGCTTTTCTGCACATGGGCAATCTTAACAGAAATCTGCAACACCCCTCTGGTTCAATATTTTTATTAAAACAAATGTTATTCTGTTTACCTGTAGCATCTCCTAACCTCCTGGGAGGAAATTCAGCTCCATTCAAGAGTCAGGAAAGAAGTATAGACAATCATTTACGTCTCACTTAGAGAGCCTTGTTTTGAAGGTTTAAGTGCAATTTTCTACATGGAGATGAATTTGATTCACCGGTAGCTCTGAGTATGCTGTTAAAATTGGCTGTATGTCACACGGAAGGGACAGCTCATCTCGTGATCCCTGTGATGTTCCTTAACCTGTTCCACATGAACAATACCTGTAAAATGCCTACAACTGGAACGGAATTGCATTTTGCTTGTTTCTTTCCTCCTCCTATATGAATAGATCATATTTGGTTGGTCAGAAGAATTCTTGAATGCAACTGAATTCATCAAATGATGTTGGCTGAAGCAAGCAAACAAACCAAAATGAAAAAAAAAAAAAATGCTGACAAGAATAGTTCTGATATTTTCCAAACATGAGGATTTCGACATTAGAGCTTTGATTAAGAAAGGAACTTAGATGCCACTTGGAACAACAAAAAAAGGGGTGATGTGTTTCTTCAATTAATAGCCCATATTACATTGCTTTTTGCTTGGGATTTAGATGTGGAAGCTTCAAATCCAATCCAAACCTAAATCACAATGGTTGTTCTCACACCTTGGAGAAACTTTTGTTGATTATCTCTAGGATGCTGCTGACTTCCTCCTGTTAAAACATTTTTACTGCACAGTAATACAGAAACGTACATCGCAGCAGTGAGGACAGACCAGATAGCAGCCTTTAAGAGAGACCTGAATCCACCCACAGTGATTCTCACTGTCCTCCCCTTGTCAAACAATTATTGGGATATATTCCATATTAAAAATAATTTTCAAAGTGGAATTGAAATATCTATCTGTTGTGTCCCAGTGTTTTTATTTCTATTTCTTGGTTTGGTGGTTTCTGAACCAGAAAAAAATGAATATATATATTTTTTATTCGTGACTCTAGACCAAGAACTTCAGAAGAACATACTTTTAGCAATATGCATATTAATTATGGCGTTGACTATTAAGTTCTAGACCAGGAAGCTTTGAGCAGGTTAAATAGTAGTTTAAAAAAGAGTATATTATGCAGATACAGCTATTTCAGCTGCAGAGTTAACCAAAGTCAAAACTGATGTAATATACAACAGACTTTTAATTAACAAGATGTAGCTGGATCACCTTTGAGGTACTGCAGGGATAATGGAACTGGCCAGTAAAATTCTTCTGCAAATCACTTCCAGTTTTCCAGGAGCCTCAGCATAGAAGTGGGCCTGTTAAAATAATTAAGGTTAAGACAAGTAGTGACAAGCCCTCAGGTTCAGTGAAAGTTCTGTCATTAAAACAACAGGCCAGAGGGAGAACTGCTAATATCTAAATGGCTGCTCATCCTCTGCTGCAGCTGTGGCCGCTTTAGTGGCTGGGGCAACAAAAAGACAGAATTTAGTGCCTGCAAAATGGGCCTGGTGATGAAGATTATTGAGATCCAGCTGTATTGTTTCTTTTGTTCCACTCCTGTTATGTGGTGGTGTTGCAGGTTCCCATAGTAAGTATTCCCTTTCATATACACTTTGCTGCAGAATCAATACTTTTCATATTGTGTCTATGCAAATTTGCTGAAGTAGGAAAAATTGCACTTTTTTTTTTTTTTTTTTTTTTTTTTTTTTTTGTATTTCTTTTTGTATGGGAGAGTATCCTGGAGGATTCCCTAAAATGTGTTCCTTACCACAGGCTAATTGCCCCTTACCCAACCTCTACCCCCAGAATTTACGACTCTCCTCTGTCTGACAAGCCCATTATAATTAAAATTACACTTCTGTTATCATGCTGGGTAGCAATTGTCCTGTAAGACTCTCCCATACAATGCATTCTTTTTTTAAGAGTTATACCCGCCATCTTAGATAGGCTACTATACATCAGCTTCCCCTTCCTTCCCTGTCAACTTCAGGAAACAACTTCAAGAGCTTCTGCTTGAACTGTTACCATTTAATTGCTTGGGTTGCCAAGCACATTTTAAATGTAGGCTGTCATTTCTTTCTTCACTTTTTTTCTCCTTCAATTTTTCCTCCCCTCCCCATCAAGTCCATTTGTTATGTGTTTGTGGAGTTGTTTTTCTGCTTCATTAGTGCATTGGGTTTTTTTAGGTTAATTTATCTAATTTCCAGTCAAACGAGGACATGGTACTTGTAAATCATTTAGTTTCTCATTAATCTCTTCCAGCATTGGCTCCAGTTTTCAACTGTCTCCCTATTTACTATCTTTAGCGAAAAATATCCAATGTTCCCATCATTTGTCACAAGTAATGTCACGGTTGCTGTGGATCCATTGACCTGCATAATCAACATGATTTTTATATTAGGAATCGAAACATTTGCTGCTGCTCTAGAAAGCTGCATCTTAAGTCCCATGCAAGGAAATTCAGTAAATGAAACGCAATAAACAGAAGATCTAAAGCCTGCACTGTTACCTCATGCGAAAACTTGTTCATTAGCTTTTCTTTAACAATAGCTATAGAATTTTAAGATGCTGTTTAGAAGGGAAGAAATCCTGCAAACTGCACCTTACTCCTAGATACCTCTCTGGCAGAGATCTCACTGAGATGAGAGGGGCAAGGACTTCAGCATTCACTTGTGAGATGCAAATATCTGGCTGTAGTCAATCCCACAGATAAAGAATTCCCTGTTGCTATCCTCTACAATAAATCACTGATATCACATTGTTCTTATGAGCTGCTTACTGATACATTGCCAGAACAGGAAGGGTGCCTGCTCACATGGCAAACTGGCCTGAAGATGTTATCCTTAAATGAAGAAGTGCTTTTCAGGGCAATAGGTAGTACTCTCCCTTCTGGGTCAGCACCAAATAGTGCCCTACTGGGATAGGAAAGAGAATTAGGATAATTCCCTACTAAAGGCAATGGCTGTTATTGCCCAGAGCCATTGCATGCCCTGTGTTTATTAGTTTCTTTGTTGAGGTAGAACAGGCCTGCTCCTCATGTCCCCTGGCCAAATCTGTCATTCAGATGGATGAGAAAAATTGACTTCTTTGTCCCCTAACATTGCTCTGTACCATATGACAGCTTTTGAAAGCAGTTCTCATTGCATTTCAGAAATGCTTGCAGCCAGTTTCTGTTTAAGTGTATATATGCTTTGTGATCTTTAGATCATTAATCTCAGCTGCTGTTACTATCCTATTTTGAAAGAGACAGATTTTGCCAATAGACAATTGGTTGGTGTCATTCATCCTGTCTTTATCCATAGGCTTTGTGCAGTAGTGACTGAAAACAAGTTCAATGCCATGCTTATTTTAGTTGGCATTCAGTGACTCATCTTCCTCTGACTGTAATGAGATTTAAGGAGCATTTATTATTCTCTGCCATGTAAGAGGCAGTCACTTAGCTGAGAGAATGATAAGCATCTTAGACCTACTCTAGGTAGAGATGTCAGGCTGATGGGAGGGATTAAAATGTGTACATGTTTTGTATTTGAAATAGCGAACAATAAATTCTATCTCTTTAAGAACTGAAGTCCTGCTTGGGAGAGATCAGGCCACAGTATTTCTTCATGTAGCAGCAGAGGCAAAAAATATCAGAGGAAATGGAAGGAAATTGGTGAACCTTTGTTTATAAAGTGTGCACCAGTTAAATTGCTGCCCCTCGCTGATCGGTCTAATTCTTTTAATGAGGCTAGGTAAGCAAAAAGGAGGCAGTAATGATGCTGATGACTCAGAGATTTCTCTCTAAAAGAAAACAAGCAGAAGCTGCTTGTCTAAACAGCACGGCACAGTGACTCTCCAGGAGTCCTTTTCACCTGTAAAATGGTTGCTGGAAGGCAAGTTGGCCAAACTCTGAGGCTCCTAGTGTTCCTGGGTACAAGAGCTAGAATACGAGTCAGTACATTGTAAGTTTGAGTTTTGTTATCTATCAGTCATCCTTCAGCTTGCATTTTTCTTAAGCCTAAATTTATGTTGGTCCTTTTGTCTAAAGAATGATGCAGAATCATAGCAGCTCAGAGGCTAGGGCCAGTAATGCAGACACTGAGGCACAGTGTTCTGCTCTTCCTGATGGGATTTAACCCATCTTTCCTGATGAAGCTGCCCTGATATGAGGTTGAGAGACAGTACTTCTACATCCTCTCATTCTCATTCTGGGGTTCTTAAAATTGTTACAAATTTGGAGGTGAGAATATCCCTTGTAATCAACAATTCCCCCGTGGAACTTCCCCTGACGTTACTCCCATTGTTTACTGTAAGTCCTCATTGCAGAATGTGAAGTCATTTCTGTATACCTGGCACTGAGAACTCCCTGGGGAGAGCCCTGACCACAAGAGTCAGGTTTCTTTCCTTCTCCCAGTGCACTTTTAATTTTTTATACAAAGTGAAGCAGGCTCAGCCGGAGAGGGTGGTGAAGACATCTGCCTCATAAAATAGCCAGATACTTATGGTAAGAGCAGTTTTCTGAAGAGGTGAATTTGCATGCCACGAGGCAGAACATGGCTTTGGAAAGGCGTTTTGTATTGCTTCATTTGCTGAGTTTACCACTAGATTGTTGTACATAGAGGGGAACAGTAGTTCATCTGTTAGTTGTGCTTGAAAAGGCAGAAGCACCACTCTTCCATTAAGCATGCTGATAGACCAGCACCTGAATCACCCACCAGCTGGAACACCAACTGGTGGGGCCCAGCAGGCGTCGGCGCTGCACTGCCAAGTGATGTTAAGATTTAAGCATCTACGTGCAGGGCCACACGTACTTCAGGCACTTGAAGAACACTCATGTTTACACCTGAGTCCCTTGAGGGATTTGGAGATTTATGTGCCAACTGGGGAAGGAAGGAAGGAAGGAAGAAGAAAGCAGTGTTATGTATCTGAGCTTCAGGGTTGGGTGGTAAATACAAAGACAAGTGAAATGCAGATGCCCTTGCCTTTTTGTGCATCTGGTACTTAGTAGCTTTATCACTTGAACAACATGGACTTCAGCCATAGCAACCTCGTGCCAAGAAAACCACAGCAATGTATGTTTGGTGCCAGCTGCACAAGTTACACAAAGAAAACTATTTGGGAAAAGTTAGAAAATCTGAATGATTCCTGCAGGAGATTTTTTTTCCCACCTGCAAGGCTTAATTAGTAGGACTCCAGATTGTAACTGCACAGTGCTTGAAAGCGTGTTGGATTGCATTGAGGCATCGAGGCATGCTTTTTCTGGGATGTTTTCATATGCAAGTTGTTGAAAAATCCAGCAGTATTTGTTCCGACAGCTCCAGGTGATGCACACTGCTTTTGATATCCGAACTGAGTTTTTGGACAGGAAGTTCCATTTTGACTTCTTTTCTGCATGTAGTCCTTGCAACAGTTTTAATTTTGGATTTGTCACTATAGAAATCTACATGAACCTTTACGGTAATCTTAGATAGCTGCAGCAGGCTCTGTACAATATATGTTTAAATGTACAAGGTAGGTGAGAGTGTCACGTGAGGTGCAGAACATCTCTGTGCTTTGCCTGGGGAGCTGTTAGCATACGATGCAAAAGAAAGCAGAACAGAGCCCAGAGTGTTTCACAGCACAGAAGGCTAACTGAGCACTTAGGTAGTATTTTTCATTTCCTATCAATACACTATAAAGTAAAAATGTTATTGTTCCCTATTGTAGGTAACTGCATTTTTGCACATTGGTAAATACCATAATTCTCTTCTGCTTGTCAAGATGTACTTACCTACAAGTGTGGGGCTTTGAAAGAGGTTATTTAAAATCACAATTTTTCAATCTGGATTGGCATGCACATGCCCCCCTAAATAGGAGTCATTGAGATGGCAGTTTTGAAATCCTTGTAAAAAACCACATCTCTCTTCTGATGTGTCTGAGCACTTACTGCTGGAAACCAGTTAAACTAAGGGAATATTTATAGGACCAGTGAGAGAATAAAGTTGGTCTTTTAACTGTGACAGAGCCCATTTCAGTCCTGTCAGCTGTCCGCCTTTCTTAGCAGAATATCAGAAAGGAAGATCTGCTCAATGGTGGCTTCATGCTGCTCTCTGCTGCTAGCTGAAGCTCCTGTCAGTGTCAGCGTGAGCTGGTTATTAGGCCCTTCTGTCAGAACTGGCTGCAGCTCCTGCTTTTGATCCCTGGTTCAGTGCGTATAGCATCCACTTGCCCTCTTGATTGTGTAAAGCTTGTGGAAGTTTTCTAGTCAATGTGCATGCAGGAGATTTTAAGCATATGCTAATTTTATTGTAAATTATTAACAGGTGAATATGGAAAGATCTGTTTGTGTGACGCTTTTGATACTGGAGAAATGTGATCAGACGTTTTCCATCCTTGTCCTCTTTTCCTCTCTGTGTGAGTATCTCCTGCTTGGCAAGTGGTCTGTGAAATTGAGAGCTAGCCCCCTCAGTATTCATGGCTGCAAATGCATGAAGGGTGCAATGAGGTTTAGGCAGCTCAGGCTGACTGTTTATGTTGGTGCCTGCACCATCTGGCTCTGTGATCACTGTCACCAGTTCCCTCCTTTCAGTTCCTTAGACTTGCTGAAGAGGGCCCTCAGGGCAGCACTTACAGTGGTTGTATATCATTAAGTAAAGTCATAAACATTATTAGGCTTATTTTTAGGATGTTATTAGGATGATTGTCCATAGGATTAAGGGCCGCAAGCTCTTTTAGTCCTGAAAGAATAACGTTTCTTTTATTTTATATGAAGGAATTCACAGACCTGTCAAATCTTATGATTTCTCAAGAGGTTCCTGCCATGGAGCCTCATCCCCTTTTCCTTGCCGACCTGTTCTTTGTCTTTCCCTCCTACTGTGCAGCAGCCTACCCTACACTTCTTGGAACCTGGTCATGGAGGATGTGTGTGACCAATGTGGTCTATAAATTTGTTGTTAAATCTGGTGTGTGAGTGGTAGAGAGTCAAGGCTGCAGTGCTGCCATGAAGCACAGACAGGGCATCTTGTGAGATCCAGTACTTGAAAGAGATTTCCAGCAGGAGCCAGATGTACTTCTCTAACACACACTGAAGGCTTTAGGACTTGAATACTGGGGAAGAGGCAGCTTGCAAAGAAAAGATTGATATCAAAAGGAAAAATGGAACAAAACAAAACAAAATGATCTCATTCAGTGAAGGCAATGCAAATAACTTCTTTAAGAGACGTAAGTGACTCCAAAACAAAATTTTTGCTATTCTGAGGAATACAAACCATAACAGGCAATAGGTACTTCAGCTGCACAGACCACAGAATTTGAGAAAATAACCAACATCCGCTGTGCAGATTCTTGCTATTAGCTGTGGTGTAGAGAATATAGTTATTTGCCCCTTGCAAATTAATCTTGCATATGCTTGTCTGACATATGAACTTTAAAAAAAAAAATTGATGTATTTTTTTTCAGGTCCAGAAGCTCTACATTTGCTGACACCCCAAGTTCCTCCAATTAGCTGTCAGAACTTAAATCCAGGCTCTTTGATTCATGACCATGTCTTCTTT
Organism: Centrocercus urophasianus; assembly: GCF_019232065.1. NCBI lineage: Eukaryota > Metazoa > Chordata > Aves > Galliformes > Phasianidae > Centrocercus > Centrocercus urophasianus. The sequence goes on from NW_024884711.1 coordinate 8,825,370, forward strand.
CCATTATGCCTCAGCACTGATACCTCACACATGGAATTCTGGAATTTGATTCTGAACTTCACAGTCTTGGCCTCTCCTTCTGTGTGCACATACCCAGTGGGTCCTATGTCCTTATATGCTCTCAATTGCTATCTCTGTTTAGGGATTCTTGAATGATATTTCTGGGACTTGGAATTTGCTCTTTTGGATTCACTTGGCAGAGAGTCCTGATCTTGGTCCTCTGCCTGTTTCCTTTGGCCTTTAGCCTTTGCAGTGGTATGTTCTTCTTTTCTGAGACCTCTCTTCATCTCAACTGCCTTGGAGAACTCTGACTTTTCCCATCCTTTGCCCTCTGGTTTTGCAGAGACTGATCTAATTTGAATCTGAATTGATATTACAGGGAATTGGATTTCTGAAAAATCTTGCTCCTGAAGTTCTCTTTTTTGCTGTTTCCTTTCCAAGTATGTGTCTTAGCACCTCTGCCTTTCACTACCTCTATTTAGCATCTTCATATTCTGCTTCACAGCATTTCATCTACCTGATGATGTTAAACCAATTAAAAATGTTTTGTGGATTCCCGACTTAGTTTTAACATTATAGAACTATCAATATAGGGAACATTTCTGAAAATTAATAAGAAAAAAGTTATATTCTATCCTTTAAAATAAATCTATCATTTAAAATAAAAACCCTAAAAATATCAGAGCTGAAAATGCCCCTATTAGAATAAACATTGTGGAAAAATTTGTCCTGAGATCATTAATGACCTCAAAATACAACAGTTGATTTTCATTTCCCTTCCTCTTGAAAAAAAATAAATAAGGTGTTGTAGGGGCAGTGACTATGTCTCTAATACTAGATAAAATGGGCCAGTGAACATTCTTTTCTCTCAAGCCAAATAGTATAGCTTAGATCATGTTAACTTGATATTTCAGTACTTAAAGGGAGCTTATAAAAAAGATGGAGAGCAACCTTTTACGGGCAGATAGTGGTAGGACAAGAGGAAATCAATTTAAACTCCATGAGATTTAAGTTAGATATTAGGGGGAAATTATTTAATCAGAGGGTGGTGAGGCATGGGCACTGGCTGCCCAGAGAAGCTGTGGATGCCCCATCCCTGGAAGCATTCAAGGCCAGGTTGGATAGGGCCCTGGGCAGCCTGGTCCAGTGGATGGCAGGGGTTGGAACTGGGTAGGCTTTAAGGTCCCTTCCGACCCAGACCATTCTGTGGTTCTATGAAATACCCTTTCCCTCTGAGAATATGATAGCAGAGCCCAAATTACTTGGTAAGAACAAGCCATTACTGTTAACATGCTAACATCTACATATCATAAATAATTATGGTCCAGAAATCAGGTCAGTACCCTAGCCCTGCCTAGAGTACAGCATATAATTATTAAGATCGAAGTTCTTCAGTATTTTAAGTTCTATTGTTGCTCATTATAATGATGATCCCTGTGACAGCAGGATTGTGGTGTGATAATGGTTATCAACAATGCTGACCAGCAAGGCAAAGAAGATTTGCTATGTATAGCTAACTGTTTTCATCGAGAGTAAACAAACTTGGAAAAGATGTGAACACTCTCTAATCACTCCATCCACTTTAGATGGATTTCATACTCTATGACTATGAATGTGTAAGTGGGAAAAGAAAGCTTCACTACCTCAAGGGGAAAAAAAAGGGATGACCTTTGCCTTAGAAGTGTTACCTCAGTTTGAATACTAACTAATTTATTTTTGGACCAAAGTAGTTTATTCCTATGGAAACTGGAAACTTAGCACTTGCATGCTGCTGCTCTAACACAAGTGTTTTCAGGCTTTTGCCTTGAGGTATCTCTCTTCAACAATATTGGTCATGTAGTCATAATCCTGTGCTTTTGTACAAGCCTTCCTTTTTGTTCCTAAAAAATGCATGTTTCTCAGCTTAGTTGTAAGATGACCTAGCATATATATATCTCCTGTAACTTCATCTATTCATTCAATGGTCAGTGCAATCCAGCAACATGTCAGAATTTTCGCTCCTTCAATTTCTGTTGCAGAGAAAAGAATCACAAGTTCGACATGTGATAGGTCAGAATGGATAGGACAGAAAAACAAAGTCACAATTAGCATTCCTGAGGTGATTTTCATCCAGTTCATTTTTACAGCTTGACAGGACAGTACTGTTTCATAGGTCTCTGATCTGAAAGTCATGAGTGTCAAAATGGATCAGTGCTCTCTTCCTCTGTGTCATGACTATTATCTTAATTTATTTTTCTGCTTGTAACCCTCTCACTTTGGTTAAAATACAAAGGGATCTGAGAATTCCAGGTGTTTTTTTTTTCCTAGAAAATTCCAATTAATATATTTTCTGATAATCAGAGAAGTTAATATATATATTAAAGTGGTATTATTTGATCGTTTTGAGGTAGGCTTTTTTTTGGTTTTGTTTCCTGCACCTTGATCTTTGCAGAGAGACTTCTCTGAGTGCTGTATGGAAGCATTTAAGATTTGGAGGACGTTTCTGCACTATGTGGTGAAACTCATCACATAGTGATGACTTCATGACCTCTGTGACACTGTTGGCCTGCACTCACACATGCAGATATGAAGATATTAGCCCAGTGCTCTGCAGAACACTCTGTCAAGCAATGCTGCCTAAGAGCCACAGGTTATTATGTTATGTCAATATTCTCCAGAACTACCCTGGGGGAAAACATTTCTCCACTAGGCACTGCTGGCACCTTCCAGCAGCAAACAGGACCCACTGGTCCTTCTTCCCTGCGCTGGCAGATTCCATCTTCCAAATCTCACTGGCATCAAAGAGAGGGGCTTCCCTGGGGCACAGAGATCACTCCCAGCCTAAATTATTGTTTTTATATTTCCCTCTGAACTCAGTAGGAAAAAATACTAAAAAAAAAAAAAAAAAAAAAAAAAAAAAGGAAAAGATTGTTGCAGTCCAGCAGAGTGGCTCTTTCTCCCTAGAGCAGCTGCAGACCATTTGTCTGTTTGCGCAGATACATTACGTACTGGGAAAACTGTCCCATGTTTCAGCATGGCTTGTTTGACCACATCCCCAAGAGCTTTGCAAAAAGTACAGTGGAGGGGAGCCAGGAAACTCTGAGCCTACAATGATACCTTGAAGAAAGGCTTTGCTTAAGGCAATTTTGGTCCTATAAGTCTCATTCCATTCCTTAGTCTTTTCCCAACCTTTTTGGACCCTTTTGTCACCTAACTGCTTATTGCCAATAGCTTCAAACTACTCGGGACGCAGCTTCACTTAGCTGGAAGAGTTTGGCCACTGTAATGAGTCTTCCTTTACGAATGGAAACGTAATGTAGAATGTTGATGATTCCCCTGAAAAATAATCTGAACCTTTCCAAGGTAGCTTTGACTGGTCTAAATGGCTTTTTAATATGTATAGAATATCAAAAATTGGATTGGATTTCTATGTATTTAATATTACACTTGGATTTTTAATAGGATATAAAATGAAAGCCATTAAAGAGAATAAAAAGTCTCTCCAAAAGAAAACCAGAAACATTCAAATGGCTACATATTGAGAAACACCTTCTAAAGGAAGCTGTTCAGAGACAACAAAATGGTTTTTTTTGTAATCTTTTATTTTTGTTTTCTCTCAGAAGCAGACTGAGAGGTTGATGTCAGTCTCCCAGCCCGCCTGAGCCACACTGCCCAGCCATGGGTGCCATTCTGGTGCTACTGCTGGGGCGGCCTCTTGCGGGGTGGGGGTGAGTTCTGGGGGCTGCTGCAGGCCTTCCTCTTCTGGGGGCACTGGGGCCCCCGAGGCAAACGGTTCCTGCCCTGGGCAGAGGGGCCTGCTGCTTCCACCTGGCCCAGCTACTTGTGCGGCTCTGAGGACACAGTGGCGGTGCTGGGGTGCCCAGGACCCCCATTCATGATGCCAGGGTGCTCCTCAGGGCCTGCAGGGTTGATAGAGTGGCCTAGGCCAGAGGGAGGAGGCTCCTGATGGGAGGTGACAGGGCTGGGGGTGGCTGTGAGGCTGTCATGCCCTTCATTGGCATGGGTGTCCTGAGGGTTCTGCTGCCAGCAGCGGATCTTTGGGCCATACAGGGCTGTGGCAATGATGATGAGCCTCTCACAAAGTGCGCCGTGAGGCCTCTGAGACTCAGCTGTAGCTCCCGCTGCAAGGCTGCCTTGTCAAGTCCATATTTGCATAGAAAGCCCAGAACGATGCTCTGCCTTGCTTGCACTTCCCACCACCCATTGACAGACATCCTCCTGATTTCTTGTTGGAGCCACTGGAGCAGGGGTCTGAGGTCTTGTGGGTGTTCTTGGAAATAAGCAGCCCAGACCGCGGGTAGGAAGCTGTGCTCAGGAGGCAGGAGGATCGGCTCTGCAGGCTCCTGCTTGCCCTGCGGGCCATAACCTGAGTGTGCTGTGGGCTGTGGGACAGGGCACTCAATGTAATCATCCTCTGACCTCACCAAGTATAGGATGATCCTAATCTTGTGTCCAAATGTGGCACATCTTGGCTTTTTCCTTGCCCACCAGAGTGCACGGCCATAGCAAAGTTGGTGGAGGCAGGGGGTCATGTAGGCAACATCATCTTGACTGTGCCCACAGATGGGGCAGGTCCAGTCTGACGGCACCTCCATGGCCCCCAGCTGTGTGGTGGGCTAGGGAGAGCTGAGTTCAGAAAGCTGCTCCCCTCATTGGTGCTGCAGCAGGCAGAAGGTGTCACAAACTGCAGAAGAGAGAGAGGCTGTGGTCACTTGCTGTCCCAGGGGCAGGCAGCAGCAACCCCCCCCTACTCCCCTCTGGCTGCCCTGGGTTCATGTCCCCGCACCACTCACCTCCACTGCTGCAAGCACACCCCACAGAGCCCCAGCTACCTGAACCAGGCAGGGCCAGGGACACACAGGCAATGCTGTGGGATGGGCACCAAGAACTGCTGCCAGAAACCCCACAGCACAACAAAACCAAGTCCTTGTTGAGTGCTCAAAGTCTCACAGCTGTGCTCGACTGGAGTCCAGGCACAAGTCCACACTGGTCTCTGCCAGCACCCAAATTTGTTCACAAGAGTCAGTGAGATCACAGTCATCTCTTTGCTGACATCACAGCCACTTGGCTGTTGACCTCACAGTGTGTGGCTGCCTGTATTTGGCCACCAGTCTGGGTCTCCATCAGTCTCCATCGTTCAGTGATTTTCTTTTGTAATGGTGATACATCTGGGAAAATAAAAATTACGTGTGTTATCTCCACAAGAACCCATCTTCCATGAACTGTCTACACATTTCAAAACTTAGCGAGACAATTTTTGCCTATTTTCATTTGGATGCAATAAAAATTGATAGCAATTTCTACATCGGGTTTGTTTTTTTACACCAAGTTCTCATATCACAGCAGGTTGTTTGCTCATGCTTTTCTATGCAACTTATTCTATGGGGCATGGCTTTAGCAGGGGGTTGAACTAAATCATCTCCAGAGGTCCCTTCCAATCCTTGTAATTCTGTGATTCTAAGTGATTCTGCTTCTGTTCTGATCAATGATAAAAGGGTTCTTAGTTCATTGAAGTGAAGCATAGACTGAAAATGTTGGGAGTCAGCATTCTGTAATATGTAATCCTTCAATGCTTTTGATTCCCCAGCCAGTTGTTGACAAGAATGGGCACAGTGCTGTCAAAGATGAGGGGAGAGTCTTGCAGTCCAGTTCTGGATTTGGCTTTGACCTGGGTCTGCTCAGCCAGCAGACAAATACTCCTCCTCTACTCTCCATCCATATACAGAATTTGTACTGTTTAGTAAGTGGTAGTAACTAATATTGAACAGTATTTGTTCTGACAAGAGGAAAGTTCCTGACACTCTTGTTCAGGAACTGAAGCATCTGTTCAGTCAGCCGTTGAAGAGTGTGAGAGGATAGGAGGAAGCTCCACTGGGAAGCTTCAGAGAATAGTGGCAAACATGAGCTGGATGCAGTGAGCAGCATCACAGAAGGAGTAAAGAGAGGCAACCTTGTCCATGAGCCTTCTTCACCTGGAGTTTGGCAGCTAATTTTCTTTCATCACTGGTAGCTCTACTGAGACTATGGCCAAGCAAGGGAATGTGGCAGGTGATAACTTATCAACTTGGTAAGGCTGCCAGAACTGTGTATTTGCTGTTCAGGCTAAGCAGTTGCTAAGAAAACAGCTGCACTGGTTTAAAATCTTACAGTCCCTTTGCTGTTTGCTACCCTCCATCTGCCAGCAGTTAATATTCCAGTAGGAGACCTGGCAGAAAGAAATGTGTACCCGTGCCTCAGCCATTCCCATTCACACATTCTGGCATCTTCACAGATTCCTGTGTTCTTTGGTATTGCAACAGTCAGACCCACTGGGAGATAATGTGATTTTGTTTTAACCTTGGTGAGCAGGGCTTAAAGTACTAACACTTTGTATAAGAATTAGGTTTAAATTAGTTTTAATTTTCTGTGTCTTTAAATGGATTTTAAATCACTTTTGGTTAAATTAATGCTACTTCACTGTGAAGTTAAATCCTCAGATTCATATCTGAATACTTAGAAATGTGAGCTGTTGAGATTTCTTTTCTTTACTATGGAATTATGATTTTGCTTCAGATGGAAGTAACAATTGTTGGTACTGCGCCATCATAAATGTATGTTGTTTGAATTTTTATTGCACCAGATCAAATGCTTCTATGCAAACCACGAAAATGAAATCCAACAAAACTGCCTTCGTTAAGGTGTAAATAAAACCATTTGCTGTACTTACAAAGGCATTCCCAACCTGCTTTTGGCATAAAATGTGTCTTTTACAGCCTATCTTGGCGCACACATCTCCTGCCTACCAATTATGAATGCCTTAGGGTGACCAAGTAAGCAATAATTCCAGCTGCTCCTGACAGAAGAAGACACTGCTGCACTGCATTATTTTTCTGATGAATGTACGTTCCCAATAAACTGAAACAGGTTTTGGATCAGTAACATCTCCAACAACAGGGATTTAGAAAGTGGGTCAGGTATATTGATGGAGGAGAATGGGTGACAGAGAGTGTGCGTGAGTATAAATGCGGATCTATTATGTCTTCATTTTTCCCCCCAATACTTCAATAATTGATTCAGGTCCTCTGACTGTAGTCGTAGAGGGAGCTTTCAGTATAAAGTGCTTTACTCAGAGCTTTAGTTAGCACAGCAGAAAATTTGACTCTGTTACAATTAATAGTGATTCTCTCACTTGAGTTGTGTAGGGCAGCATTTTCCTCTGTAATTCCTTTAGTAGTTCAGGTCAGGATCTATGTAGCACATCTAGATTGGGCCATTTGCCATCAATACCACTCCTCACTATTGTTTGGAATTGCACACGTAGCAAGGACAGTAGATTGTTTGAAGTTAAACATGTCTGAAATAACAAGGCAAATTTCAAGAGGGAAAGGACTAACATCTGCTGATTAAGGACTAAAATCACCTAGAGGAAGAGGTAGATGGAAAAACTGTGTTGTTTCGAGCTTGGCATTAATATCTCAGTCAGCTGGGTGGGAGGATGTGTTGTGAAAACACCTGCAGTGTGAAGCTTGATTCCCTAGGGTGAGGAAGGAGATGGTGAAAGCAGCAGTAGCTGCAGTCAGCCTGAGAAATCTCTGCTTTTATAGTTTAACAGCATTGTGCTTATGTTGTGTTGATGGCTCTGGAGACTTTCTAGTTTTCTTTTCAGTGTCCAGGCAGGACAGATTTGGAGCATGCTTCCTGGGAGCTGTCCTTGAAGTTGGCTTGTGCATACACTGGAAAGGCTGTCTAGAGGGAACAGGGATCTGGAAGGAAGCAACTGGGCCATCAAATGTACTCCTTTGCAGTAGCAAGCAGCCTTGTGATAAATGTTTAGTACAGGCAAGCCAACTGAAATGCTACTCTGCGTATATCCCAGGAGCCACAGAACACTACTCTCAAACACGTAGTAACAAAAGTTCATAATACAAAAGCTAGAGCAACAAAAGCATACCATACCACAGGAAGAGACCAGAAGAACTCTGGGGCATCTGTGTTCAGACTCTAAACCACTGGGGGAATTTGACTCCTAAAGAAATTTGGAATGTCCTGCAGGGTAAACAATCCCTCATGCTATCAAAACCTTCCAGGCCTGCTCTTCCAGCCCACCCTGAAAGAAGTATTTGGCTCTAAATCTAGAGATGAGCTTAACTTGATGCCTGAGCAAGCTGCATCGTCATTTGGACTTATCCTCCATGCCTGTTCAGTTTTCTCATTGGCCTCTGTCTTCTCAAACAGCTAATGAAGTTCTCTGGTAGTATCTATATTGACACAGAGATATTGAGACAAACAAGGAGCTGACTAGACACAAACTCTTATGTTGACCCTTTGCTCTCCAGTCTTTTAAATACTGTCAAATTGGAAAAACAACAGCAACAAACACGATTCTAAAAATAAATAAGCTAACTTCCTTTTTATGTTTATTTTGCAGAGTTAGCCCTTGATGCAAGGGGAGGGAGAAAGGGCTTGTTAGAGAGGAGTCAGGAGTCCAGTCTGTTGGCTGTCCTCTGTTACCACCATATGTGTCCAGCTTCTTTTTCACTGTAGTGAGGATCAGATAGAAAATCTGGTCTCCTCAAATTCAAGCCCTTGAGGTGGGACTGCTGTCAAACTAGGCTAGCTTTTAGACTCTGTATCATAAACAACAATGCTAAATTACCTCCCATGGGTTTTAAGACCACTGAAGACCATATACTTCTGGCCTTTAAATAAAGTAGAAGCAAGCAGATGGAGAAGTGCTTGTATGGGAACTGCTGAATCACGGCCTGAACCTCTGATTGATCACCTGAGGCGAGCACTGAGTCAGCCGTGGAGCACAGGTGAAGGCGATTTTCCTGTGATGCCAGAAGGGCTGGAGCCTGGCTGCACCTCTCCTAGACCCATGTAAGAGCTGACTGCCAGGGGGAGTGGATCTCTTCTGCAGGTCCTTTGTCTGGAGTTTTGCAGTGAGCCTAGGGTGTAGGTAAGCATTCTATCCATTCTCTCTTTGTTATTATAATCTGCTTTGCTAAGCTCTCTTGTTTGTTTCATAACTATAACATGTTTATATTCATTGATTATGTAGTGCTAGAAAAGAAGTCAAGTGAAAGATTCAGTCCATTCCTTACGCTGAGAGATTGTATATGGCATCCTGGAGTGGGGCACAGCTAAGAGCAATCAGTTCTGCAGTGGTTATGTTGTACTGGGGCAGAAAGTGAGGCACTTCAGCACACCGGGGAAGGTGAACTCTGAGATGCAGACCTTAGTATTCTCATGTGTAAATGGATCACTTGTTCATAATGGGTGCTAAATACTAGATATAAAATACTTCAATGTAATAAAACTTCCATATTCATTTTAGTGCTGAATAGTTTTTGGAAGACCTCTGAATGCAGTCCTGTTTTTACCATTTTGCTGTAACCTTCTTAGTGAATTGAGGTTTTTGGATTGGAAAGGGAGGAAATGCTGATTAGCTCTCTCTTTTGATAGCCTATCTTATAGTAAAACTAATTAGTGCCTAACTTTTATTGTTGTGAGAATTAGGATACTGAAAAAAGCCTCAGAGTAGCAAAATTAAAAAGGTGAGATTTTTCTAATGATTCTGTGTTGGTCAGGCACTAATGTATTTCTTCCAACAAATTTGATTTTTCTTTGGAAAACAAAAAGAGGGTTTGCTTTTTGCACCAGTTCCTACTAGCCCCTGAGAAAATGGGAGCAGTAAACTGTAAAAGAGACCTGAGGCTGGACTTGTTAGGCAGAAATTCCTGTTTGCTATTAATAGAGATTTCTGTTTGAAAACAAATGGTGCAGTTAGTGCCATTGGTTCATTGACATCTGAAATGAAATTGAAGTATCCAGAGTGGAACAAAAGCCCTCACTGCCACTTTGTCACTGTAAATGAACCAAGTAACAAGGGACTGGGATTAAAAAAACATGTTAATAGATATACAGAGAAGGGTAAAAAATAATGGCAGTTGTGTCCATTGTTCAAATACTGTAATAAAAAGCTGTAGTGGGTCATCTTGTACAATGGGAAATAATGTGAGATACCTAGTATTTCTGCAGTGGGTAAATTTGTATTAGTGGGCTGAAACTATTAATTGAAAAGTTCTGGACTGTAGGGCTTCACCTTTGAAGAGGAATCTAATAGCTACATGATTAAGAAGAAATATCTATATCAATATAAGTAACTCAGTTTTAGAAGTCAATTAAGAATGTTGTTTTGAGCTACTGATTTTGCACTTCTAAATAGCAGTGATAACAGAGTATGTTTCAGTGATTTTTTTTTTTTTTTCATAGTTTTTCTGTATGTCTCAACTTCTACACTAGCACTAAAACCCTTACAAATAGATTACATACGTGGAAGATGCAACATGTAAAATTGCATATTCTGATCACATGTTGCTTTTGACATTAAATGTTTGAAGTAATTTATGGTTCAGCAGGGAATGTAACTGATTTCAATGGAACAGTTTTGGAGTATATAATTTTATGGCATCTTTATGACTAAGTGTGCTGTGTACCACCCTGTATTGCTTTACATAAGAAGACACAAAAAGAATGTGTTAAAATGATGTGTTTGCTCTTTGTTTAATTTTGACCAGTATGTACATATGTTCATGCATTCTAAGATTATATACTTGTCAGATATCCTCTGCTGATCGTTTATTTCAAAATGGTACTGGCATCTTTCCTAAAACAAAGGCAGAAGGTCATCTTGATGTCTTTCAATTGCATTGCTGGTGGGCTTTGTACTTAGTGACTCATCTGGCTCTGTTCTTTCTGGTATGGCTGTGGAGTAATTTTTTTAATCTGTATCCTTCTGTGTTGTCAAGCACAGAACGCTACACGGTGTTGTCATCTCTACTATTTTGAGTACAACTTGTTGAGTGAGCAATTACAGTTTGCATTTCTCTACCTGCGAAAAGATCTCTTAGAAAAGAATTCCTTAAAAAAATTGGAGTGTGACTCTCTCTGAAGTCAGTTCTGAATGATGAAGTAGAAATAGGTATTGGAAATAATCCCTCTTCCTACTTGGGTATCCTGAGACCAATGCACTGTATGAAGAAGGGTCAACATAACAGCCAGATCCATGACTTGGAAACATTTCTTCAGCTGCCACTTTTGTTTTGCGAATGACTATACATTTCTCTTAAATTTTCTCTCAACAAGGAGTCTTAAAAATACACTGTGAATTGCTGTTTGCAAGAGGACAGTTCACAAAATCCTAGTATCCTCATTTTTTCCAGTGTTTGATGGTGGAAGTAAGAGCAACACACAGGCTCCAGTTCAGCTATTCAGTTATGAATATCTTTGCCAAAGTGAAAATGCAGCTGAAAACTGTTAAAAGCCACTATTGGTTCAAAGTTCTCCCATTTGGTCACTTGTTTGCACGCTACCATTTCTACACTGGAATCTGGTTTCTTTTTTAAGTGTATTAATCATATTGCAAAGTTCTGTAAGTACACATCTCACACCTACTCCACAAAAAGGTGGTGCTGTACTCATTAAATACCACATCTTATGTTGCATGTGTTCTCAAGAAGACCTGTCCTAGCTTTGCACCTATCAGCAGAAACAACTTGTGCTTTTAATGAGTCCTGAAGCTTTTCTTCTATTCACCTGGATGTAGGACTTCTTTTTCTTACTTTGTTTTTTTTTTTTCCCCTTCTGTGTAGCAATTCTAAATCACTGGCTCATTCTCAGCCTCAAAACATTAAGTATACTCCAGGCGCAGGATATGGGAATTCAGATGCAAGCTCTCTCAGGAGTGCACTAGCTAACTTACTTTCAGAAAGCTGTTGGAAGTATGCTGATCTTTCTGTATTGTCTTGGATGCAAGCTGTTTTCTTTAATCTAACAATAGGGACTTATGAAAAGTTATTTAAGAGCTGAATATACTAAGAGGAGTGAGCTGCTTAGTGTAATTCTTGTCCTGAGAGGTGCTTATATTTCTCATTTATCTCCTTTGATCTCAGAAAAGATGCTTTGTCGCAAATTAGCCTTTTTATCCTCACAAGAAAAGAGTTACTGGGGAAATAACTGAGAAGAAATAAAACAGACATTCCAGATATGCACTGTATATTGTGCCCAACTTCCAGATGTCTGTTTCTTGGTCTTTAGCTTGAATTTGCAAGGTCAGCTTGATGCGTAGTTCAGAACTCTGAATGCTACAAGACAATGAGGTGCATCAGGACAGATTCTCATTGCATTTTAATGTGTGCCCATTGGTAGTAATAGGTCACTTCATGTTCTGCATGGAGCTCTCATATTAAAACTCCTTTCAGTTATTTTAACACTCTTTGGCATAGCTGTGCTTTTTAACCAACAGTGTACGGAGACAGAGGAGCCACTGAACTCCTTCACTTCTGCCTCTGCTGCTATGAGAAATCTGGGAAGCATGTAGACGTACTGAGGGATGTGGTTTAGTGGGGAAATACTGGTGATAAGCAGGCAGTTGGACTGGATAACTGTGGAGGTCTTTTCCAACCTTGGTGATTCTAAGATTCTATGACATAGGCCAGGAGCACCTGCTGCCTTCGTCTAGCTAATATTGTCCTGATCAAAATGGTCCTCTCCTTACTGCTGCATTATTTCTCCTGAAAGACAGAAGTACTAAACCACCTGTCTGAAATTCTCTCTAATCTACATGTGGTATTTGCTTTATTTAAAACATATCATTGTTTAAAAAAAAAAAAAATTGTTTGGGGTGTGGGCTGGTGACATCTGTTACTTCATCCCTCTGCCTAGTCTTTATATCCCAGTATTTGCATCAATTATTGTTATGCCTGCATACAGCAGATTTCCTTTCACCTCAGACTTCTTTGACCTTAACAGATCTTAGTACGCTTAGAAGAAATTGTGCCAGGTAGTATCAGATCTTAAGAGCTCAAAAAAAGCATTTTTTTCTCCTGAATGCAGTTCTGTGATACTTGATGTGCACTGCTTGTTCAAAGAATTCTACACTTGCCATGCACAAGTGACTGTTGGAGTCATTTCATTTGCAGAACCCACAGGCTCCTTTTTTTGCTAAATAACACTGCTCAGCATGTTCTGAAATTGCCTGCTGCTTTGCATCCTTCTGAGAGTTATGTGGTCCATGACTCTGGTTTTGCAACCAAAAAGAATTTGCATAAAATCTGTCTTGAATTGCTATAACCTTCATCCTTTTCCTGAAGTTTACAGACAGGAATGTCATGCATTAACCCTTCTTACTGGAGGTGGTTACATGTCCTGAAGGGCAATGCAGTCACATTCTACTTGCAGTATCTGCATGTACTTCTAACAGTACCTTGCACTGAATGGTACATTAGACCTGCTTGAGTGCATTTCTTGTGCTTATGCTATCTTTTGGTGACTGCATGCTACCAAGGACATAGGTCTTGGTTTTAGAAACAACATTCATGCCTCTCATTTTATGGCTTGCTAATGTGAAAATTACAGCTTTTGCTATACAAGTATTTCAGGATGGCATATACTTAGCCTGCTCAAAAATTCCAAGTTGTTCCTTTTCTGGAAAGCACTGTGTGTGTGTGTGTATATATATATATATATATATGTATATATTTTTTTTCAAAGTACCAAACAGGAAAGCTACTTCATGTGGAAAATCAAGAGTATAATTTTTTTTTTTTAAGACTTTTGATACTTTGAAATGTAAGGGTGGAGAGTTTGCCTCTTCTCAACCTCATCTCTGTTGCTGCTGTGCTCTGCAGATTTAATTCTCTCAAAAGTACCTAGTGAACGAGGCTTGATTCTACAAAATATTCTTGAGAAGAGCCATAATGGGAGAGTCTAACTAATGCAGCTTACTCTGAGTGAAATCTTGTGGTTTTACTAATTGCATCTTCAACTTTCATTTCATCTTAATTCATGGATTTTTATCTGTTGACTTCAAATATAAACCAATAATTTGTTCTGCCAGCACATACAATCATCTATGATAGATACCCTTGCACACAGCAGTGCTCTGGCTACAGCAGTCTGTAGCTCCATTTAGGCCACATGCCAAATACTCAGCCTCGAGGAAGAGTGTGCAGCTTGCATTGCACATTGTGCTGCTTCTACTATGTCTTTAGCAGTATCCAGGCTTTCTAGCTTAAAGATAGTGCATACATGCCCACACTAGCTGCAGTGACCACAGCAGAACACTGTCTGGAGGTTTCTCTAATTTAATTCTGTCCCTCATTGTGATCTGTTTCTCTACCCATGCTTAAAGAGGCATATTAACAGATCTGTGTGTTTATAAAAAAAACAAAAACAAAACACCAGCTTTGTATATGAAAAACAGCCTGTGCAAATGAAAGTGCCCTTTTTTTTATCAGTTGTTTTTCCCAAGGCTTTTCTGTCTAAAACATAATGAATGTATGAATTGTATTGCTACTGAAGATTCAAAGATTTTGGTGACTGTAAGCAGTAAGAATGAAGGTTGCACAATCTGTTGTTGTTGTTGTCAACAAACTCTTGAGATGAAATTAGAGTCTGGAACTTGAAATAACCTCATTTATTCATTGCAATACTTGAACATTTCCTTATTGCTTCTGCTTACTCTTCTGTCTGCTTCATTCAAACAGCACTAATCGGTTGATAGTCCTATTTTTAATTTGTGGGAGTGATTTAATTCCTCTGAATTACAGAAGGGGCAAATGACTTCATAAACTTGAGTAATGAGATTTGTTAAACATTACTTATCATGAGGATCTTTCCTAGAGAACATATCCACTCCAAGGAAATATCTAATTAAAACATAATGGGTGAAGCAGCTTGCTGATTCCCAATCCTTTAAGGTTCCTCCTCTTATGAGGTTGTGTGTTCTTTTGCCTTCCACCAAAGTCAGTGTTAGAGATATGGGATGACCTGGTTGGCAAATGCTAATTAAAGCAGAATGTACAAAACGTACCTGTCCTTCAAAAATAGTGCTACAGTTTTAAAATCAGGCACCTTAGGTAGTCTATTCTTTAATGTACATTCTGAGGCTTTTTATTAAACATGATAATAACAGTCGGATCTGTAATTATCATTATTGTCTTGAATCAGTAAAAGTCAATTTTGAAAGGTCACTTGGGAAAGGATTATAAACAGCCTTATTTAAATGCCCTACATTTTTAACAAGAAAATATAGGTATGATTTTCTAAATTTAAATACATAACATGGGTATACAAACTGGGTCTATCAAACCACAACAGACTTGCCAGAAATTTGAGAGAGCTTCCATTTGAGCAGCCAGTGAGGATAAAGCTGGTGACATGCAATTGCTGCAGTCCAACTCAGGCCTGTGGTGGGATGGTGAGACATCCTTTCCAGTTCCCTGTACTTTCTTCCACCTGGACTCTTCATAGCATGTATGATCTCTGGATCTCTGAAGATGCTACATCCAGAAGATGTGTGTGTCTCAAGAGAATTACATCTGGTCACCTCCGATACACTGAATAATATCTCCCAATATCTCTGGAAAGTGTCCTGTAGCCATATTTTGCTGCTTGAATTCAATATTCCTATTGCTGACTTTGTTGTCCTTGTTGATGCCTTTAGGGTCAGAGATTCACCTATTGATGTGGTGTTTTTTCAAGCCTTGATGTTTCGAACAATGTGTTTTGCCAGCCAGCTAATGTAATATTGTTCCTTTGAAGGCATCACATGTGGAAACTTGAGAGTCTAACTGGTTCTTCACTGTATAGAATGATCAACCTTCACCTTTGGTTGGCCTCCAGTAGAAGAGCAACATTATGCCTCTGGGCATCAAAAAGGTAATGAATGCCCTTCAACCTCTTAATGCTTTTTCCTCCCTGTCTCAGTTACCTGTACCAGACTACTAATGTTTGAGTTCCATAGGTGATACTGATACCAACAGAGGTAACCATGACACTTCAATTTTTAATGCCCTAGGATCTGATTTTTGGGACAGCAGTAATTCTGTGGGTTTTGTTTACCCGCATTTTAGAAATGCATAGTATTCCCAACTCTAAAATGTTGTCCATGGTCTGTTCTGGGGAAAATACAAAGAGCAAAGATGCTGCTTCATGGGGCTTCCAGGTTAGCTTTGCAGAAGTATCTTGTGATTTTAGAAGCTTCTATCTGTAACACCTTCTAAAGGGCCTGGGATTTTTCTAACTAAATTCAGAACTATCAATAGGTGTTAAGGTTTGCCTACCAAATTAGGCAAATACATTTGAGTCCTTTTTGGTTAATATTGTTTTCTTGTTTGAAAAACTTGTTTGAGGCCATTGGTTTTCTGTGTAGTTTACTGGAGGTTGTACACTTGATGAAAAAGCTGTCTTCATGTAACAAACTTCAAGAAGGGGGTCAAGAATAGAAAGGGCTTTCAGGTTAATGTTGCCATATCAACTTTGTGAGTAGAAAATAGAAGATGCAAGTTCCTAGCAAATACAACAATTTAATTCATTAATGTTTAAATGTAGTTCTCAATAGTTTATGTGCAACACAATTCAGTTGTGTGGTCGTGGCTGCTTTCAGAGAGCTAGGTATTACTTGTTGGTGTCAAACCTTTTAGTCTTCATTGCATTCCACAGCTCATTATGCTTCAGGTGAGGTAACTTGATTCATTTATGCACAAGGTGGGCAAGAAACATAAATTTTTAAAACTGATGTATATTTACTAGTGTAATATTGCATATAGAATTAGTTATCTGGTTTGCCAGAGTTTCAAAGCTTGCTGTTTAATTGCACATCATTTAAATCTGATGGCCTGTGTTTTTAGTAGATTTATGCTTCTGTATTTCTGTTCAGCTTCTCCTTAAACTCTTCTGAGCTCCTTTGTGACCTACATGAATTGAAATATAGTCAGCTTAGTGCACTGACAAATGAAAATAGGTGACTAATGTCAATTGTCTTTTGATACTTCATACTCTGCTTGCCAAGAATGCCTCATGTTCTGTGATCATTTAAAATCCTACACGCTCAGAAAAGTCATCTTTTTCACAGACTGATTGCAGTCAGTTGTTAAAAGAATATAATCTTGAGCAAATGCTCACCAACAGCTACCCTTTTTTATATTTGCTTAGTAGAGGAAAAAATAATGAAGTAAGCCTGCAAAGAACCTTGTAGTCATATGGTCTGATCTCCTCTTTCTCCTATGTCGTTAAATCTCATACATGTAAAAGCTCTGAGGTTGGTAACCTACACTTGGCAAAAACCTGTCTTTCAGAAAAGTAATTTTCCAGGTTGGAAGATACAAAAACATTAAAAATTTCTTATTGCCCTCATGAGCTTGTTCCAGTGACATACTGTCAATTTAAGAAGAGAAACAGAGTGCTTCATTTGAATTTGTCTGACTTCAGCTTCTATCACAGCTTCTTGTTATGTTATTCTCTGCTAGATTAAAGAGCTCTTCAGAATTCATATTTTTCTCCATAGAGGTACTTATACGCTGTAATCAAGTCAATCTTTTTGATAGGATAAACAGATTGAGCTGTTTAAGTCTCACTTAGCAGCATTTTTCTTCAATTCTTAGATCACATTTTCAGCTCTTAATCTGCCCCCTCACCAATTTTTAAGTAATTTTTCAAGACATGGGCAAGAACACAGTATACAAGATTGGTCTCTTCAGTGATATATCCAGAGATAAAACTACCTCCCTGCTTCCCGCTCCCCTGATGCAGTTAAATCCTTCTTGAAGCGCTGTCAGTGAGGATTTACAATGAGTTGGTGACTACAACTCCTAAATAATTTTCAGTAAGTGTAGTCTCCCTTCACTACACAGCGCCTACAATCCTTCATACTCACTACAGGGATTTGCTTACCCCAGATGTATTTTGTTGGATAAGACCCAGTTCGCCGTTTATTACCCTTGCGGTTTCTGTCATCTTAGTGCCATTTTCTGATGTGATCGCCTTTTCTCAGAAACAGAGCTGTTTGAAGGTTGTACGCTGTCAGCTACATTTTGTTATCATTTAGACAAATCTTAGTCAATTTAGTATGTGCTTTAATGATATCGTGGGGTACTACGTCTTTCTTTCAGACTATCATTAAAGTCTAAAAACATCAATATGCACTTAGCCAAATGAGCAGTTTCACCAAAGAATAAATTTATAGAAGTTCAATGAGACCCAGTCTTCATAAAAAAGACTGGAATTATTTCTATTCCTTTCTTGGAGATCTTTTTGAATTAAATCTGTTATTCACATCAACTATTGATGCTGACCTACCTTTTGCTGTCAACATCTTTGTCATTTTCTGACACTAGCACCCATTTGCAATTTCAGAAGTATTCTATAGTCTATTACAACATCAGCAGATGAAAGCCCAAGTACCTGTCCTGAAAGGGGGACCAAAAGCTATCTAAGGCTGATGGTAAGGGAATGGTCATGGTTTCTATCTTTCTAAATTACTAGCAGGCTAGAGCAGTTCTTCATAGTCCCTATGAGACTACTTGTTTCTGTTGTAGTAGTGAAGTATTTACTAAACATATTTACAATTCCTGCATCAGCACAAACCATTCTGAAGCTATACTTACTGATGGGCCAATATCACGTTGGGCTCTATTATTTCTATTGGGCTCTGTGTTATTTCTAACACACTTAAAATGTCCTTAGCTGTTTCAACTATAGATTCACCTTGCCTGATAACTCTCCTTATCAGTTTTTGATATAGTAACTTGTAATTCGTATTAAGTGTTATTTATATAATTTATCTTTGTTTTCCATTTTATTCCTGAATGCCACCTTTGAGTTTTTAAGAGAAAGTACTACTTTTTGTGATTGAAGGATCAGAGTCTTTTGGCCATTTATTAAAGGCTTTTAAGAAAGCCATCTTTCAATGTTCTGTTTTTTTTTTTTTTTTTTTCTTTTTTCCTCCTGTCTGTCTTCTTTCCCTCACTACTTTCCTCAGCTTGAGGAAATTAGCTCTTCTGAAGCAGAAGAAATGCATGGTTTTGATTGGGGCTGTTCTTCATTTCCCCACAGTGAGTACAATCAGGCCATGAACACTTGTTCCCAGGCAACTACTAATTTTTAATTTAGTGATATCTACCATTTTTATCTATCACAGTGAAGCCAGAATACTTCTCTCTTGCAGTGAAGGATAGGACTACAAAATTACCTTGTTGTAGTTATTAATGACTTGGTGCATGCTGCAGTTGAAGCTAGACAATTTGTATCCTCACAAACAAGGAAAATGAGGATACTATATGTAAATAAATGTTTAATTCACACCTGAATATTTCAGTAGCTTCCAAAAATCTTTGCCAAACTTTAATCAGGCCTGAATTGTAATGGAAAATGAGCTGTGGGGGGCCTCCAGTAGTTAATTTTGGGGCACTTTCAGACTTTGCTGTAGGAACAGCAATAACACATGGTAAAAAAGAATTTTATTTTTTTTCTTAAGGCAGCAGTTATGAAAAATAAACGGACTAGAATTAAGAACACGTGTGTAGCACTGAATGGCATTGGTGTCCTGGAATAAACTGGGAGAATGAGGTCAGCCGCAGTTCACTCAGAGGCCTGGAAGTAGCCTTTGACAGCTGGTGATGCCGCACCAGGGCTCTGTAAGCCGAGGCACATAAGCACATTGTGTAATTTGGCAGAAAAGCCAGGAGCCTCCTAGGTCCTGACTGTTAGCACCACTGTTTCACCTGCCTGAAGGCTGCTGCTTTTGAGGCCACACACAAGCAGCAGCAGTCACCTTCCTTCAGGAAAAAAGGATGTTAGACTCCTTCCTTAACCTGCTGCAGCCTCTCTAATGTGAGCTGCCACCTCACCAAGGCCTAAGCCTGATTGCAATGTTTTAATTGCACTGCGATTCCTAAAATCGAATTGAAATGCTTCTCACACTGATTCTAGTATGGAATTTGTGCCAGGGGAGGTTCAGGTTGGATATTAAGAAGTGTTTCTTCTCCAAAAGAGTCGTGAAGTCACTGTCCCTGGAGGTGTTCAAGAACCGTGTGGCTGTGACACTAAGGGATGTGGTTAGCAGGTGGGTTGATGGTTGGACCTGGTGATCTCGGTGGTCTTTTCCAACCTCAATGATTCTATGGTCTAGCTCTACATTTGATTTAAAAAAAAAAAAAAAAAAAAAAAAAAAAAAAATGAAGATAGCAAAGCTCCCCGTGAGCACCAGCACAGCCTCTGCCACCGCTCAGCTCCCTAGTGGGCAACAGGTGCCTGGCGCCAAAGCCACTGCTCAGGGCTGCTGCCCCACGGCCATTTTCCCCCACCCGGAGGAGGCGGCGGCTGGCGGTGGGCCTGCGGCGCCGAGGGTATTAATAGGCGGCTCGGGGGGAGCGGCGAGGTCTGACGGGCAGGGCTGGGCGTCTGAGGGCGTGCGGGGCGAAGGCTCGGTCTCGATCGCAACGCGGCACAGGACAGCTCGACTAGTCGGTAGTGCCTTCCCTCATCTCCGGTCCGCGCGAGCAGAGGCGGCGGCTCCACCACGAAGGCGAGATGGAGGGTAAACGCTGCGGTGCCAGAGCCGCCCTCTCTCTCCTCTTTCTCCCCGCTCCAGTGGGGCTGCGGGCTCGGGCGCGGCGCCTGCCGGGGGAAGCCGAGCAGCGCCTCGCTCGCTCCGTGCCCCCATCGGGGTTTTAACCCCTTTCTCCGGGGTTAAAGGGGGTCCCGGGGCAGGGTGGGCCGCTGGGCCGGCTGCAGCCCGGCGGGCAGTGGGGTTTGAACTCCGGCGGGGCAGCAGCTTCGTGCGGATGGGTAGGGAGTGCCTGTTGCATCTCTCTCCTTCCTCTGAGTGCGGCTGGAGATGTATCTGAATGTTTGAATAAGGTGTAGTGCTTGCAACAATTACTGTAAAAGCATTGCGTTACAGGATGTTTGTTGAAATAAATTATCTTTGAAGACTGGCGCTTCTTTTTCTTTCCAGGCACTGGAATAAGGTAGGCAGGGCAGTACAGTGATGTGCTGTGACAAGACTGCTGATCCCCGTGGTCCTGGGAAGGGAGGAGTTAATCCCACTTCATAAGTGTATCGGCAGTCTGTGTACCTGCATCAGTAGGAAGATCATTATGTAATGGAAGACAGAAGTTGTTTGTATATTTATGGAAATTGGGAAGATGAGAGACTTATGGCTAATACTGTGGTGAGACATCTGGGGGAGCTAGGAAAGTAATTGACGGAGTTGTGGCATGCTTAAGCTCCAGATATGCCATTATTTGCAAGGTTAAGAAATGAGGAATACCTTGGACCTGTGAGTAAAAACTGGTTGCTAAGCCAGAAAAGAAGTGCTTGCAGTTCTGTGCTCTCCCATAAGACCAGCATTTCCGTGAGCTTCTCCGCTTATCACAAGTTGGGAATCTCTTGGGAAAATGGTCAGAATGACTTGGGGTTTCATGTGTTTCAATTTCACACTGAATGTGAATGAGTCTTTAAACAAGAATTTTAACCCCACGCTGAGAAAGTCTTCTCACTTATCTACCAGACGTTCAGTGTCCTGCATTCATGGATGAAGTAAGTCAGTGGCAATCTATCAGTGGAAAGATCTCCAAATAAAGCAATATATTTGAAAGAAAACTCCTGGGGGGAAAAATTATATAAATTTGAGAAATATAATTTGCTTTTCTTAAATGAATGAGTGTTGTGAAGTAATATGATGATTCTCTTAGTGGTAAGATACGTGCGGTTGTGCTCGGAATATGATCCTGTGCACGTAGCAGTAATGCTGCATGAATGGCAGTAACTCAAAGTGCCTCCCTTCAAATGTCGTTCATATTAATGTCCTCTGCCAAGACAACACCAAAGATAGGCTTCTGGTGGTCACTGAGACAGGGATCCCAGTTGTTCCTTCCAGGTCAGTAACAGTGTTCTTATTCAAATGTTGCCCAAAGCAGGCTACCAGAAACCTAATTTCCTTCCAAAACAATTGGCTTGTGCTGTTATGAGAGATGAGTAATAATGCAATCCCCTTGCACTCTGCTGCTGCAGGTTTTTCAGTCTCAGTACCTTGCTGCTGAGCAGCATGTATAACTTCTGCATACTTTTCCTCTCACGAGGAATTCTTCAGTTTTCCTGTTACCTTTGGTTACCTTTGCTGTTTTTTTGTGCTTCAGTCTGTCTGGTGAATAAAGTTCATGTAGGTGGGGCTGTGTTGTGGCTGAGGGTGTTGACTGTAGACTTGTTTGAGTGTTCAGGTGCTCTGCTTCTGTTTTCCTAAGCTGTTGGAGAAATGAAGGGTATGAGGCTGTTGCAGCAGTACCATTGGGTTTGCTTTGTGCCACTGCTGCAACTAGAAAAGTAGATACAGTTGCAGTGAGGAAATAGGTGCACTTCCTCATGCACTGAATTATTCTTGTCTGCTGGAGTTTTGGATGTAATAGGAGCACTTCTGGGGAGTGACAGTGATTTTTAACACCCTTAATGTATCTGAAATTGTGTGTTTGTGAGGTTTGTCTTGCTGACTGTGTCAGGTTTCTCTCTGAAGCTGCTATCCATGAGAGCAGCTTTACTGTGCAGGGATGAGTAAGAATCTGTGTTTCCTCTAACACCAGAGATGGCAAAGCCCTGTTTTTCAACAGGGACCAATCTGCAGAATCCCACTCCTAGCTGCAGAAGCAGATTCTAACTGCACGTATCCTTCAGTTATTTGGCATCAGTGAAGCTTTCCGAGGCTGTTCTGTCATGGAGAAAGTATAGAGCATTCTGTATTTATTTATTTAATTGGGGGATGGGGTGGGAAGATGGGATATTCCCTTCTATTAAGCTAGTAACTCTTAAGTGAGTTACTAGCTCATCGAGTACAGTAAATAGAGCTGGAAACCACATAAGGAAGGGAAGAAGCAGCTGCCACCATTTATAGCATAAGCTGCCTTTTAACATCAGAATCACTGGCTTCTGCTATGTGTATCGTATGTTGTGTTGTGTGATTTGAATTTGCCAGCAGAGCGGGGAGATGAGTCAGCAAACATTTTTCATGTAGTATGTTGCCATCTAAAGCAGATGTAATGTGAAGCATGGTAGAAATTGTGACTTTAAGGCTCCGGTAATATGACACTGGGGTTGGTATTTTGGTCAGGGCAGAGGGATAAGATCTCTTCTGTATCTTAAGATCTGCTTTGGTGGAAAAGATACTGGGATCTTTGAATGCTGCTTCATGAGATGAAGGAATATGCAGACTTGCAAGAAATGAAGTTTGCATCAAATAAAGCAATTCTGCATGAGTGTGTTCATTGTGCTTTAAAATTAGTACAGATTTTCTTGGCAGTTAATGAACATCTAGAAAAAAGAAGCTAAACTTGACTCTTGAGAAATTCAGTAAATGCTTGCATCTTTTAAGTATCGTTTATACAACCAAAAAATGTCACTTTCAAACATTGGAGGAATCTTATAGCATACTGATTAAACTTTTACTGCCTACTGGACAGTTTAGATTTCATATACTTTAATTTCCCTTGCTTTAAGTATTTCAAGCTGCCTGTTTCTGTAGAGACCATTTGTATTTCCTTAAGAGTTTATTAAATGCACAAAACATTAAAAAGGGGCACATTGAAATACGTACCTTTTGTATTACTGTTTTCTCTGCCCGTGGTCAGATTCAGGAAATTTCCTCTTCAGGCTTTGGAAAAACCAAAATCTCAGTTTCTTCCCTTTCTTTTTGCTTTGTCTTCTCACTAACTAGAGAGATCTTTGGGAGTACCTGTAAAGCATTGATGGTTAAGGAATCCCATCAGCACATAACTTAATTGTGGCCATTTTCCTCCTTATTCTTCTATCTGTGCACACAAGTTATCTTATTTTAACATCAATGGGGTTTATGAGGGACTAATGAATGGTTGTTTTGTGCATTGGCAGTGGAGATTTGTGTTGATGACATTGTTGAAAATGACAGGATAAATCGAAGGGTGATAAGTAATGATTTTCACTTGGTTCAGGTGTTTATGTCCATCATTATTACAGCTTCTTGAGTATATATAATCTTGGTTCTTCTTAATGGAAAAAAAATGTATTGAGTATTGAAAAATAGAGGTGTATTAAAGCAAAAGTCACAGGGCCAGTCTTTTTTTTCAGTGCCACAACTGATGAGGAGAAGTGGTTTGTCATGACCAAGGTCTTCTGTCCAGAGCTTTACAAAGGAATGGGTTAAATCTAGAGGATTTAGAACAACTTCTGGCTCTAAGGCTTGGGTGTCTCAGCCCTTCATCACATTTCACTTTATGCAAGCTGAAAAGCCTTTTAAATACGATCGTATCCATTGGCAAATGTCAAGGTTTCAAAGGTTGATTTTAAACTGCTTGGCACCCCTCCCTTAGCTACACTGTAAGACAGTTTGTCTCATTGAGCTGCTTAGATTTCTTTTTCTCCAGCAGACCTAATGTGGAGAGACAAGACATCCTGTGGCTACAAAGCTGCCAGACGTTTCACTGTGTTGTAACTATAGTCAGTGTTTAGTTGGTATTGTGATGTATGTGGTGAAAACTGCTTTCACTTTTGCACAAGATACGGTTTTAGCAGATGTAAAACTGTGTGTGTAATGTTGTAAAGCACTTGGCTGAAGACAGCAGGCACTGGTAAGAGCAGGCTGATACACTGAGCCCCTTGAAGCGCTCTTGCCATAGGGTTCTGGGCTGGGAAGCTCAGAGCCCTGAGCTCAGAATGTCTGCTAAGGAAGCTTCCCTGGCACCGAGTGACTTTGGTACTTGGAAGGTAAGCCAGGGATGTAATGAACATTACTGTGGAATAATAATTCACGTTTGCAGGTAACTACTGTGTAATACATGTTGCTAAACCTTAATAAGGTATTAATTAATACCTTAATAGACTTCTCTAATAAAGTTGCTGTACTGAACTGACCTGACTGGTGTACGTTGTTACCCAGAAAAATCCTGTCATATTCTCACTACACCTACTGCATTGTTTGGTAACCATTGAGCCCATGCCAATGTATAATGTGACAAAAAACTGTTCCCACTTGTTGAAGTGGAAAAAAGCAAGCAAGCAAGCAATGCTCTAAATACCAGATGTTTGGTTGCCAGTGATGATGCTGACCTGAACTGTCTGGTTAAAATGTTGGCAAAAACCTCCCAACATTCATTACCCATTTCCTACCTTAGGGGTGTAGTGACTCTGCCTTACCTATACAGGGAGTGCACTGTTCCACTGGTGAGCCTTAGCATGCATAGTGTGATCACCTCTGTGCGTCTGCCAAACATCATATGGACTGCTTACTTCCTAATAGACTGCCAGTGGCTTTTCAGAGACTGGCCACTCAACTCGTACTGTTTTGCTGTGCCTTTACTTCTCCATGAGAAAATCAGAAGCTACTATCGTGCTGTTGCTGTATGTTTTTTCTTTTGTACTCAGCAACCCACTGGTAGGCATTGGATTTGGCTTTAGGGTATTGTCAGTGTATATGCATACATGCATATATATGTAGGTAGCACTGAAAGTAATACCTCTTATTTATTTCCATGGAAACTGCGACAGACACAGAGAGCATAATAACACTATTAAATAGAGCAAATTCTAAGCTATGAAACAGTATTTTTCAACACAGTTACCACCATTAGCTGTGCATTTTTGCCAGTGATGAACCTGCGTACCACATGTGAAAAAAGCTGCACCAGTGGAGGTGACCCACTGTCAGCACTGCTGAAACTCATCACTTCACTGTGTCAACATCCTCTGTTCCGTCTACATAAACATTTACAAGCATTGATGGATGTCAATGGGTGCTATTTTTTCCTCATGGAGGAATTCACCTTTGCTTTAGATATACTTCCATGTCAGTCACCATTCTGTCTGTCTGCCCCTCTGCTGTTGTCTGTCACACAGCAGCGACATTTAATGGAATAGTGGTGGGAAGGTTCAACCTCTACTGCCATGGAGGAACCAGTGAGCAGAACTGGTGTGTCTGTGATCTGGAGAACTGTGGGCTGATCTGAACAGGGGCAGTTTCAGTTAACTGAAATGTCTAATTTACTGAAATTACAATCTAATATATGCACCATTTAAAGATCAAGTCTGCACAAGGCAGCTTTCTCCATTTGGAAATAGCATTGAACTACTTTGCTGTCCGTAAGTTACTAATAAATTATGAAGGCCTATATAGGAGCTGGTTAAGGAGCCTAATGTGCTGGAAAGTCACATCCTGATTTGCAGTGCACTGACTTCTCCATCTTAGTAAATAAGGGTATATGTCAGTGCAGTGTTGTAGACGTGAATTAGTGAACAGTAGTTGGAAATACTCTGCAGAAAACAAAGTGTGGAAGTTTTTATGATATTAAGAAAAAGCAAGAGGAAAAAAGTTGTTCTTAAGTGCAAATTGAATGTAGAGATAAAACTTCTTAAAGTGAATTCAGACTCTTATCTATTTTTGCATTTTAAATTCTGTTGAATCCCAGTAAACTGATGTAGTTAATTACTACTTTTTAGTTGAATTTTCGATGACTAGCATTAAAATTGTTTTTATATTATGACTAAACATATATTTCTTGCAGACTGTCATGCATTCATTTAAATCAAGTTGCAGGACTTCTGTTTTGAAAAAAAAAACTTGTTTTCACTTTAATTTTTTAAAAAATTATTATTATTTTTTTCAGTGGGAAGCAGAGAAATCTGCTGGATTCTTGACATTCAGTGTGGGTCGCCCACATATTGATCATTTGCGTTCAAACTCAGCCCCGTGCAGTTTCTAACCTTGCTATCAATGCATAGTGGCTGGTCTGACATGTCCACTTCCCAACAGGAAAAGGAGAAGACATAAAATGTTCATTATTAGTAACAAGCATCTAATTGAAGTAAAAGCCATTGTATGTGTCATGTGCGCTCTACTCTGTTGGCAGAGGTTAAAGTTGAAAATGTGAGCTGAGAGAATTTTGCTGCAGTCAGGAAGTTAGGATTTCCATTTTGTTGTTGGCATCTGCTATTCCTTAGTTTTGTATCGAGGTGAATTCGAATTAGCCACAGCCTCTTTTCCTGTTTGGAAATATTGCAGCATTAATCTTTCCTTCATTTATTTCTTCGAGGTACCAAAATGCTGCTATTTCATATTAATGTCTGTCCCTGAGGTTGGCCTACGTAAAGATTGCATTCATTCTCCTGACCTTTCCCTTTGGAATGGGAAATCCAAGTGTGGGAAAAGAATAGGACCCGTTTGTTGTGATGATGCCATGCAGTGCCAGCAGCATGCTCAGTGACTCAGTTGAGCAGCCTTTGAATTCAGACAAAGTGCTTTTGTCTTCCTCAGATCCTGTCCCATAAAGGTCACTTCTGCATCTATACAGTCGAAGCAAACCTTCAGTGGGAAGTGCCCAACTTGTTCCTTGTCCGTAGGTCTTGTCTATGAGCCTGCAAAACAGTGTAGGAAACCTTCCATGCCTGCGCATACTCTTTGTGTCTGGGTAGCCTTCCTACATTAAACGAGGTGGTATGGAATCTCTGTTCTGAAGTTCACTTGTTCTCTTGACACGTAGAAAGAAAAGAGGTGAAAAAAGAATAAAAGATCTAGCTGTGACTAGATCATGCAGGATAAAGAAATTTAAGGTGTGTTTCTGATTGATACTGGCAGCGATTACTGCATTTGTTACAAAGCAGAAGGCAGTATTTGGTCAAAGCCAGCTTTTTCCCTCTCTTGAATAGTCAGTGGTACTAGTACAGTATAAACTGAATAGGATTTGGCTCTGGCATTCAGGCACAAGCCGCTCTTTCACAACCGCCCCTTCTGTTTCTGTCTTCCTTGTGAGCAATAAAGCCTTCTGGGCCTTTTACACTACTCCCCCGAATGTTGTCAGAATATGCCAAGTATGAGGCTACAGTTTCTTTTTGTGGCACAAGAGTTTAACAGAGAAAGTTTCTGTATGTTTGTGGAAACACAGATGCAGCTTTTTAAGTACTCAGTGGTTCCTGCATACTGATGGAACAACATCTGAAGAAATGTTTATTTTTTTCTCTGTGTTATTTCAGCTGCCATTAATTTGTTTTCTGCTGGGAAAATAATATTGATCATAAAAATGACATGTTAGTTAGAAACTCTTAAGTTTCTATAATACAATATTTCATTCAGAATGAAATGTCAGAATTATGAGTTTGATTCTACTCCTGCTGTAGCCAAGGGATAAATCCCCAATTACGCTCAAGCGGAGCAGGATCAAGTCTTCTCTTTTGCAGGAGAGTATCTTGAACAGTCAATAATCCTTAATCTCTGATTTAAGACATTTTCATTTGTTAAATTTTTTGTTCTGTTTCATGCCTGATGCCAGTTGGCAGAAATGGCATTTGATACGCTTTCTGGGAGTCTGTCTTCTGAGTCTGCTTAGGAGTCTGTTTCTGTAATCTTAAATGAAAAAGACTGTATTTACTGCTGCTACGCTTCTAAATTGTTTGCATACCATGTTAACAAACCGAAAAAAGAGGAGCATATGGGCTTCATGTGGAACAAAGGATGACTGGTTACATTAATGCAGTCAGGTGTTTCTGAGACAAAGATATGCAAAAGGCCTAAAATATTTCAAGCATCATAAATGTATTTATTTATTTCAACGGAAGTGCAGCATAAATTATTTGCTAGTAAAGATAGCGGGAGTGTTTCTAAGCTGTGCTCTGGGAAGACATCTTTTAATTTGAGAGCTGTGACATGAAAACTAAAACAAGAATTTTTCTCAAGGTTCACACATCCAAAGCAATAAACTGGTTGTAGATTCTTTTTTAAAAAATACATAAAACGAAAAGCAATTTTAACATCAACTTCTATTTTGAAAATTTTGGCCTTTTATCATCCACTTGGCTTTCCTCTCAATACTTTTGCTGCAACCAAGAGGAGAAAAGTTTATTTCTAAGTGGAGTTTAGGAGTCTCATAAAAGTTCCAGAGTTCAGTTGTAAGTAGAAAATTAAGTATAAAAAAAAAATCGTGAGAGGTGGGAGCAGTATTTATATCCAGTGGCTGTTTCCAAACCTGAAATCCTTTAGTTCATAATATGAGTATGTTTTTGTTCATTTTAGATGTTAATTGAGAAATAGTTTTTTTTATTACATCAGTAGCTATGAAAGTAATACCTCCTATTTATTTATATTGGAACTACAACAGATACAGAGAACACAATAATTCTATTTGATAGAGAAATGTCTCAGCTAGAAATTCTGTTTTTCAACACACTCACCACCATTAGCTGTACATTTTTTGCCAGCAATGAACAAGAGCCTGCATGCCACACCAGTGAAAGTCTGCACCAGTGGAGGTGACTCACTGTCACCATTACTGAAATGCACCACTCATCACTTCACTGTGCCCACATCCACTGTTTTGTCTACATCAACATTTACTAGCATTGATGAATGTCAGTGGGTGCCATTTTTTCCTCCTGGAGGAATTCAGCTCCACCCCTTTGCTTCAGATGCACTTTAATGTCAGACAGCATTTTGTCAGACTGTTCCTCTTCTGCCATCTGTCACACAGCAACAACATGGAGTGGAATATTGGTGGGAAAGTTCAGCCTCTACTGCTGTACCACCACCATCCTTCTCTGATGTCATGGGACAACAGAATAAAATAGGAGACATTACTTTCATATTTTAATTGCATAATTGCATTAATTGCATAAAGCTGTGTTACAGGGCAGAATTTAGCTCAGCAAGTTCAGATTGAATTGGCAGGTTGTCTTGGTCGATGACATGGTCGTCAGTGCCCAGAACTTGAGCATTAACAGTTAAACTACCAGTGCCCTACATGAAGTTATGACGTGGAATACCGAGAACAAAAATCACAAAACCATGGCACAAGTAATAATGGAAAGTTTGCAAATGTTAAATAACTCCAAGGTGCATTATTTAAGGAATATAATGTGGGTTAAGTCCTGAACTCTTTAGCAGAGATTTAATACAGGTAAATTGCTGTTGAAATGAAGGCTCTTTTCCCTCCCTTTTTCCTGACCCCTCTGCTTTGCCTTTCTTTCATAGACTGTGCCTGAGGCCCAATGCAGGTGTGTGGACAGTAGGGCTGGGGTAGCACCCATTTTCCAGAAATTTCTTTCTCTTCAGGCTTCACAAAGTGTCCTTTGGAGACTCTAGAACTGTCTGCAAAGGTCAGTAGACTTGCTTCAGATACAAGGCTGTTGTTAGACCCATCACCCAGCCCCTAAAGACCTGACAGGAAATGTAACATAAGGTTCTGCACTTTCTTTACAATGACCTCTTCAAGAAATTCTGTGAAAAGTCATACAAGTGCTTGTATTGCATCTCTGTGTGAAAGTATCAAAAGTAGGGCAGATGGAGTTACCAGCAAAATCTTTTAGACAGCTTTGGTTCTAGCAGAGACAGCAGAGGAAGAAAAGGAGTTAGAATTCTCTTGCTCCACCATTTTTGGGGTATTTCTGTAATTAGAAGAAGTATCAACAGATACTTGTTCAGATCTTGTCCTCTTTTCCACAGCAACAAAACGCCATTGATATAGACCTGGGGATGTTAGCATCTGAACATGAGCTAGCAGTAAGCCTGGGTGGCCAAGAAGGCCAGTGGGAGCCTCGCCTGTGTCAGAACTAATGTGGCCAGCAGAGTAGAGGAGGTGACTGCCCCTTTTTATGCAGTGCTGGTGAGACTGCACCTATAAACTGTGGTCAGTTCTGGGTCCCTCGTTGCAGGAAGAACACTGAGTTGTTTGAGCCTATGTAGAGAATACAATGAAGCTGGTGAAGAGACTAGAAAACAAGAGACGTGAAGAGAGGGAGGGAGCGAGCTGGGGCTATTTAGTCTGGAGAAGAGGAGACAGAGACCTTGTAACTATCTACAGCTACCTGAAAGAAGGCCGCATTGAAGAGGTTGTCTACCTCTTTTCTCAGGTGACAGGTGGTAGAACATGAGGAAATTATCTCAAGTTGCACCAAGGAAGATTTAAATTGGACACTGGGAAGGATTTCTTCATGAAAGAAGTGGTCAAGCATTGGAACAGCCTGTCTGGGGAAGTTGGTGCAGTCCCCAACCCTGGATGTATTTAAGAGACGTGTGTGTATGACACTAAGGGGCATGTTTAGTGATAAAACTTGGTACGTCAGGTTGGCAGTTGATTTGATGGTCTTTTCTAATGTAGATAATTCTGTGATCTTGAGGAGATGGCAAGGTCGAGTTTTTCCATGTTTGTTCTAAGCTGTGGTTAGTACTTAAGGGGTTCGCTTATACAGAAAAGAACTGACACTTAATCCAAAAATAGTCCCTGTTCTATCCACTAAATGGCCTATTGCCTTCCCATTTGTTGTTAATACCTGGTGTTTTAGGTCTTGCAAAATTAACCTACTAGCTTATGTTTTCAGAGAGAAACCTGTAAAGCTTCTTTAAAGCTACAATTTCTGTCTAGTGCTCCTGCTGTGGTGTGCTGGGCAGCTTGACGAGAGTTTAGCTTTCTGATGTAAGGGATTTTCTCTCTTTGCTTGTTGAAAATGGAGTATTGTTTACATGCTAGCTCTGTATCTGTCCCATGAGAACATTTGCCTCTCCTGTAACAATGTGCAAAATGTTCTGCTCAGGAAAATGTTGTTTTGGATTAAAAACAGAAGTAATTTCAGAAATGCAGAAGCTTGATGTCTTGTTTATGGGAAACTTGAGGTTCCATCACTTGCTGGAATTTGATCTCATTTGTAATACCTGTCCTAATAAGTGAAAGTGAAGTGAACAGCTGCTCTGAGTTACGGGATTGACAAAGTTTCTTTCAGTCAGTGGACCCTGAAGGCCTCCACCTTTGTAGACACTGTTGTTCTATATAATCCTGTACAGGCACAATGAATGCACCTGACTGCCCTGCAGTCTTCTGGAAATTCAGCTGTTTGTGTACACCTGTTAAAAAGCCACCTTGCTTCTGCAGATGGTAAAGTTGTTTCAAGCATAAGATTTTCTCCTTCATGTGTTCTTACCCTTCCAATATTTTCACTGTAGCACCAACTGAAGAAGACCCTCCAAGGCAATGCAGCCTGACCTCATAGACTGTAGCTATTCTAGGGCTAGATTTGTGTACTGATGCTATGTGTAATCCAGGTAATTTGGATATAGTAGTTACCTCTTCTGCCTTCAGTGCTGTTCTCTTTCAGATGTCTGTTCCCTTGGTATCTCCTAATGTCTCACTTTCATCTTTACCCTCATGTTGATTAAAACTGGCATTCTAATCTTGCAGTAAGAAATCAATACATGAAATAGATACGCGATTGTCACTGATGTCCTGTCTCTAGTAGGCACTTTGGATGTGCTTTTGGAAGTAATGTAAAGGGAGTAGTGCTGTGCTTATGCAACTCATCAGGAGAGTGTGTCACAGATGACGGTGAGGGAGAGGAAAGAGGTCACCAATGGAGAACTGAATAAAAAAGTTAATATACGTAGCAAAAAATGCTCAAGTAGGTGACTGAAGTCACCTAAGATAGGGGGAAAAGAGGGTTCAGGTATGTGATATTAATGTGTTATTTTCATGGAGGTGGAATCAGTGAAACTTTGCAGAGGACACAGAGGACTCTATAACACGACTGAGTGAAGCTGGGAATGTATCATGGAAAAAAGAGAATAGGAAAGAAACATTTTCAGCTGAGAAGAGTGTCTGTTATCTCACACTTCCTTTCTGTTTATCCAGCTGTATCATGCTGAGGACCATACTTGTGTTTTCTTCTGAGGTTGGAAAGTGCACTGCATGCTTTCGTATGCTATAGAAAACAGTGGATACCATGCAGTTGGCTGTTATGTAATATCAGTCTGGATCTAAAGTAATACAGAGTGGTTGTATTTGTCTGTAAAGAGGTTTCCAACAAAATCTAGGATTTTTGTACACATGAAAAGACAATGTGAATTTTATTTCCTTATGTTCACTGAATCTTCAGCAATGAAAGAATGTTTTGTAGCTTAGGATGACCTGGCCTTGTCTAATGCAGAGGTTTGTTGTTTTTTATCTTCCAGCTAGTACTTGCAAACAGGATGTACTCCAGAAGAAGAATGCTGTCTTGGTGGATGGAGTCATCCTGAATGGTCCAATAACTGATTCAAAAGCAGGAGAGAAGTTTGTGGAAGAGGCCTGTAAGATCATAATGGAAAAAATAATCCAGAAAGCTGATGATGTTACAGAAAAGGTAAAGTCATAGAGTGTTGTTGAAAAGTTGCAGCAGAAATAATGAACAATGAATAATTTTTTTCAGCTGTATTTTATTGCACTTCAAGTAGAATCAAAATTGCTTCTAGTCTGTGGCAGTTCAAATTTTAAAAACCTTCCAGTAACATGGCTAGCATACTACCTATTTGCCAGAAACTAAAGCTTTATTTATTTATGTTTTGTCTCAGAACACAGTGCTGACTTTCTCTGAGCTGACAAATGGGTGTAGTGCATTTCCTGATTTGGTTGTGGGGAATTGTTTATTCCTCAGAGGCACTGGTATGAGTGAGGGAGGGACAGTGAATGTGGTACTACTGCAGAAGGGAATATAATGAGATTGCCCTGGGTTTCAGAGAAACCCTGCTAGAGTGGATGTGTTGGAAGGGCACTAGAAAATAAAACATTATTGCCTTTGGGCACGCACAGATTGCTCCCATCCCTGGGCAGAGCAGCATTTGAAAGTGTTGGGACTACAAAGCCTTAGCTAAGAGCAAAATATGACCAGTAGGCCTCTTTCTCCTAACTGGGACATGTGAGCCATGAGCAAGATAATTGGGTGACTCAAGGCTGACTCTTTACGTCCGTGCATTCCAACTGGCACACCTTCTCCTCCCAATCTTTTACATCTTTCTGCCTTCCATATTCTGATTTTTATGGTCAAGGAATGTCTGGGGTGCAATAAAACCAAGACGACATGAGACCAACTTAGCAGACATATATTGTCTTGATGGCCTGCTGCATTCCATGGGCAGTTCTGAATGTGGTACTTACCTGGCACTTCTCTTACAGCCTTCCTTTTACCTAACCTGTTCACTGTTGGTGTATCCTATTTACTCATCATTAGGTTTGTGAATGGCGGGCCCCTGAAACACTGAAGAAGATTCTTGATCTGGAAATGAGAGACACTGGAGAATCTCATCAGAAACTCTTGCAGCTCTGCCAGGATGTGATACAGTACAGTGTCAAAACCAGTAAGAATGCAATTTCTAATGAAGTTGTTTTGTAGTATACTAACCTTGGAAGATAGGATAATGTTTATATATCTCTACTATCTTCCAGAAAACTAGGGATTTGAATGCCTGCTTTCTATCTGCCTACACAAATATACAAATATTTGATTGTGTTTCAGTTGTTTGACTGCATGCTGGTCACCGTAGGTGTCTGTTATTGCCCAGAAGGTGTAATCAAAGAAAACTAATCAAAACCTAATTATCATAATGCTGTTGATGTTAACAGTAGATTCTGTCCTCTCGAGGTCTTGTGAAATTTGCCTAGACGTATATGATATAACAGACAAAGAAACTGGAAAGATCTTTGTATGTAATTTTGTGCAGTGATGAGTGGAATCACCGTCACTGCCCTTGGACAAATAAGAATGCATTCTTTGTGATAATTATCCTGTGTTTACTATTGCTTTCTATTGAGCAATAGTCTTATAGGATGTTAATTTGCCAACAGGCAGTAATTCCCATTCCAGACTCTGTAAGAAGAGAACCTGCAGTGTTTCAGAGATCGTACACGACATCTCTGCAAGAGTGGTTCTCTATGGGTAGCCTTTCTGCAGTGTGTGAAGTATAATGTAAACTTAACAAAAAGGGATGAATAAGAAATAGTGTTGTTTTCAGAAGCTCATGATTTCAAATGTGGCATAACTTGGGCTGTATTTTGGAAAGTGAGAAGGTTATGTAATATAATTTCTGTGCATTTCCAAGGCACATTCCTTCCTACTGTTTCTATTGCTACTGTAAGGAAAGCAATAAAATGATTTTGAGGATGAACCTATCTTTGAAAACCACGGAAAGGCAGTAATACCGATCTAAAGGGGCAGTGTATTAATAATACACGGATATAATTACTGAGTTAATGGAAGGCATTCTGATTATCTTCTGCAAATTGCCTTCAAATTTTCATTTGTTATGCTTAGAAAGAATATTAAATAAGAAAAATATGCGGTGTAAATAGTTCTTAATCTAAGTATAAACATGCATTGAAGCCTTGAGTGTAATGGGCATGGAGTCATACAGCTTACCTGATTTTACATGTTTTACTGTTTAGGAAAACTTGGCTGAATGTCCATTGCATCTCTGAACACCACTGTTAAAGGCCTCTGTACATACTCAGTTGTCAGTCACTTCTTTTTGATCTTTAAAGCTTGTGAATAATCCATGTTTGTTCTGTGCGCTTCTTACATCAGCCTTATTTTGGGTCCTAAAAATGCCTATAACTTTTACTTTCAAAGGATTGTCTAATTTAAAAAAGGACAGTAAACCCGTAAAATATTGAGAGAATGGGGGAGTGAATCATGGTTAGCAGGGATCAGCATTCAGCTGAGAGAACCTGTGATGTATTCTCTTCTCATATACATTCTGTTCCTGCTTGCTTTTCATTTTTATATTTTCAGATCATCCAAGATTTTACAATCAGCTGTACGCTGGAATAGATTATTACTCATTAGTGGCTCGTTTCATTACTGAAGCATTGAACCCAAGTGTGTAAGTGCAGTTCCTTGTACTCATATTGATGAATCTTGCATGCTTTTTGAAGTAACGTCTTCCTGACCACTATCCCTTCTTCTCCCCCTTGTAATTTTTTCCCCTGTTTTCAGTGTTCCAGAGGAGGTAGGAATTGTGCAGGAATTTGGGAAAGAATTTGGTCTAGTTTGTCTGAATAGCTCACCAGAATCTTGGCTAAGCTGATGATTTTTCTAGTTTGTGATTTGAGGCTTAAGAGATTTTTTTTTTAAACACTTTTAAACCCAAACTTTTTTTCTCCTTACTTTGAGAATAAAAATATCAAAATGAATTAATCCAACTTAGTTGTTTATTTCCTTTGATGTGCTCTGCACAGAGTTGAGTGCAAATGATTCCTGTCTACTATTTACTCGCAAATGTAAAGTCTAAACAAAAAGTGATAGCTGCTTGCAATAGATTATTATTGCTGAAGTTTAAGCATTATGATCTTTGTTAAAATCAAACTCTGTGGTATTACTGTGAGAGTGGAATTGTCATTGTAATGCTCACAGGAACTAAGCAATTGCTCTGTGGGTCACGTCTATAGTCTTTTCAGTTTAGAATTTTACTTTTGATGGCAATCAGCTTTTGATAAGTAAGAGAAAGGTACAAAAAACCTCTATCTAATTTTGACATGATGTTGTGGCATGAGTTCCGTAATCTTAATACCAAACATGTTCCTTTTATTTTTTGTTCAGATATACATATGAAGTATCACCTGTATTTCTGTTAGTGGAAGAAGCAGTCATCAAGAAAATGATTGAATTCATAGGCTGGGAAGAAGGTGATGGCATATTTAATCCAGGTAATAACAATTCAGATTTTCAAAAGAAGTCATGATACATCTGATACAGTAATTCTATGAACATTTGATTTGTACAGAATATTTGAAAATGCATGTGAAATCCAGTGATGCACAGAGGAAACTATTGTGTCCAGGCTCCTTTTTTGTATTCTACTAATAATTCTATGAATCTGATCAGCAGCTTGACGAAAGAAGTTCTGTGTGAAATATAATTGTAGAAAATGAATTGTTTGGAATGGAAGTCCTTCCTGACCTTACTAACAACAGCACCAACAGCTGGATTGCACTGAGTCATTTGATGACAGATAGAGAGCTGATGTAGTTGCTAGACACCAACCAGTTGCTCCTAGAGGCACTGATGTATTTATTCTGGCTATCACGTGTGGGAGCCAGAGTCTGAACTTTGACAGTTTTTTGAAATGTTACAAATAGGCCAATCAAAGAAAGATTTCTTAAGCTTCTTGATAGGTCACGTTTTTTAAGTGTTCTGTAAGGCAGCATTCCAGCTCCATGTAAAGAAATAATAAAACATCGTATTATTCCATAGATTGTTCAAATTCCAAGTTACTATATTGAATGTGAAGCTTTTGTGGCTAGGTTAGGGGTAGAAAAAGATGCTAAATGAGGAAATGGATTTAGTGCTCCACTTTCAAAACCAAGACAAGGCTAGGAATTCTACCCTACGTATGAATCGTGGAAAAATAAAAAAGATATAAACCAAAACTCTCTGGAAAACTTGTGAAAAAATGTATCAGTAACATTGATTTCTTCATTTCAGATACAGTGTGTACTTTCAGTAGAACCCTTGTCTTTACTGTAGAATTAATTCTAACTTACTGAAATACTGAAATAGATAAATGAATTATGCCTTTTAATGATAGTTTTAGATAAGACATTCCTTCTTCTTTTTATTATTTTTTAAGTAAATAAATCTAGATCACACCTTGCAGATTGCACTCACCATGGATTTTTATTTTTATTTTTTCCTTGCGATGCTCTGGCTGCCCAGGAGATCTCCTAGGCTACATACAATACAGCCACAGTTCAACTGGTGCTGCTTTGGTGTGTGTCAGAAGGTGTTGTTGCAGGGTGTTCTCCATCATGGAGGACTGTTTAAGCATAATTCTTACTTCTTTGGGAAATACCTCCAAGGAGCATTCA
This sequence comes from Centrocercus urophasianus, assembly GCF_019232065.1. Classification (NCBI taxonomy): domain Eukaryota; kingdom Metazoa; phylum Chordata; class Aves; order Galliformes; family Phasianidae; genus Centrocercus; species Centrocercus urophasianus. The sequence goes on from NW_024884711.1 coordinate 8,862,803, forward strand.
AACCAGCTCTGTTTCCATTCATGATATAGTTCATTTTATATCTGCAGGTTTTTGGGGGAGGAATTAAGTTACAGTAAATGCATCTAGAGCCTAGTAGTTTGGGGTTTTTTTGTGGGTTTTTGTTTTCTTGTTTTTTTGTAATAGACTAATCACTCAGAGATAGAAAAGATGCTAGGACTGTGATTAATATGATACTTGTATGTCTTTGATTTCAGGTGGCTCTGTTTCTAATATGTATGCTATGAACTTAGCAAGATACAAGTATTGTCCAGAGATAAAAGAAAAAGGGCTCTCAGGTTTGCCAAGACTAGTCCTGTTCACTTCGGAAGAGGTAAAAACAAAAAAGAGCTTCTTAAAGCATTTAACAATTAATTTTATTTTTCAATGGCTACATAATTATAACATTCACATGTCTGACTGGGGTCCTGGTACAATGAATTTGCCATCAGTGGATGATGCAAAATATCAGAGCTATCTGGACAAGTCTGCTGATAAATTTCCCTACAGAAGCTTTCTTATTGTCCAAGTAACTTTGGATGTTCTTGTTCCTGGGAGAGGCTGATAGAAGAAAAGACTGCGTGGGGTAAACCTGAAAGCAAAGCATGTGGGGTGTTGTGGAGATCTACAGTTTACAGTCTAGCAGGATCCATGCATAGGTTTCAGAAATTTTTCTTGCAAGATGTCAAAGTTTGTATTGAGCTGAATGCCTCCAGACCTGTGAAATGGCTCTCTGCAGCTCCCACTGGTACCTGTATCTGAATTTGCTATGGTAGAGAACAAAACCTACCATAAAATATTTGGGCAAATTCTTCTGGATCTCTAGGCAGTTCTTCTTTAAATAATTGAAAATATGTGGTTATTTCTGAAGTTTTTGAGTAATAACTGTTCAAACTGTCTGTGGGAATTGGAGATATGTCCATACATTTATTCTGAAGCTAATTTCTTTTTCTTTAGGGGCTCTTTTCTCTCACTTCTCCAGTTCTGATTTTCTCATTGTGCAGAAGTGTTATTACAAACTCTACTGAAACACAGAATCAACCAGAAAAAAAAAAAGTTGAATTACTTTTAAGGCAGTGTTCTTGATCTGTAATACTTCACTTGATTCACAAAACCGTGTTGTAATTAGTGATTGCTTGCTGTAAGACTGCCACTTTTAGCAGGTAGATATTGTGACTGGTCAAAGACATCTAGTTTTAATTCTTCATTTTGAGGGAGGATGGTACATACTGATGTATATTTTTGATCCATCTGTACAAATTTTGCTACCTTTTGCAACTAGTTTAATTCAAATATGTCCTGTTATTAAGAGTGTATTTAATAAATGCCCAACAGTAAAAAGAAGTATGTAAGTGCTTGTGTCAGTCTTCATTTTTTATTATTTGTTTTTATTTTGATGCTGCTTTTGTATAGAATTTTACTGTTGTTTTTGTTCTGCAGAGTACCCAGAAGGCATAGACCTGTTTTGTGTTGTGTAAGCAAATGATTGAAAAAAATGATAATAGCGAAGTTGCAACCTGTGTTTAGCTTTAAAGTGAGTAAGGCAGATAGTGTTGGCATGGAGAAGTAATGAGGCTTTAATGAAATGAGAGTATTGATAAGGAGTCAAAATGCACTGTCAGCTCCAGGCACTCTAGTTGTAGGGCTTTGCTTCAATGCTATTGAAATAAAATGATTTTTGTTTTGCTTTGAGTTGCCAAGTCCCACAGTTTCTGTCTGGCAGTTGGCAGGCTGAAAGAGCAGGGGAGTGCATGGAGTTGTCAGCGACTTAATGTTATGTGACCTGGGGACTATGTATACTTTGTATGTTTGTAGTTAATATGAAGTTCTGTGTTTAGTGTGTGGCCTACTGAAGGTCCTCACATGCTGTATTTGGCCTTCAGCAACAAAAGTGCTCCTTTTTACTGCAAGTAAAATACTAAACTACTTTACGGTCATGATATTCCATGAAGATGGTACTCTTCTATAGCTCTCTTGCTGGACAATTACAGAGTGATTCCTCTTGAGACCATTTCAGTAGTAAGAAGTTGTTAAATCTCACTTTCCTGAGGCATGATTAGTGTTTCTGTAGAATCTGAATACAGCTATAGTTGTAGACAGCAACCCACCTGCTTCATTTATTATTATCATTATTATTATTATCATTTTTCTCCATTTGAGCTTTATTCTGACTCAAGAATGTATTGCATTGATCTGAAAGGTAGGAATTTGCTAAATTTGAGGTAACTGAGGGTAGAAGAGTGTATGTGTAAACTGTTGAAATGTATGTGTTGATATGAGACTGGAACAGGTTGCCCAGGGAGGTTGTGGAGTCTCCTTCTCTGGAGATATTCAAGACCCACCTGGACACCCACTTGTGTGTCCTGCTGTAGGGAACCTGCTTTGGCAGGGGGGCTGGACTCGATCTCTGGAGGTCCCTTTCAACCCCTACGATTCTGTGGTTATGAGTAGTTTTTAGATGCAAAGGAATTAAATTCGTCCTTGATCATGAAAGTAATAAAATGGAAGAACACAACTTTAACTCACAGTGTTGCCCCCTGTTGAAATTACATGAGACAAAAATGAGTAATAAACCAATCTCATAATAATGTAATTGCTTTATGCAATCATGTTTGTAGGAAACTCTTCAAAACCAAGAGAAGACATTTATCTTCTCTTTTAATGAGCTCATGGGGAAAGTGAATTATCTTTGCAAATCTTATTCGAAAAAGAAAACTAACTGTCTAGCTGTAGTTAACACAGTACAGCATCACATCTTAAATGTACTGTTTTGGTTTGATCTTGTGCTTTTTGGCATTCATTTCTCACTCCTAATGATTACAGAGTTAACATGTCCAATCAAAACTACAAAAGAAAAGGCAAAAGTAATCTCAACTTTTGGTATGAAAAATTATTACTTGATATCTTATATGTAGTATAGATACAAATAATGTTTTATCTGAGTATTGCTTTCTCCTTATTGAAAGGACACTATGAACAAATGAACTATTTTATATTGTTGTGACCAGAGCTGCTAATGTTCTCTGTTTTCTTCTTAAAAGAACGTGGTGTGATTTAGGTTTATGTAATGATGGTGAAAAAAATGAAGTTCATGTATGTTTTCTAGCAATGTAACTGAAAGGTTACTTTGAAGAAAAGAAAGCACATTTCAAGGCAGTGTTGTAATATACAGTCACTTTTCTGTCCTACTGTAGACTTATCAAATTTTATCAGGTCTTCAGTAGGACAGAAGGAGGAACAGAAGTTCTTGTAAAGGTGAGAAATAATACACCTGGCAGCCTGTTATGTTTTAGTGTCCTCTCTGTTCTTCCCTCTCCTTCTGCTCTTTAGTATAACCTCTCAAACGCTCAAGTCTCTTATCTTTCTCTCATTCTTGTGTACCAGTTTTAATAATAAATTATTTAGTGAGGAGTACTTTACTAATACAGTTATTTTGTAATTCTACAGCTTTCCAAATCTGAGACTGTATTATTTCTAGTGGTTCATACCTTTCATTTGACCCTAATGGACAGAAATCAGTGATACAGACCTTATTTTCAACAATTTGCTAAATAGCTTAAAGCATCTCCAAATTTCCATGATCAACACATTGCCACTCTACAATCATTATTACCATTATTGATGCCATGTAAGACTAATTATCTACCTATGTATCTTGTAATTTTTGTGGAGTTGAAATGAACGTGTCCTAAAGGCTTTGTGAATGTGTCACGTTACAAAAGTAAGCATTCTTAGAACTAACTGATAGTATCAGGTAGTATTTTTGTATGCCTTTAAAAAGTGTGCAATGGTGAGGAGAAAAGCTTTTTGTCAAAATGAAAAAGAGCCCTTTGAGATGATCCATCTCATCAAAATAAGCGTGACAGGCTTTAATATCCTTAATATATTCATACCCACACATTAAAATGTTGTACATTTTTCATAATTATGTTCTGCAGTAACTCCATTTGTGTGAACTCTCTGGAAGAAAATGGAATTAATTATCCACCTGGTTTCACCTCCTATCTGAAAAGTAACAATTCTAGACATTGTCACGGTTGCTGGAATAAGGCTTGTTTTAACTCTTCAGTAATAATGTGTAAAAAAATCCAATTTTATTTTTTTAGAAGTAATAATCCCAGACTTGGGTAGTCTTGATTCTGAGAACTGTGTAGTCCTATGAGATGCTGAATGCTCTCAAAACTTGCTCCATTGGTTTGAGTGGGTAAACATTTATCATGTTGCAGGGTGTGGAGAGTTTGAGATCTCAGAACAAGTTCAGATTAAGGTTATTGTGTCTTGAATTCCCGGGCTACTCTTGAAAATGGGTTAAGCTGTGTGATATGAGTGTGCTCTTATTTTGGAATGATACAGAAAACTGTTACACTGAAGAACGGTATCCCTGTAGAACTGCTTCCACTTTATGAAGTTGAACATTGGAAATGCAGGAAGCTAAAAGATCTTAAATATTTAACAGAAAAAAAGATTGGACAGTCTACAGAGTGGACTGTGAGCTCAAATGTCCTTCTTATCTGAGTAATTTTATCATTCATTGATTGACTAAAAGCCCATTTCTGATATCCTTCGAGCAGGTGAAGGGGCATCTTTTACAGTCACTTTACAGGCTTCGTACACAGATGCCCTTTATTCGCTTCAAAATGAGAAGCACGCTGTGTCTATTGGTGTTCATTTGCATTTGTTCATAGACGTCTTTTTGACAAGACGTAACTAAAATTCTTTGATAAAATACTAAAATATAGGCTGGTTCAAACTGGAACTTTTACCATAATCCATACTGATTTAAAGACGTCTGATGCACTAAGTGCCATCTAAAGTCTGCTTGCTTTCATAATGGCTTCCAAGATCCAAATTCGTGTGGACAACCTTGGTCTAACCACCAAGATTTTCAAGGATTTGAAAGCCTTGAAAGTCCTGATTGTACAAACTCTAAAAATTTTATTAAGTCTTGGAACTTAAACTCTGTGATCTTAAGAACAGAATTGCTGAGTCAGACCAAAAGTTGGTTTAACGTAGGTATCCTGTCTCTGACAGAGTCCAACAGCTGTTGTTTAGAAAAAGCACATAGAAAAAACGGAATTATGAAGTGGTAGAGAGAGATTATCTTTGTATACATCCTGATTAAGAGTCCAGTTTCCAGGGGTGGTTCTTTTGGATATTCAGACCTATAAGCTGCCTCTGGGCTGCTGAGTTCAATAGCCTTTAGACCTTTCTTCTTGTGAAATTGCCTTTTACTCTTATTACTTTCATTTCTATTTAAACATTTTGAAACGAAGTTCACATTTTGAAAAGAAGTTAATCATTCTTTCTTAATGATTATTTTAAATTTTTCTTATTTTTATTCTAATGTAGTATTGGCTTAAACTATTGATATGTAATGGAGCTTTTTATTTCTAAGCCAACATTTTAAACATGGTGCGCATCTATTTTGTTTGTTTTCCCTGCTCCCTGTCATAAATTGTTAAGTACAATACGTCTTTCTACTTGGCAGCTTTGTCAATTTGATTTATGTGTTAGGATATACTGTTATTATGACTGTTAGCTGGTATTAAATTTATTTCAATATCAGTGTTTCCTATGCAAAGGAATTTTTAATTGTGCTCTTTTTTAATTCTTTTTTTTTTTACTCTTTCAATTACAGTGTCATTACTCCATGAAGAAGGCAGCCTCTTTCCTGGGTATTGGTACGGAGAACGTTTACTTCATCAAAACAGATGAAAGGTAAGCAAGCAAAAATCATTGCTGTGTTCTCTGAGCTTTTTGAAATGCAGTAGTGCTGTACTAACCAACTTATTTGAATGTAACTGAAAAAGTTTTAAATCTGTGTCCCTTAGAGGTAAGATGATACCTGAGGAACTGGAGAAACAAGTCCAGCGGGCCAGGAAAGAGGTGAGAGGGGGAGAGAAAGCATGAAAGAGAGAAGAGGAGCGTATGCAGACTGTGTGCTTGTGTCTGAGTGAAAGGAAGGAAAACTATGAGTGAGTGAGATCTTAAAAATAGAGCAGTTAATGTACCACTGTTTTTCTTACAGGTGCAATCAATTTGCCCCAAACTTGTGGAGCAGGCCTAGGCTCTTAGGTGTTACATTGTTCTGGGAAGTGAAATTCTACAGGGCTTTCACAATTAATGAAAGCCCTCAGTACAACATTACTCTGAAGTATTCAGCACGTTTCGTCTAAGAGTAGGATTTCTTTTGCCCTTGATCTTTATTAAATAAAATGGATGCAGTATCTTAAAAGGGAAATGAAAATTGAAGGTTTTTCATTATGATAGCAGCTATTGTGCTAGCTTCTGCAGTGAACAAGAGTTGTAAGATATGGCTTGGTCTCTGAAACTGTCATACATGCTGCAAATTCTAATTTGTGTCCTTCTTATTCCTGTCCTAAGAGTGCAGAGATTCCATTGTGCCTCTTTTCCCACAGACACTTTGCCAACCAGAAAGGGAAAGGGCAGCAATTGGAAGTGTACTGATGTTTTGTTTGGACAACATTAATACACATCCCCACAGTCTGTAAGGTAGCGCTTACTGTAGTCGTTGCAACTTATTTTAGAGAGTTTGGAGGACCGAATATGGCTTGTAAGGCGCAGAGCATCTTCTTCTGGCTTGCTTATGCCACCTCATTTCTTGCTTTAGAGCAGAAGGATTCGGATCTCAGCCCTTAGTCCATGAGCTGAGAATACTAACAAGCTAGTGTATTGTCCCTGGTGTGGATGTTGCCTACCATGAGATCCTACTTTGGGAGTTATTGTGGCTGATAGAAATGGCACAGCACTGCTATCCTGTCATGCACTGGTGTGGCCACAATTGCATTAATTAAAACCTTCCTTAGATACATCTTCTGCCAAATAACCATCTCCCCTTTGGGTTTGACACTAGACAGAATAACTAGTGATACATGGTGTCCTTAATTAGCTAGCAAACTCTTCCTTTCTTTATCCATGGAAGACAGTCTGTACTTTGCTCATTTGAGCAATCGGGAGGGGGGGGAGGAGGGAAGAACTGAAGTGTGGAGCAAGAGAAAGCAGGCAGACAGGAGAATGAGCTCTGTGCTCTGGAAAAACGTTTTCTTGTTGGGTTTTTTTGTGTGTGTGATTTGGTGGTTATTTAGAAAGATCATCTGGTATTTATGTTGTTAAACAAAGAAGTCAGCCTCAATTCAGTTCTGTGCAATTTGAAAACAATGTTCTATATTCTATATTAATATCTGCTCATAGGTGTACTACCTTTGAGAAACACTCACTATTTTGCTTGCCTTTTGATGGAAATTACAGGCATTTTGGAAATTTTCCATTTCACCTGAGCTTCCATAACTCTATCTGTCCTTGATAAAGTACTGTTTTACAACTTTTTACAGAAGGACACTTCAGTGAATTACAGTAAATATTCTAATGACTCTTAAACAAGAGGATGTATTCATTAGTGACAAGAACACAGAATGTTCACTGGCTCTGAATAGGGAGAGTCTTAGTCCTGTTTTTAGAGAATTTAGTCAAGAGCATCTATTTAACTTTATTGGCGAGAATAAAAGTGTGATTCCCTTCTTCATAGAAAATTGCAATGGTAACTATAGTTTTTTGAATTTGTAATGGTCCTAAACTTATCCCCATATTTTGTCAGGCTGCCTGCTGGCAGCTGGGCAGGCTGTGTGATTGTGATGTAGCTGTGGTTGAGGAAATTGGTAAGAGTACTAAGAGAAACTGTTAAGTGCAGCAAATAAGTCTTAGCCTCACTTGAAAGTGTTTTGTATTTGAGCTTCAGGTTCTTTTGTAAGTTTGACTGACTTTTGTTGTAGGCTGTAGTAAGAATGAATGACCAAGAAGTGAATTACAAGCTGGTAATTCTTTGTGTGTGGGATTAATTTTAATTTATTCCAACGCTACTTTTCATTGCTTTAGCAAATTGTAGAGAAACTTTAAAGTACAAATACATCATAATTATGTGCTATTCTAAGAGTCCTCTACACTGTTAAAGAATTATGGGGCCTGGAGCACGTCTCCTGTGATGAAAGGTTGAGGGAGTTGAGATTGCTTAGAGAAGAGAAGGCTCTGGGGAGACCTTGTTGCGATCTTCTTTTACTTCTTTTACAAGCAGGAGAGTGACTGACATTTTATACAGGTAGATAGTGATAGGGCAAGGGGAAATGGATTTAAACTGAAAGAGGGAAGGTTTTTGATTAGATGTTAGGAATAAATTCTACACTTAGAGGCTGGTAAGGCACTGGCACAGCTGCCCAGAGAAGTTGTGAATGCTCCATCCCTGGAGGTGTTCAAGGCCAGGTTGGATGGGTTCCTGGGCAGTCTAATCTTGTGATTGGCAGGGCGTTTAGAGCTAGATGATCTTTGAGGTCCCTTCCAACCCAAGCCATTCTGTTTTTCAATGAATTATAAAACTATCAGAATGTAAATGTGAATCAAGCCTGTTTGGCTGTTGTAGATGTTTAAAAGTGGCAACACTTGAAAATAAAAAATAAAAAATGAGGAAAACAAAGATCAGATTTCAGTTAAAGTGAAGCTACATGAAAGACTTGCACTTAGAGTTTGATTTCCATCTGATGTCTGATTGCAGTGAAACTAGTCTGAGTTACATCAGCACACAGATTTACGTCATCTGTGGGATTTAACTCACTGCAAGTGAACTTCAGGGATCCAAGATTATGCAATTTAGTAACAACTTGGTGCTGCTTCTATAGCTGCACCGTCATGTTGTGAGCCAGATACTGGAATGAGCAGAGTAGTTGCTTCAGCATGAACTTATAGCTTATGAGAATGGACAGTCATTGCTGGGATTTGTACCCTCAAATTCATGAAGTTGTCACAGATCCCTTCTAATCTTTAAACTGTCGGATTTCCAGTGGTCTCTCTACTGTGGTTCAGTTGCCATCAACATCTCTTCCTGTTTTCTAGATAGTAAGGAGCAAGAGGGTAGGACTTGGCTGTACACAGGGCACTGGGGTCAGATAGCAACAGTCAAGTTGTGCTGTATGCCAGTTGGCAAAGAATATAGGCATTGTAGGGGGAACACAAGTGAGTCCCTGGAGGCATGAGTCATTTCCCAGCAGGGGTAGCATGCTGGCTGTACTAAAAGCTTGATTTGTGTTTGGCATAATGGTAGGAAATTGGATGGTAAAATATGGAAGATCAAGAAATGAAAATCAGTGTATAAAAAGGGATGTTAAATATCCAGAGTGCTTTCATCTTGATAAAAGTGGCATCTGTCAAAACAGTCTGAAGCTGTCTGAACCAGCGCAGTCTGCCCTGTGATGGTGGTAGCTGGAAATGCCTTTTTTTTTTTTTTTTTTTTTCCTAAGAGTCAGCATTTTTATATTCAGGACCTTCTTTATGAGGCTCTCAGTGCTGGGAAACTAAAATGTAGACTGTCACATCTTTGTCCTACTTTTCATGACCTTGTTATACTTCAGCTTTCCATATATACTGAGAGAAATGAATGGTGTGAATGACAGTTTTTTGTTTTGAATCCTATTGCAGGGGTCAGCACCATTTCTTGTCTGTGCTACTGCAGGCACAACAGTACTGGGAGCATTTGATCCTCTGGATAAAATTGCTGATATCTGTGAAAAGCATCACCTCTGGCTTCATGTTGATGTGAGTTTGGACACTGTGTGCTTTTCTTTAGCATTGCTTTTTCTTTTACAATTCATATCTTTCTTTGACTGTTGATGTTTCTGTGTTGTAGTAAGTTGGACTTAATTAACTTTTTTTTTCCAGAGAAAACAGACATATATATCCTTATTTGTCTCTGCTGCCTATGCTGAAAGTCAGCAAATGATTTGGTTGTGTGATGCAGTTAAGACTTTCTTGTCATCGTCATGCTAGTTTCAGATGATTTTAAGATCAATTTCTTTTTCCTCTTGCTACAACCCAAAATGCTTCAAGGATGATTATATACTAAAAGAACCACATTCCTTTGGGGAATGGACACATTAGAAAGGTGGTGCATCATTCATACAGGTTGAAATAAAGGTATTTCGGCTTCCACAAAACAGAATAATTTCTGGTTGGTGAAATTATTCTGTTTCATAGTTTCAGATTCAGTTTCCTGTACATCCCTTTAAGGTTTCCTAAATTGTTCAGAAATTTTTCTTGTCTCATTTCTTTTTATTTTTAGTTCTAGATTTTAAAATCGATTTGTGAGCCCTTTTGGAATAATCACTGACCCTTTTTATTACTGGCATTATAAAATCAGTTCATGAACCTCTTTGGAATAATCGTTGAGACTATTCATTACCTGAAAGAGGTAGCTGCAAGTGTGTTTTTCTAAAACTAGGCTTCTTCATATTTTCTAAAACTGCATTCTTTTTGTAGTGACAATGCCATGAACTCAGAATATCTGTACCAAAATCCAAGGAATGATGAGAGAATCTGGAGCAACTTAAGAAGAGATTTTTTTAGATCTGCTTTAAATTTTTCAAGTGTTTTATGTTAAGCAGTTAAAGAAAAAAAGACAGTTCATATAAAACTGTCTCAGACTTGAATTAAGTCTTGCTATGTGTGAGTCAAAAGAGTTTTCTTATTGACTTGGAGGCAAAGATAGATATAGAATTTAGTCCTAATATTTCAAGTGTCTGCAGAGCCTCCTCCTCATTTTGTGCTGGTGAGGATTAATCAGCAGGTTTTACAGCAGAAGTGAAGAATTCATGTTAGGTGCTAGTCTCTTGTGTATCTGTTCAGTCAGTGAAGAGATGGGTGTATTCCAAATCTCTGTTGGAATACTCATCTAGGAGGTGAAACTGCTGGAGGCATCTACAGTGGCCATGGGAGAACAATGAGCACTTTCCTAATCTACTCCCTGTAGCTGAATAACTAAAGCTAGGTGTATATACTGGGGCAATATTCTGAACTGTACTACATAGGCAGTTGCTGGTGTTCTGTAAAAAAACTAAATTTTCCTTCAACTTTACCTCTCGTTAAGCTAAAAGGAAAATGTCAATGAATACCTTAGTTAATTTTCTATTTTAAAAGTGACTGTCAGATGTTAACTGATTACCACAGAATAACAAATGTACAGCCATAAACTGGGTAGTTTATGGTTTTGAAGACTCATTTTTCTCTTAGGATGTGATTCATGTTATTAACCTTTCAATGAATTCTCAGCCTTTCTTGGGAGTTCTGTCAGTATTTTGTCCATCTTTTAATTCACGCTCAGGTGAACTGTCAAGAACTGAGTGCATTGTTTCTTTATTTCTGTTTAAAGTTTGTAACTGTATGGAAATGCAATAAAGGGAAGAGACTGAAAGCTTTGTATGTAAGTGACGTAAGGCATATCTATATATACAAACATGCTATGATAAAAAGATCAAGCTGTAATTTGTAATGTGACCTTTTCTTCACTCACAGCAGTATTTGAAATAGATTTACTGGAATAATATAGAAAAAGTAGGGATCAAGCATCTGCCATTCACAAATAGCATGTAAGAAACACAATGAAAGGTTTGATTTTATTTTTTTCTTTACTTTTAAGCAGGCCAACCTCCCTCTAGCCTTATAGTCAAGAACATTGTATTAAATAATCTTTGAAGATCTGCATTCCTCTGGAAGATTTATCTTCCAGTTGAATGCTTTACACATTGTGAGGTCTCATTTTTATGGCAAGTACTGCTTCTTTGTCAGTGAGTTACTGCCATAACTTTGGAGGAAAAAAAGATACAGTACCATTAAAACAATCATTTAAAAACAAAGAAAGCTTTAATTTAAGACTCTTATCACTGATGAGAATCAGGATTATCTACCACAAATGATCTCAAGAACTGTCTGTGCAGTTTTATTCCATGAAATGTCAGTGGCATTATTTCCAGATTTACACTGTTTTATCTCATTTCAGAATATCTTCTGATACAAAAAATTGATATATTTGCCTCAGGGAGACTCTTCTCATTAAATATGAAATGATAAAGTTCATGATCCTAAGAAAGGGCAAAAGGAGAAAATCAACATAAAATCAGCAGGCTTCAGGAAGATAAATTTTAGTAAAGTCAAAAATAGTAGGTGAGTTCTTACATGGATACAGACCTGAAAAGGAAGTTAAGAAAAAGTTTTTGAAAATACCAATAAGCCCAAACTCTCAGCAGTCAATCAACAGCCAATGCAGAGACAGTATTCTGTATGCATTGCAGCATTCATACAATGGTCATGGCAATAATCTAGCATACATCTATGAGGTCATTCTTAATTAGTTGTTTGATGTCATCAATATGCACTCAAGCTTGAGCACTTTTGTATGTCCTGTATTGTGTACATATATAGCTTTAAACACAGGGGTGTTACCTCCCTGCTGGTCCTTTACAGTTTTTCCCATAGCTAGCCAGAGCAGAAAAGCTGTTTTAACCTATTATCCATGCTTAGGTAGTTAGTTTAATCACATTGCAAACACCCAGTGACTTATTGTTTGCTGTGATTTCTTACCTATGAAAGAATCATTTTCTCATTGCATGGGACACAGCTGATCTTCATGTGTTTTGAACTACTCTGTATTATTCTCAGCTGGATTTACAGAAACAGAATGTGCCCATCTAGGTTGGTCAGTGTACTTTCCTTCTCTAGCCTCATGCATGGAGAAGAAGCTGCTAACTTTAGTGTATATTAGCAATAACTCATGGAAATTATCATAAGAAGGCCAGAGAAATGCTATGAAACTGCAACTGTTGTAGTGAATGAAAGTCTGGCTGGAAAATCATACTCAGAGAGCAGCCATCAGTGATTCACTGCTGAAGTGGAAGGATATTTTGAGTGAACTTCAGGAAATATATATCCTAGGTTATGTTATCCAGTATTTTTATTAATAACTTAGATGAAAAAGAATCCACTAGCTAAAAATGAAGATAACATAAAACTACAAGAGGCAGTGGGAGGACAGGATTAGAAATTAGAGATCTTGACAGCTTGGAAAAGAAAGTGGAAAAACTAGGTTACAGTTCAATAACGTTATTGCTCTAGGTTTAAGCTGAAATAATCAGCTGCACATAGAGCTTGGAAATGTTGGCTAGATAGCAGATCTCCAGAAAAAGATACAAAGTTTGCAGTGCATCACAGATTAGCAGCTTTAAGCTTTTGCGGATAGGGATAAATATCTTGACAGCTTCTTTGAATAAAAATACATAAAATAATCCTTTCTGCTTGGTGCTCCACCTGCTATATCCAATGAGTCCAAATCAAAAGCTACATTTCAAGAAGGGCTTGTTACGAGCTACTGGTCATATGTTGTTTTACAAATAAGTCATTCTTCAACCGATCCCATGCACGCAATTATTTGCCGTAACTGGGCACTGCACTGCACCTTCCCCATGTCCTGGTTTCAGGCAGTACCAATCACACGCTGCTGTGTGGTTGTTATGAGCAGTAGGTGTGTGCTTGGGGCTGGGCTGGGCCGCTCAGTGCTCAGAGCCACCACCATGATGGCACAGGGTAGGCGATGGCCATAGGGTGGGCTGGGCCAGGCCTCTTGCAGCCTTCAGGTTGCGGGTTGGACATGGCTGAGCTGCTGCAAGGAGGAAAAGAAGACCATGTGTTTCCCATGGTCACTATGGATAACAGAGGTAACAGTGTTTAGGACCGACATTTCATTCTGTAGGTTTTAGGTGGTTAAACACAAATCAGGTGGTAAAGTCTTGCAAGCTCCATTACTCTTTAAAAACAGGCAAAGCCAGTGATTCTCAATCTTCATAGGTGCTTTCTTGTTCCTGGCCTTGTATCCCTAAGCACTTCATCTGTGAACTGGGCAAATAAACATGAAGCACAAATTTACCTAATGGTACTGTGGCTCCAGGACACACTGAAAGGTGATGGAGATGCACAGCCCTGCAGTGCTATTGTACCAGTGTGGAAACTGTTGAGTCAGGGCCTGAAGCACTGATTGATCACCTGAGGCGAGCACTGAGTCAGCCATGGAGCACAGGTGAAGGCAGTTCAGCTGTATGATGGAAGGGGTGGAGCCTGGCTGCACTTCTAGACTCCATTTAAAGGCTGACTCCAGGGGGGAAGGGTTTCTTTCTGGAGATCCCTCATTTTGGAGTTTTCTATTGTGAGCCTAGGACATGGGTGAGCATTTCATTTTTGATTGTCTCTTTCCACCATGATAATCTTTCTAATTACGAACCTGTAAAATGCCATTCTAACTACACCTCTGTTCTACCTGTACATTTGTTTTCCAGATCTCTAGAAGCACTTTTAAAAATGAGGGCAGATAGAAGTGCCAACAGTGTTGCTTAGGCAGCAGTTGTTAATGTCTCTCTGCACTTTATCTTTCATTTTGCCACTGTTCACAAGCTGGGTGTATTCACTTCTTATTAATCTACACAAATGTTGAATGTTTGGTGGAAGTGAGATGGCTGATCCTGTCTCTGGAGGTAGGGCACAGTGGGACGAGCTCTTTGTGAGCTTTTCTAGTTCTGTTTTATAGGACAGCTTGAAAGTGCCAACTTTTTCAAATACTTTGGTTGCAAATTTTTAAAAGAATTATTGTATGTTATTCTGTTGATTATGAATTGTGAAAATTGGGGAATAATTTAATGGCTTTTCTGGCTTTTTTTTTTTTTTTTTTTTTT
>NW_024884711.1:8878558-8968631 GCF_019232065.1 Centrocercus urophasianus
TCTTTTCTTTTTTTTTTGTTTTTTTTTTCTGTTTTTTTTTCTGTTTTTTTTTTTTTCTCCCATAAGCTGAATTTGGATGTTTTGTGGACTGATGCCTTTTCTGCATCTCTGAGGAGTGTTGCTTATTTCACAGGAACCTATATGTGGATTCTTTTTTCATAAATGCTGATAATTCTTTTTTCAAGCTTAGTGTAATTTCTCAAATACAGTATGTGTCCCTAGATAAATGTTGTTTGAGAACTGGAGATATACTGCAGCTGGTGGGTGATATCTGGTACTTTCAGATTCACAGAGGAGAGTCACCTTCCTTAACTTGAAGTATCCAAAAGTTGAGTGTGATATATGCTTGTTTAGGCTCCGTCTGGAGTGCATGGAGAGAGACATGTGCAAAAGATGTCACTCAAAGATAGGCATCTGGAATAGATAAGAGGATGTAAGAGTTTCAGTGGAGAGCTACTCACTACAGAGAATGCCTCACTGATGCTTAGACCACACTCCTGGTTCTTAGGTGACCTGAGATTTAAAAATTTAAAGTGTGATAAAACATGGCAACTAGTAACTAAATGAAGCATTATCAGAGAGCACTAAATACTTTATAAAAATAACATTGCCTTGGCTCTGTAAATTTTCCAACAGGCTTCTTGGGGCGGCTCAGCTTTGATATCAAGAAAGCATCGCAGACTTCTTCATGGTATTCAAAGGTAAGGCAGTTTTAGTTCATGGTCACTCTTATCAGGGACTGAGATGGACAAATGTGGCCTAATGGCCTCTACGAAAGCTGTGTTTTCCAAAATATGTACTATTATTACTTATGGGGGGGGAGTAGAAGGGAAAGTCTGATTTATCTACTTGGAATGCATTTAAGCAGTTTTGACTCAAGTATCAATGATTATAGGTGCAATTTCTGTGCCTTCTTACCTTTCTCCCTTTGTAAATTTGTAGGGCAGATTCTGTTGCCTGGAATCCCCACAAAATGCTGTTGGCAGGAATTCAGTGCTGTGCTCTTCTGGTGAAAGACAACTCTGTAAGTCTTTCCATCTTTTTTTTTTCTCCTTCTCCTTTTTAAATGTAGTAGAATGTTATTGCTGTAATGTAGAAGTGGAGATAAAAAGAAAACAATTGTTAGCCAATTTTACTATACTGCAGTACAAAGGCTGAATGATGTTAACTGATACTATTTTCCATTTCATTAATAAATTAATAAAAATTAAGAGAGCAGGACCAAACAGACACAAGTCACTGTACACATCACTGGTCAAACTTTGCAGCTGGTGCCCTTCCTAGTTAGCTTCTGTATATGATTTACATTCAGAATTGAGTATTTTGTTGGCTGGGTCTGCAGTGCTTAAACACCAAGTCAAAGTCTTTAGAATAGCCATAGCCATTGGGACTGCAGTAGTACTGTGTCATTGTTTAAAGAGTGCCATCTACACAGAACTACTCTTTGCATCTTCTTACGTGGGTTCACCAGAGTGAGAAAGTAGAAGGATAGTTGTGGGAGTTGTGGGAGTTACATTCGATCAAAGATGCTGAGCCTTGTTTTCTCAAATCTACTACTTTTTCCTCTTCAGCACTAGGGTAATTTAGGCTTTCTAAAAACTATGAGTAGTTAAAAGATCTAGCAAGCAAACAAAGCTCTGATGACAAGTGTTGCAAAAATGACTTGAGTCTGCAGCGTGATGAGTCTTTATGGAATTCTTCCATCTCAATAAAGAAAACAGTAAATGGTTATTTAAAAAACCACTACAAATTCAGCCCTGCAAAAGCTTATGTACATTGTTACCATGAGAGTTTTAGCTTGTGCTTGGCTTTATCAATGACTGAACATCATGAGGATATGAAGTCCCTGAGGTTTACATAGCTGTTTTGTGGTCATGGTCTGTAAATTAGTTTTAAAAGTTCCTGTCAAAACAGCTGATGGTTTCTATTCAGTTGTGAGTTATCTGTCCATGTAACTGATTACTAACTCTTGGTAGTAAGAACAGATGAGGTCTAAAGGGCACAGATACTAATCAGCGCTCTCTTGGAGCAGTTAATTCCAAGTTGTGGGCAAGACATGATAGAAGAACAAGATGTGATTCCTCATTTCCTTAGGCTGGGGTCTGTGGAATTAAAGGGGATAGGTTCCAGGACTATCTGTCAGTCACTTTATCTTTATTCCAGACTGAAAAAGCAGCATAATAGAGTTATTGACTAAGGTTAATGTAGTCTCTAAGTTGCAGGCTTTGGAAGAACTCAGCACTGTATTTTTAACTAATTAGGCCCAATATATAGATAGATGTAGCCTCAGGTAATGATTACACTACTTAGGCTGCATACTGGAAACTTCTCTGGAAGAGAGAGGAGAGAAATGGAGAGGAATGAAATATTTTATCAGTGTTGGCATTTAGAGTCTCTTTATAAACACTGTTCCAACTCCAGGACTTTGATAGCCTTTGTATTCTTGCGTAGAGTGTAATATCTGTTAGAGCACTCCTATTCAACTTCTAAATCACAGCTATGCAGTGTTGTGTCAGAAGTTCTTGTAGAGATCAATCCTAGGCAGTTGAGAGGTGAAATAACAAAAGTGTTAGTGATCATACAATCAGATTCTGTAGTACAATGTGGCATGGTCCGGAAAGTGGAAGAGAGGGTCTTACATTGTGTTTAACTCCTTGAAAAGTGGCATTTAAGCATTTTGTATATGAAGCAATGTAAACTTTGTATGCAAACATGAGTGTGTGCTAATTTGGGGTGCTTTCTTACCAGTCACTAAGGAAAATGAAATGCATGTTTAAGACACTTCACCAGAAGGGCCTTGCTTCACTTTGATCCCTTCTATACCAGATCCAGAGCAGGGAGTTGGATCCAGTCTCTTTTTTTACCATTAAAAATGCTATTCGCACACTGGTATGAATAGGGAAGGATGTGTTTCCAGTTCTTATTTTGAATCGTTTTCTACTGCTCCTTAATTACTTATGTCTGTTGTTACAGATGAAGTCAACATATAAATATGAACGTAATCCCCTAGCTCTATGAGTAGGATGCTGAGGTGGGAGCTGGAGGAGTTTAGCACAGATTGCTCTGTTAGTAAATGTTCAAGTAGCCTCAAGAGGTTAGTTTCTGAAAGATGAATTCTTCAGGAAGTCAGACCAGAAAAATGTTAAGCACTGACATTAACTGCTGCTGTTGTATCAAGCCTTAGCTCCCTTTTGAAAGCTTCATTAAGGAAGTTTTATAGGCTTGACTGTCCATTTGATTAAAGGTCCATTTGGAAACTGAAGATAATATTAGCATTGGAGTTGGGTGATTTTAAGTGGACAAAATAAAGCCTTTCAGGTCTTTTTCTTTTTTAATGTAAAGACCAGGCTTGGTGTTTTACTTTGTTTCAACGGATGATGTTCATGATCTTGAGAGAGAATGATCTGGTAAGAGTAGTAACATCCTGTTTTCCTACTAGCAGCAGCAATAGTGACTGGTTTGGTTGTATTATTATACTGGATTATTATTATCACTATCATGTTTTTTCTTTTTTGCCCCATAGCATCAGTGAAGCTATGTACTTTAGCAGTGCTGATAATCTGAAGACATTGCAGCTAGATTTTTAGAATGAAATGCTGTATTTACATTCCTGTACAGACTTTTTTAAAACAGTCTACAGGGAAATGTTGAGTAAGGAAATCTTCCAGCCTTCATGAAGCAAAGTTGGAGTGGTTTCCAAAGAAGACAGATTAAAAAAAGAAAGAAATATGTGTTTGACTTGATTAGAAGAAAGAAGCCCTTTCACCAAGGGGAAAGAGAGATTGGTTAGTACTCTGAAAGGGATCAGATCAATGACAATAATTTCTCAGTGCTTAAATCACTCAAGAAATGCACAGCTATCACTTCTTCACTGCCATAACCTGAATAGCTTTCATCACTTTTGTGACAAGATATACTTCCTCAGAACAGACTTGTATTGCTCTGGTATGAATTGCAATGATTGTTTAAACACGGAGCTAGAGGGACTGGTACTCTGAAAAATTTAGTGAGTGTACTTTGTTCTTGTATGTTTTTAAAATGCTATGAATCAGCCTGAGGTTGTGCAATAATCCCTTAAAACCTCACAGTTACTCCAAATAAAGTCCTTCAGGTCTTTGGATCCTTGCTGTAATCTATATAAATATGATTATTATCATATATATATAGATAACTAATATTCATCAGAAATACCAAAGTTCTGTGACTCTTCAGATCTAGGTTAGATAATTAGTCATCCATTCTGGGGAATGAACAGAATTTTCACTTACTGCTTAAAAATAAAATCTAAAAGAATGTAGCTAACGAAGTCCCAGTTTAGCACAGAATGTTATTGATTCTGCTAGATATACCTACAGTGTAATCTCTTCCACATAATTAGCAGTGTCACAAAAATATCTAATTCACTGATTTTTTGTTATTTTTTTTTCTGGAGCAGCTGCAAGAAGCACTCTGTTTCCCACGATTTCTATTTGGGGTTGATGCTGCTGAGAGCTCGTTCTCACCTCTGGAAGTGAATTACAGAGGTGGCCTTTTGTAGTGCACTGCTTTTGATAATTTTCAAATACGCCACTCAAAAGATTGTCCTTCTTGCTTTAGATGAATGAAATCAGGAAGATATTTGTCTTGGGAGAAAAAGCTATTCATGTTGTATTAATAAAATTCAAACTTATTACTGGCATTGGAAATGGAAAGATATCAGAAGATGTGCAGTAGATAAGTGTGTTCAATGAGGAAAAGGATGTTTTGAATTATGTACTGTAAGGAACTGGATTGGGTTTGTATTGGTTTTGATATCAATAACTATTTATTTATTTGCGGTTAATTATAACATATAACAACAGTCTGTAGACTTGATCAAAACCAAGAACTCCTAGCAACTTATTGTGGAGTAGGGCTTTTATGAAAGTACGTTTCCTTTTTCTGAAACTTTTAACAGCCTCAGTATAAGATAGAGCACTATAATTAGTTCTGATCAAAGGGTAGAAACAGATAAAAGATGCTGAAGGAAGGAAGAATCTCAAACTTGCAAATAAGTCAGTTCTAATGAAATGTTTGAGATTCTTCTGAGCTGACGTAGCAACTCAGTTGCTGTGTGGACAGTCATAGAGGTCATCTTGCAAATGGCAGCGTTGAGTTAGAAAGCATACATTTTCTTTCAGTTCTTCTATACTTTTCCTTCATTTGACTGGGAAAACAGAGATAACATTTAATGTGCACAGCATGTTTGAGCTTTTTTACTTTTGCATCAACATTGATCACAGAGTAACTGCTTTCTTGAGCAGGAAATTTGTATTGGATTTTTTTTTTTTTTGCTTCCTTCTGTCCTGTACCCTATCCTGTAGCTTTTCCCTTACTCTTCCACCTTGCTTCTTGCATTGGTCTGGCATACTCCCTTTCCCTTCCACAAGACATTAATTTTTGTTTTTTCCTCCTATCTGATCCAGTGATATGCCAGGGATGTAACTGCTTCTCTCTGGAGAGAGCAGCAGGATTTCTTGAGTGTGTCTTATTAGTAGTAAGATAAACAGATAGAAAGAGACAATCGCACCAGCATGTCCTGTCAGTTTTGGAAGCACCAGGAGAGTAGGACACTAACAGAAAGTTGAATCCCTGCAGAAGCAGTGGAGAAGAATTCTTCATGTTGTTTTTCTCCCTTTGTGCTATTCAAATAGACATGCAGGGTTTCTTTTGTTTATGATTTTTTTAAAGTATTGACAGAGGGAATTGAAAAAGCAGGGTCAGAAGGAGACTATTCTGTATGTGCCAATCAAATATTTCCAATTTTCATATATTTTTGGAGTTCTCTATCTTGAATCTTTTTTCTTTTTTTTACTACTACTAAAGTTACCAGCAGTATATTGCAAATAAATTAAGAACTACCTCCTCCTTTAAAAGTGATGTCAGCTACTACCATTTGGAATTCAGACTTGGAGCCAACAACAGAGAAATGGCTGAAGTTGGTTCAGTTGGTTCAAACTGAGGGGTGGTGCTCAATTGAAAAATGAATTATGGTGTTCACTAAATAGTGTAGCATCTTTTGCCATGTTGTGCCCTTATTGTTTATTGTTCTCTTTTGTATGGAGGATTTCTAGTTCTCTTACATAGACATCTGAATTTCAGTCAGATGCTATAGCCATGTTTTTAACCTCACCTGAATTTCTATTCTAGTATTATTTTAGAGATGTTTTTGTTCACCCACATGTAATATCCCTGACAAATCTATGACCCTGCCTGTCTCCTGTGCTTATTGGAGGGCCACTGTCACCTCTGACCTTTTAACTTCCCTTCTGCTAGTGCTTCTCTCTACTTTTCTTTCTTCTGTCAATGGCTACTCCTTTGTCTCTTTTCCTCCCCCTCACCTTTAAACCTAAAATAGCCTCTTTGCTTTCTTGGCTTTGTTCTTTGCTGGAACGTGTCACGGTACTCATTTTTTTGTCTGTTTTCTGCTGGTCATCTCTGCCTAGACAGCTTTTCAGAATTTGAGGGACTGTTGGAGAGTGCTGACTAAAAATAATTTCATTAGTAATCCTTAATCAAGGTACACTAAAGTACTTGCTATTTTCAAATTGTCTGATCTGTGAATGGAGACAGAAATTGGCATTACACTCATCTGTCACTGGTATTTCCCCTGAATCAGTCAGATAACAAACGCTAGATACGCAGAAACCATCTACTGCTAAAAGCTAAACCTTTTGGTTTGGGGCTAAAACATTCTTCACACAACTAACTGTGCCACGTGTAAAGTTTTTTGGCCTTTAAGGAAAGAAGAAATATATTGAGCCATTTGTGAAAGTGTAAGAAACTCCTCAGTCTGTTTTTTTTTTTTTTTTCTTTTTTCTTTTTTTGACCTACAGGCTATAGCAGTGGACGCAGGCTTTTGTTTCTCTTTCTTCCCAATATGTTTATGTCTTTGGGGAGCTGTTTCTATGGTACCCACATCAGCTATTTCTTGAGATTTGTGGCAGAATTGCTCTTCAACCTGCAATGTTTTCTTGTAGTCAGCACTGACTTTAGTGGGTTCAGGCTAATCCAGCATTCTAAAACATAACTAACCAGTGGTGAATGGTGTGTTGCACATGCACTTTTTTTTTTTTTTAACAGAGCGGTTGATTCAGAGAGGGAAAAAGGATTTGGCTTGTGAGAATAACAAGTTTTAATACTTTCTTATCTAAACCTCTGTTGTGTTTCCAATAGGGCCTCCTGAAGAAGTGTTACTCTGCCAAGGCTGCATACCTGTTCCAGCAGGACAAGTTCTATGATGTCAGCTATGACACTGGTGACAAGTCCATTCAGTGCAGCAGACGTCCAGATGCATTCAAATTCTGGCTCATGTGGAAAGCATTGGGAACCACAGGCCTTGAGGAGAGAGTGAACAGAGCACTGGCTTTGGCTAGGTACCTCCTCATGTTTTTTGAATAGTCTGTTTCATTGATTGTCTGAAATGCTGACAGTGCTGACACCTCTTAGAACAGACCAAACTGTTACTTTTTTCCCGCTTTTGTTTCTGCATAACATGAAGAATAAATTAGTAGCAATAGCAATAATAATGAGTGTGATTAAATTTGCTAAAATATTTAATAGTAATTATTCCTTGTAAAAATAGGGATAGATGTTGGTTAAAAAAAAGTGAATTCCTCTATCGATCTATGTTGTTTAATGTCTGTGATATATGATCTGGGTATAGGGTAATGCTTACCAGTGTTCCCTCCTCTTTCTAACTCGTAACTGTATGTTCTAGTATTAATGCAAAAGGAGCACCGTGTGCCAGGCTCTGAGCCGTGTCTAGCAAGAAGTAAATTTGCCATTCTTCTGTTCCCTTAATTCCTCATGACTAAAAAACACAGAATGCCAGTGATGTTTGTGGGGAAATTCATACAAGGATGCTGCTAATGTTAGAAAGTAGTAGAACTACATGAAGATGGAGGCAGATTTTCTTTTTGAGGTAATGCATGCTTACTTTCATAGGTTTACTGAAATTCTTAATGCTTATAGTATGTTCAGTTAGGAGCTGAAATGTCTTTCTTTTATGGTGGTTAGTTAGTGTTTATTTTTTTTTCTTTCCAATTTTACTACTTTTTTGGTCTGACAACTGGATTTCACAAGTGAAATTCAGGAAATTCTTGCTGGAAGGTGTTTCTAAAATGGTGATGTCTTGGGAATAAACTCCTGTATACCAGTTGTTTTGTCTTCTAATGGAAGAGAGAATATTGAAATAACGGCCCATTAAAAACAATTCACTTAAAATACTGTAATTATTCAGAATGTGCACAGAATGAACTGTATTGAAATCTTTGCCCACTCCTGGGCTACCGATATGTATATACCTATAGTGCACTACTATAATACAAATCATCAGTATTTAAAGGCAGTCATCCATATCATATTGACATTTTATTTTTAATATAAGCCACCAAGTTTAATAGAACTTAATGTTTACTGAAAATTAGAGGAATAGTGTCACTTTAACAAAGTCACTTAAAGGAGAAGTTGAAATGTTCATGGCTTAAACCCAGAGTGGATTAGGAAAGAGTAAAGAGAGAATCAAAACCAGAAAAGCCCGGTTGAGCTTTGGCCTTATTCTCTCTGATTTCTTCAAAGCCACTAATTATTTTACTGATTATATGCCCTTAAAGTCTTCTGATTAGATTGCACCTTGTATTTGTTCTGAAGCATTGTACTGATCTGTGTCTGTACAGAGTCTGTAATTCATTCCATTATCAGTAGTAGAATTCAGCCTTATGAAGGTCACTGGCCAAAGTCATCTGACTGAGTGCAGAGTGATTAATGACTTCTCTTGGATCAATATTTTCTTTAAATGTTAGGATTCGGCTTCTAAGCTGAGTTCAATTCTAAGGAGTGACTGGGATTTTTTGTTTCTTATTTTTCTGTTGCTTTAAGAAGAAAATTAATTTTTAGTCATTATCTGATGAAGTATATTCTTTGTAGTAACTGCATTGCTATCTTGAGTTTGCATGTACATGAGCACTTTGCAGCTGAGACATCAGGTTTACTGGGCATGATGCCAGGTTTCTTAACTACCCAACAGCTGTGCAGTCTTTATCCTGATTTGTTACAGTAGATTTTACTTTGCTATTCCTAAGATAGAATTTCAGTATTTTTGAACACAGACCTGGATTAATTCTGGAATTGATACGTTGGCTGCACAACTTGAGAGCAAGATTTGTTTTCTGTGGATAGCTAGAACAGCAAAGGTTTTAAAGTAATTGCAGTCATGTATTTCTGTTGCATCAGACTTTACTTATTGGCTATTCCATTAATTTCTTGTTGGTTTAGAGGTGAATCATGTTTTCAATATAATAGATAACCTTAATATATTAGATATAACTCTACCCAACTCTGCACTTTGTTTCAGCATATTGCAGTTTTTCTGCCTTTTTCTTCTTTTAATAACACCTACTTCTAACAGACGTATGTCTGCTTTCAATGAAGATTCCCACCCCTCACTTTCCATAAGGTTTAATCATAGCAAATAGCACTTCTCTGTGCATGCCAGTCCTCACTGAGATTCAAGCCCTTCTGACTTTCTCCAAATGTGATGTGATAATAAAATTCCACTGTCAGCCATGGAAAGATGCAGAGTAAATTGCTCCACTGCCATCAGATGAATTACAGACTCTGTGCAGACTCAGACCAGCAGGGCTCATTGGCAGAGCTTTAAACTAGGTTTAAAGGGGGAGGGAAGTAATAGCAAGCTTGCCTACGATAAGATATAGGATGACATAACTAGGTTAGAGGGACAGGGTGCTAGTGGAGGCTCTTAGCCTGCTGCCCTGAGATGTGCTGTCAACACTGCAGTGCGACTGAAGTCTTATGACATTGAGTCAGGTGTAACTGAGGCAATAGAAGAAGACAAGACTAGACTCAAGGGAAATAATTCAAAGGAGTTACCTACCAAGAAATTGACAAGGCTGGTTACCCAGCTGAAGTGCCTCTACACAAATGCGCAGTAGAAAGGCTTCTACTGGTATGTCAACCAGAAAAGGAATGTCCAAGAAGGAATGCCACCCCTCAGTGAGCAATACAGACAGGCTGGTAAAAACAGACAAGGATAGACAGAAGTACTAAACAACTTATTTGTCACAGTTGTCACAGGAAAATGTTCTTTATACATCCCTCAACCAAATGGGTTGGAAGGTGGGAACTGGGGCCTTTGACATGATCACACAACATCCTTCTCTCCAAAATGGAAAGATATGGATTTGATGAGTGGACTGTTCAATGGGCAAGAACCGATTGCAAGATGGTACCCAAAGAATAATGGTCAGTGGCTCGATGTCTGGGTAGAGATGAGTGATGTCCACCAGGGGTCAATACTAGAGCCATGAGCTATCCTCATGCTTGCCTTTCAGTATGCCTCACTTCCAACCTAAGGAGTAGTGTGAACATAAACAGCAGGGTCTGAATGGTCAGGGCAGAGAACACCCAGATCCCAGGGTTCTTACAATGAAGAGAAACATCTCAGCCATGCACAGTTCAGTGCAAGTCATAGAGCTGTGCTGCTGGGAATTGGCATTTTGTCACAGCAGTCATTTTATGGGAATGTGTGCTAGGAGGTAATAATGAGTCATATGCAAAGTACTTGTTAATGATAATGTGGCAAGTCCCCATGCTCAGTTTGGAAAATGTACCATCTAGAGTATTGTTTACTGTCTCCCTAGCCAATCTGTTTCTGCTGCACCTCAGGCTTTGCAGACACAGCTGTGCTGGCAGTGTCCCTGTGAAAGCAGATTTCAGGGGTGTAAATAGGACCAGGGGGCTTATTCTGACAGTATTTTTTTCCCCTCTGGTAGTGAATAAAGGAATTATTTCTGTGATGACCAGCAAGGCAGCTGCAGGCAGGAAAATGCTGAATGAATGCAACAGAAAAACAGGCTTATACAAAATCTGAAGCTTGATAGTCTTCATTTTGTTGCTGTTAGAGAGCACCTTTGTATAGAAGATAAAAATATATTGACACAACAATACTGTCTGAACTTGAGGGAGTTTCTTTGGAGTTTTCCTTGGAAAACATTTTTGGGGGGGGGGGGAACACACGGGACAGTAATGGGAGAAGCCAACCTGCTTTAGGAGGGCGTTGATCAGGGCAGCCTGATGTCGTGGTTGGCAACTGTGCCCAGGGCAGAGGAGTTAGAATTTGATGATCTTTAGGGTCCCTTCACTAGAGGTTTCTTCCGACTCCTGTGATTCTGAGAAGCACTAGCTATGTCAAACTGTCCTCCTTGCCTCAAAACTCTGGACTGATATCTGCCAACATCAAAGTTGAGGTCATGTTTTTAAAAAATTGATGCTGTTTGGATCCAAATGTTTAATTTAAATTGGCCTTTCTTTTAAATGTCTTCTTATTCTCTTTCTTTTTTTAAATCTATTTTAGTGCATTGTTAGAAAAGGATGTCCAGGGATTATTGTGAAGTCTCATTGAATGGAAGTGCACATTGTTATATAAAATGTGGAACAAGGACAGTAGCAGAAAAACTGATGGGAACTTAAATTCTGGGTAAAGCTGCAGGATAGTGGTGACAATAGTTGTAGTGCAAGGGATTTAAAAGTAAGCAGGGAATAAGACAGCAGCACAGCATCGGCACTTGTGGAAAAGAGGTTGAGGAGTTGGTGGAAATATAAATGGAAATTTGCATCAGAAAAATTCACAGCCTGATGTAAATAGGATCAGTTTGTGCCATGTGGTCCACTGAAAATCTGTGCCTGAGGGCAGAATTTGGCCTCTCCTAAGTGCTCGTTAGCTTGCTGTAGCCTTCATTTGTTTCTAGGAGCTGATAGTTACTATATTTTCACAGCAGGTAGAAATGAGGTTTAACTATGATTTCTTCAAGGAGATTTGGGAAAGAAAAGGAGTAAAAAAAAAAAAAAAAAAGTGTTCAAGGCCTTTTTTCTTCCCTGTATGTACTGCATTGTTCTATGCTTAAACCCCTGTGTTTTTGATTACAGATATCTTGTGGAAGAAATTAAGAAAAGAGAAGGATTTCAGCTTCTTTTGGAGGTAAGTGAAAATGGAATTGAAGTAGTATTATTGTGGTTTCTTGTCTATTGTTTGGCTTTGTTCTTTTTAGCCAAATGCCACTTTACGTTTGAAGTGTGTAATTCAATAAGCTGTGATGCACAGATGTGTTCGAACACATATGTTCTGTATTCCCTACCATCAGTCTGCCCATTATCATAGCTTCTGGGCCTGTATTACCTCAGGGTGTATAAATGGAGTGCTTTTCTGTGAAAGTGAAGAGTCTGACTGGTAAAAATGTAGTGCTTGCCAGACTTGCAGATAGGATTGTGTGCTGGAAGAATAATCAGAATACTTTAACTTTTCATCATTTAAGTCCTTTTTTTTCTTCCCCCTCCCCCCCCCTTAATTCTGTTTCTACAACCATCTTCCTAAAAACTAACATAAAGTTATTTATTATTGCTAAACCCATCAGCTTAATATCTGATAATTGTCTTGCTTAGGGGAGAATGAGCAGGGTTAAAGACTTCCATTTCTGAGCCTATCCCCAGCTATTTGTTTACTGAGATTAATATCTGGGATGGAGAAGGGGGAGAGGGCATTGAAAAGACCTGTCATCTGCTTTCTTGGAAGTGTACGCATCTCGAAGGCTGCTGGGTGAATACCATGAATAGGGAGAGAACACTCAGAAAGCAACAAATGTTAAGATGCAGATTTGGTTTACATTTGCTGATGCAATGAGCATTCTAGGTTAGGCTAGAATTAATATGAGATATATATTTAAGACTATATTTCTTGTAGAACTTAAACTTCTTCCTTTTAACTTTGAAAACTGCTGACTTGAAAGTGCATACTGGGAAACTGTATATGCAGTCAAGAATGCTGGGAAACAGCACTTGATTGGTTTACTGAAGTGGTACATTCATTAAAAAACTCTCCCTTCCCCATTATTGTAGGGATTAGCAATAAGGCTAGATCTACTGTAGATGTGAAAGGTGTTGGGTGAGCAGAGGCTGCTGTTTAGTTCCTTTGGGAATAGGACACCTGGATGGAGAATGAGATTGGAGAGAGTGCTATGTTATGGGCTATGAGAAGGAGGTTGAGCAAGGGTTAAAAAGTTTTCAGGAGCATAAGAGGACAAGCAGTGAGAGTTTAAGGAAAGTCAGGGCAAGTCAAGTGAGCCGTTTATGAAAGGAAATTGGACTTCAGACAAGAATCTTGGGAAGATGATCCTCTGGTGCACGCAGAGAAAGTCTTGTAATGAGAACTGCTCTGCAGCCTGGAAATACCACACGTGCATGTGTCATCTTGAACTCCTCGGTGGTACAACTGCTTACCTGCTTGGATGAGAACTGTGACAAGATGACAAGAAATAGTGAAGCATAGCTGGGGGTAGTTGGGATTTTCTTGGATGAACAGTATTTTCAGAGAGGGATGAAGTATCTGATATGTGAAAGGAAACAGAGATAATCAAGGAGGCAATATAGGCAGTGGCAACGTGGTAATATATGCCATCTGCTTCATGCTGTCATCTGATTTTAAACAGTTTTAGAATAAACCCTCCAACAGTCAGCTCATATTTGCGTTCATGAGGAAATCACTGCCTCTTTAGGGTCTGTGTTTGTGTGTACTTAGTACAGGCACTTAGGGGGAAGAAATGAGACTTCAAGTGCTGAGCTTTTTTTCATTCAGGGACAGGAGGTGGCAGGTTTGCAGTTCTATTCCTGCTGACAACGATATTCTCCTTGATGATTAAATTGTATTTAATGCATTCTTTGAAGCGAGGCGGAAAATGGTATGAGCAGTTCCCAGTGCCCTTTCATGAAAGAGCACATCTCAGCTGGCGGGCTCTCCTCATTCAGGGTCTGCCTTGGTTGTAAGAGCAGCCGCATTCAGTGGGATGAAGCAGTGGTGTGATCCATCTATCAGGCTTCCTTTTTTTTCATTCAATCATACTAATGAGGATGGTGTGTGGAAGGGAGAGGGAGTGTTAGTTCA
This sequence comes from Centrocercus urophasianus, assembly GCF_019232065.1. Lineage (NCBI taxonomy): Eukaryota > Metazoa > Chordata > Aves > Galliformes > Phasianidae > Centrocercus > Centrocercus urophasianus. The sequence goes on from NW_024884711.1 coordinate 8,892,531, forward strand.
TAATCCAAGTTGTGATTTAGAACCCAGTTAAATACTGCGTTGCAAATGATATAGGTCAAGATTAACTGAGTGTTGCTGTGGTAGCATTGGATAGGATTGGAACACATATCTACTCATGCTATTGCTATCTGTACAGGTAAAAAATAGAATAAAATTTGTTCCAAATTAGTATGAAATTTAGTCAGATTCTGGAATGGTCTGCTGGGAGCCTTTTTTCAATTACAGGCAAAATGGAAACCTCATAAAACAAAATGCTTTCTTTTATAATGTATGATGAACATCCATTCTTCAGGAGGCTTGCAGTTTACTCTCCACTGAGTTTAAATGAAACATTGTGCAGGAGGGAAGCAGAGATGTGGAGTCTTTGCTCAAAAGACTTGCTTAGACATTGGACAAGATCTTTACAATACATGGCATGTATCAGATAAAGCATCCTGAGATTCATTAAGAAAAAAACACAAAAACAGCAGGATCTGAGAAGACCAGCATTAACTCAATAGCTACATAGTGTGCTACATGTCATGATCTAAGAGAGAATTGGCACAGTTGAGTAGAAAAATGACTGGGTGTGCAAATGCTAAGCAGTGCCAAAAATAATGAGCTTGTGTGTTTTGTATAAAATGCATCATATGAAATCTGTATTCTGAAAACGGCACTTTAAAAAAAAAAGTAGTAACTTTAAAGAGAAATACAGTTTTGAAATCCACGTGTTAGCTTTTTATGCCTCTCTTACACTTTTTTTTTCCCAATGAAAATTTCTAGCAAGGCAAAATTAAGTAGGTATGTCTTAAGAATTGAAGGAGTCCCAGTAGAATTCAATTTTCTGGCAGTAGGGAAAGGAGTGGACAATGTTACGAACGTTCTTTTTTCAGAAAGGGGAAACAAAAGATAAATTGGAGAAGGAGGACTCAAAGTGTAATCTTCAAATAAGGCAGAACTTGATGAGCTGTAATATGTTTTCCTGTCCTGTTGTCTGTATTTTATAAGCAATCTCTTGTTCTCTTATTTAGCCGGAGTACGCAAATGTTTGTTTTTGGTACATTCCACCAAGCTTAAGAAAAATGGAGGATGGACCTGAATTTTGGCAGAAGCTGCACCGGGTGAGTGACACATGAACAGTGTTATCTATAGCTTACTGATGTATTTATGTGCTGTGTAAGAATGTGAAATAGCCCCTGGCTTTTCCTGGCGTTTAACTGACTGTAGAATAGTGAACTAACTGTTAAACAGATACTAGTAGCTTTTAAAATTTTGTTCCTTATTTAGACAGAGCAAATTTATATTTTTTTAATGTGAAAAAAAAAAAAGCAGACATTTACAATTATTCGGCTTACTATCAAAGTTGTAAACAGATGGCAGAACTGAAAGAAGATGAACAGTCTTGTCTGCATCTCCTGTCTAGACAGGGTATTTGTTACCTATTTCACTGAACATTGTCCTTGGAACTTGTCTCGTATTACCATAGAAAATGTAGGTGAGGAAGTGCTTAAGAGTAAGTTTCTGATGTTAAACAACCCAGAAACGGAAGTAGAAATACAATGGTAAAAAAAACTTCACTGGAGAGTATTTTCAGTAAGTCTTGGGTATAAATTTGTAAACGTTCTGAAAAAAGCAGCAGTGAAATTTTGGAGTGAATAGCTGGGAATCAGTTGTTAAGACCTGATTAAGAAACTAATAGACACTAGTATTATGTATCAGTGAATAATCTCTTCTGTGAGGAATTAAGTTCATTAAGTGTTCTGCTTTTTTTTTTTTCCCTCGAATTTCTTAGTAGAAATTTAAAATGATAGCACTGGTAATGTATAAACAGACAAAACATGCATACTTCTTATAAAGTTGGCTTTTCTTTCAGCAGCTTTCCTTTCTCAGGAATTGCTTTCAATTTATGTTGGATGCTGTGGTCTTTCTGGTATGAGGTCTTCCTTAAATGTCCTTGTTGTGTTGTGAAGTATATTTACCCATTGCTTTACAAAGTCATGTATAGCTAGGGTGTGCTTTTACCATGTTTTCACAAAGCATGGATAGACTGTGATCCATCCATCCAGTCTTGTTAGGTTGAAAGGTGCACATATACATATACGTAACTGTATATCAGCTTCTGAAATTGTGCAGAAGTAAGGTTTTGAAAAGAGAGGAAGGTATAGAAGAAGTAATGCTGCCACCTTTGATTTATATATGCCAGAGAGAGGACTGAGGAGGGAATGGATACAGCACAATGAATGGCTTTGAGCACATACATCTTGTGTGAGTGAGTGGCTTTTTTAATTCCTGGTTCTTTGCTGTGGTGCACAATGGTGCTCCCATTCAGTGTGAGGAATAGTTATGATATAGATTGAGCCAAGAAATGCAGATTCCTGGCAGGTGTTTTGTGAGATAGAGCTTGTATTAAGTTTCTCCTGAGAACTGAGCACTACTGCAGGTCACAACAATGCCTTTCATTGGCAAGGTGACATTTTGATTCTTAGTGCCTCTGATGAAGAATTAAGAAAACCAAAACAATAACATGGGTCATAATACATATCAGTGAGCAGGTGAGATGGCAGCACCGAGTCTCACACAAAATAAAGCTGACTTGACTATTTTTGCTAATGTCAGTTTGTTCTGTGACCTAAGGTTGCTGGTGTAAACACCACACTCCGTTCTTTGTATTGCATTAATCAGTACAAGTACATGGTTGAGGAAGAAGGAACACATCCTTTACTAGCCAGGTATAAGTGATGGGAAGATGTAGGCTGGAGATAGTTTTGCCCCATGCCATCAGCAGGTGGATGAGGATGCATGCAGTTCCTTGATTGCGAGTGCATCCTGCATTTTCCTATTATTTCACAAACCTAAGCATTAGGATGCTTTAGTTTACAATCTGTCTTTCCACGTAATGTTTAAACATCAGTTATCCTGTTGTCTCGCTCCAATTTCTAGGAGGGAGAGGAGGTTCTTTTATTATCTATATACCCGGCGTGAGATTAAGAAGCAACGGTTCAAATGTTGGTCCAACCAGTTTATTACAAATCTTAATCAGGGGAAATGGGGAAGGGGAGAACGGACACTATTATGAGTTAGGGTAATGGGGGAAGGGAAGGAGGGCGATAGAAAAGACAGAAAAGAAGAAGCAAGGAGTCTTTATAGGAAGCAAGAGGGACATAGTCACCACCATGGATCCAGCGTGGTTCGTAGTTCCGTCTTTGATCCTCAGTAGTGGTGGGTCGTTGGGCATTGTTGTTCTATTGACGACGAAGGACGACCATGACCATGGTGATGATGGCCCTTTTTCAATGCTTCAAAGTGGTTGAGTCAGCTGTTTTTGGAGTGACAGCTCAAATCCAAAGTGGTCGAATCAGCTCTCCTTTGAGTGACAGCTCAAAGCCAAGGTGGTTGAGTCAGTTCTCCTTGTGGTGGCAGCTTCTGGCTCTGGGATCTCAGCAGGAACCTCCTTTGTTCTTATCTTTCTGGCCTTGCCAGAGGAAGCAGGGAGGCACCAACTTGCATCTTGCCTCCGCAAGACACAATGGTATCATCCCCCAGCCTTCCATACTTAGCTGGAGCGGTTTGGCCACAGGCCAGATCTTCGGCCAGTGAACACTGCTGAGCACTCTCTTCCGCTCTTCTACAGAGCAAGCAGCTCTGGGGGAAGGGGCTTGCAAAATGTTCCCAAAGCGATATCGATTGTCACACAGTTAGCACCCATCAGTTGCCTCCTTGACAAGTCACTCAGAGTCTTATCACAAGAAAAGCCTCAGGAAGCAAGCTTTGAGCCAAAAAAAAACAACCAAAGAAGGATTCTCACACCTGTTCATTCAGAAATTGATCTTTCTTTTTGTTGACCTGCATATCTGACAATAATTAAGAAAATGCATGTCTTAGAAATCCCTTGAGCAACTGATTGATTTCATTCAACTCCGTGTTGAGCGGTATTTTTTTTGAAAGAAGATGCCATCTAAGGTTAGCTATGTATGTTTTAGTACTGGTGAGAGTTGATAAGCCAATAACCCTGGTCTCGAGTTCTCAGATTCGTGAAGAATTTGCATAGTCCTATGCAAAATAACCCTGAAGGTTTTCTGCTGTGCCGGCTCTTCTCCCGCTTTCGCAGCCTACCGTGTGTGGGAATGTCAGGGTGGACTGCATCACAGCATGGTACTTGATTCTGATGTCAGTCTTCTAGCTGTCCTACGTTAACTGTCTATCTGAAGTTTCTTTTTTTCCTAGTTTTTTTTTCTTTTTCTGTCCCTTGAGTGTTGGGATCTTGGGTGGGCTGTGGGTGCATAACCTACTGTTTTCAGAATCTCTATTATTTAAAATGAAAGGTGATGGAAAAGAGTATGCTGAAAGACACGATGTAGCCACTGACTGGTCAGGAGTCATCACTACACTTCAGAGAATGATAAACAACATAGTGTGAAGACCAGAATAAATGGTATATCACCCTGTTAATCAGTGAGAAAGGGAATTCTGAGTACAGCTGTGGTCTTGCAGTATTTGCATCTCTTAGAGTTGCAGCTGGAATTAGGTGTATGGGGAAGCTGGTTCTTTTTTACAGTACATCAAGGCACTGGATGCAGGTGCATACTCCAGGATAGTCTATGCCATGAATGTTTTGCAGTACACAGTATAATTCAGATGGCATAAATCTTGTGATGCGAGGTGGCATACAATGTCATTTTTCCTAAAAGGGATTTCTTCTTATAGAAACCAAAGGAATGGAAATTCTTGTAACTGGGGAGTTACTGTTCAATTCAACTAGAAATACTTGTAAGTGTGGTTGTTTTGTCATTGCAAACTTAGAGCTGCTGCTGCTGACCTGGAACGACTTAAGGAGCTAGCCTTGGAATCAGTTTGCTAAAGTTGGATGTGCCCCCTAGTGGTGCTTTTTCTCCTTTCCCTTTCAGGAAACTGCAAGATTTGCTTTGTTTACTGCTAATCACAATCAGTGTGCCACTTATGCACAGTGATATAACCATGATTGGAAATTGTAAGCCAGAAGTGGAAGTGAAGAGAGAAATCAAAGTTTTAAGCCTATGCCATTCAAATGTTCATATCTTATCCATAACTATTGATATCTATGCTTATTCTTACTTGCAACGTTCTGCTTACAAATTCAGAGGTTCCAAAATTCAACTCATACTGGAATGTCTCCAGATGATGCAGAAGTAGCTGATTATTGATAATACTATCTCTGAAAAGCCTCCAGGAAGTGCAGGTTTTGCTGAGGCATGAGGAAGTATTTGCGGGGATACATCTGGAACTGTTGCCATTCTGTTGCTAACCGTTCCATCCAGTTATTCCTTATGTTCTAGATCAGCTGGCAGTTTGCTCAGTATCTGTGTGGTCTGGAGGACTAAGAAGGAGAAACAGAAGTAACTGTCTTTAAAAGAGCCCTCTTCTATGGAACCTGGCTGTGCTAAGGGGCTCTGGAACGTGAACTGTAGGCTGCCGCGTAATGGATACTGCACAGTAAAGAGGGATGGTGGTACTTACTGCCAAGCACCAAAGTCCTCAAAGCTGTGGTATAGAAAACTTCAGTATATTTCTGTTCCCTCTATTATTCTTTATTAGATTTTGCCTAGGCCATAGTTCTAAACAACGTGTGCTGGAATATCTGAATTCCAGTGGTTCAGTAAAGATTTGTATACTGTAATTAGTTGCAATTACTCAAAATTCAAGCACCATAGTTTTGGACTTTATTTGTTGGGGTTTTTTTTTGTTTTGCTTTCTGTCCTTTTGTGGATTTTTGGACAAATAATACAAACTTTATTTGCAATATTAAAAAGCTGAGGATACACTTTCATAATAAAGCCCATATAGCTTGGAATGTTGTTTTTGTTGCTTTCTCCCACTTAGTAAAGGGCAGCCTTGTTCCTATCTTTCCCCCCACCTAACAGAAGAATATAGATGTCTGCTAACTGAAGACACTTGTAAAATAGCCTGTCATGCTGGCTGGTGTTGTGATACATTTATGTAATGAGAAGCTTCATATCAAAGCAGAAATATAAGGGGGTTGAAGTGGTGTTGCCTTGGCAACCTCTGAATCTTGTGGTCTTTGTGGTATAAATCAAACTCTAATCAAGGACCCGATTCAGTGTTCTCTATGTATTCAAAATACATATTTACTGTGGTAATAGATTTGAATGGAAAGGGAAAACAAAAGCTTCAGCAAATTGTATTAATAAAGTTTTCTCTATTTATTTTGTAACATCTAGAGGTGAATGGCACAGGTTATAACCACAGTATTAAATGCAGAGGGCCCAAGTTGAGGCACAAAAAAGGTTCCGAAAATATCACTGCAAGTGTATTTCCACTTAATATTTGTATACAAAATATTACTGCTTAAATGCCTTGTGTACACTTAAGTAATATTTTAAAATATTTGAAGAGTAATATTAGTGACCTGTTGCTGGGAATCCTGGTCACATTGGTAATTTTTATGGTAGCAAGTAGTGTTACTGACTCTGGTTTCTAGATCTGTTTGACATGAGTTTTTTTAGGAGGGGCATATAAAATGACAGGGAAATAATGGTAAGATTTGCACAGATTTAAATGGGAGTTAAATTGGTTAAATCATTGTGACTGACAGCTCTGGAGCTGTTCATCAGTCATTTGTGAATACTCTATGTTGAGCTAATTGTTTCTGATCCCACATGTTTTCTTGTTGCATTGAACTAATATTGTCATACAGAAATGTGTTTGGAGGAGAATAGAAAAAGAATGAGTTGAGGGTTCTTTGTTTTTTTTTGTTTTGTTTTTTTGTTTTTTTTTTTTGCAAAAGCATGGGGATTGTTAAGGGATGGTGCCATGTCCTTTTTCCTAAATCAGCTGTGAATTTAAACAAAACTCTACAAGTGGAAGAGACTACTTTGTCAGGTCTAAAAGGAAACACCTGACAGGGATGGGATGATCCTCTCAAAGAACGTGATGTGGATCTATCAAAGGCATTATCTGCAGAATCTTGGTTTGTCAGCTAAATCCTAATGCTTAACAACAGTTCCAGATTCATCCTCTGTGATTTGAGGCAGAAATGCTAGAAGGAGTTGGCACAGCTTCCCCGTCTTTAATGTGGAGAAGAGGAAGTCCCAGATCATGACTCAGGCAACTTAATATCTATATCAGCCTTTGGAAAGATTTGTTTGTCTTCATTGTTCAGAGGGGAAATTGAGGGATGCTAGGATGCAGAGTGGATGCCATAGCTCATAAACACAAATAAGAAGAATCTAGTAATGTGTCCTGAGCATGCTCTTTGCTGGTTTAAGCCTCTGTTTCACCAGCTTCTGGAGGGAAGAATTACAAAATATCCTAATTCAATGGGACTGGATGGGTTCTCTGCTGTATGCTGAGGAGAGGTGAGAGCAGGATTGCAAATGAGGCGGGGCAGACGGCGGGGAGCTCAGGGGAGAGAGGTGCAGTGAGTCCTGAAACCACAAAATGAGTAATACAGTAATAAGAAGGACTTATGTAGTAATATGACCATTTCTCAGGAGAGAGTGGTACTCAGAAATTCAATAACAAAATAACTAGTCACACTTTAAAGCAACAACACCTCCTATTTTACAACTAATTGTACATGATATGCAGTAGTAGACGAATGAAATCTTTGTAGTTTAGCTGCATATAAATTACTGTTATTGTTAAGCAGGGAGATCTGAGCTCTGATAAATGAGTGGGAGCAGTACAGTGGTCTGGAGTAGTAGAGAAAAATTATAGCATTGTTTTACTACCTTATTAATGAGGGGATTTGCACACTTCCCTTTTAATACATATTTCTGCAGTTTTATTTAACTCAGCAGTAGAAACTATTTGAAGCTGTTAATTAGAGAAGAGATTTAGCATGACCTTGTTTTAAGTGTATCCTTCTTAGATTTGTGTTGCAAGAACAGAAAAATAACATGCTTCTAAAAGAAAAACGTTAATCAGAAATAGGATACTTTGGTTTCTTTCTACTGATCTACAAATAACTGGACTTTATGGCTTTTCTTTCTGTTGTATTTATTCTGTGTGAGTACTGAAGTAGTAGGACTAGACTAAGGGGTCAGATTGACTCTTAAGTTTTCTTAGCAATAGGATTAGGGGTTGACTCTTTTAACATCCACAACGCCCATCTCACATTAGACTTGGATGCTAGCAGCACTCCAGTATATATTTCACCTTGGTAGATTTTTACACCTGCTTAACTTTCAGGCTGCATGCAGTGGATTGTGACTCTATTAACCTATTCTCAAACTTGTTTTTCATAGTGATGGCTGGCATTTTAGGTGTATGTTTAGGAAATAGAAAGGAGGTATATTTGTGTGAACGTATTGTAACCTACAGCGGAGGTAATAAAATAAGGCAAAGATGTGAACGGTTTCCAAACCATGCTTTTTACAGTAGTCCTAAGTGATGTTTTACTAAATCATCGTATGGCAGTTGTAGAAATTTATTTTCTGGCTTTCTGCACTGCCCCTCTTCCAGACTGGCTTTTCAGGAGTGGGTAGTATTAGTAGGCTCCAGTAAGTTGTCTTTACTCATGGAGAAATCTTTCTTTATTATGTTTTTTCATTTTTTAGATCAGTGGTACTGTTTTCACTGAGGTATATGGGCAGGAATGAACATCATTAAAAGAGCTGATAGTTTCCTTCCGATTCATTTTATCCATCCAATTTATGTCATTTGGATAGCTGATTGTCTTTTTTATTCTTCAGTCACTTCCTAGACTTGTAATATCAGGTTATATCTGGAACTGATGATATTTACATTCCATTCAGCAGTAATAACATTTCTGGCAGCAAAGTATTTCTACTGTAGGAATGCTGTTAAATAGCTTCTAAAACTACTCCTCAATTCTCAGAACTAAGAAAAGAAACCCAAAATGTTTTTGGAGCTGTAGTGTTTACTAGATGAGAGTGCAAGGTGACTTTTGTCAGATACTTAATGTTGAGCTGTACACGTTCAAGGCCCACCGAGGACTGTTGATCCCTAGTGCACAGTATACAAAAGCAATTGAAGCTGTGGGGGGAGATTCTGTTGCAGCTCTATAAGTTTTATGCAGGCTGAGCAAGGATTTCTTCTTCCCCACCTGCAGGGAAAGATTGCTCAGATCTCCAGAGGTTAAACAGATTCCATGCTAGTTTGTTGCTTGAAGTTCTTTTAAGGAAAATGGAGGGTCCGATCATTTCTTTGTGTGGCGGTACATGTAGTGACATGAAATGAAGCTGGAGTGGAGGGACAAAGAGGAGAAAAATATGGTGTGGAGGTAAAATCATGTGACTAATAAAGCAAAGAACCAAATCCTTCAGGGAGGTTAGTGCAGGATGTCTTTTCATTGAAGTATGTAAGTCTGTGTATCTAGCTGAGATGCTAAGAGCAGCATAGCCACTTAAGCATGAATTAAGTACTATATTTAAAGCTGTGTCTCTAGGTAGCTAACAGGACAGTTCTCTCAGAAGAAATGAAAGTGTAAACTGTATATTTCAAAATGCAGTACTGCAAGACTTTTTAAGTTGTTCACGTGCACCTTTTGAATGTAAGTGTATGTACGTGCTCTTGCATGCATGCTTATGACTGTGTTTTTACATACTGGGATCATCTAAAATATAATTCTTGAAAAGAAGGATAAAATAAGGCATAGTACTGAATTAAGTGAATTTTAAGGAAAACTCATCAACATAATCACACGATCACAAGATGGCTGAGTTAGGAAGGGACCTCTGGAGGCCATCTGGTCCAACCTATGCTCAAGCAGGGTGTTCTAGAACTGGGTGACCACATCCAGGTGGCTTTTGAGAAGGCTTGTGGACCTCTGTGGGAAGTGTTTAGTCACTTCCATAGTAAAGAAGTGCTCCCTGAAGCTCACCTTGATCTTCTGGTGTTCCAGTTTGTGCTTGTTGCCTCTTATCCTTAAACTGGGTACCGCTGAACAGAGACTGGCTCTGTTCTCTGCACTCTCCTTCATGTTTCACATATTTAGTAAGATCCCTCAGTCTTCTCTTTAGACTAAACAGTCTCAGCTCCCCTGTATGAGAATCTTGTCAACCAAATTCTCCACCATTTTGAGGTTAAATAGATCTATTGTTTGCACACTCCAATTTCAGTTAATTAAACATAGTAAACATTTTTGGTATCATAGCCATTTTTTTTCTTCCTTTATAGAGACAAGCTAACAACAACAACAAAAAACACCACAGAAGCTAACACCCTTGTATCCCCTGTAATTATACACCTTTCATGAAACCATGATCTTTAAAATGTATGGTATATTGACAAAAATGTATGCATTTTTAGCCTGTTTACTCCCAAATATTTTCCTTCCTGAGATTTGCTTTTAGCTATGGCAAGCTGCTATACTGCTGATGTATTTTGTAGAGTTCATCTTTGTGCATCCACATTCCTGACTGTACTACTTGTTTGTCCAAGCAACGCGTGTTTCCTCTACTTAGTAAGACTAATTACTCTTTCCTTCCTTTTGAAGGGAGTTAGAACCTATTAACTAATATTTGAAGTTGCCTTTGGTGCCTGCCTGTAAACGGAACTGCTTTTAATAAGAAAGTTTGAAAACATTCAACATAATTTAGTTTTGGCTGTGTTCTTAATTGCAGCATTGTGCTCCTACATATCTGTGCACTTCTTCATTATGCTCACTCAGTACCATATGTACATTAATAACCAATGTTGGAAGGAAAAAAATGAGTTACAGGCTGAACTCCAAACTATAGCTGTTCTGAAAGTGTCATGGATCATGTTTAATAGCCTGTGGATCAAAATGAAACCCATATACATTGCAGGGAACTCAATAATTGAAGTATCCCAGGAATGTTTAAGAACCAGAGTCCTGAGGTCACTGGAAGCTTCTCTCTGTGCTCAGTTTTTACCTGAATAAAAGTTGTCTCCTCTCTCCTCCATCTTTTATTTCTATATCAAATAGTAATAGTATTTTAATGTGCTGACTTAGATGATTTTTACCTGGCATTTTGGGGAAAAATGAACTCATTTGTCTTCCCCTTGTTCCTCCTGGTTTTCTGAGACATGAGAAAAACAGTAATTCAGACCTTTGGCATTTCAAGATGTTTCCATGATGTGTGATTGCAAGTCTCTCCTCCCTTTTGGGTGCCTGCAGAATGGTCCTGCTGTGGCCCTGAGCATATGAAGCTGATCTGCACATCAGCTCTGAATTTACTTTTTTTCACACGTGGAGCTCTGAAGTATCATAATTGGTCCTTTGGTGATGAGAAACACAATGACTTTTAGGTGAACACTTGCAGTGCACACCTTAGGGTGCTCAAGGGTCTGATGAAATGATTGTCCAGCACAGCTTTTGGGTTTGCATGCAATCCTTATGTATGTTCTTTAACCTTGCTAATACATGCTATTTCGGCACTGAAGGATTCACATGAGATGAAAGTGATGCCTATTCCCCTTGCTGGTCCTTTGCATAGGATGAACCTCACTGAGAGTATGAGCAAAGAATGAGGCTAAGCAAGAATACTTTCAGCAGTTGCTTAATAGTTAGATCATGACTCTTCTTGTTTTTGCCCACAGCAAAACTGTATTGAGGAGTGGAAGCCACTACTTTCATCCACTCAGTCTGTGCCTTTATCAGTGCAGTCTCTTCCTCTGCAGGGGTGTGGTAACAGGAGGTTCTCTGTTTTATGAAGGTCCTTGAATATCAGAAGTTGCATACAGGCTGAAGTTTCCTCTAGTTATAAATCTTTCTAGTGTCATTATCACCATTCTGCCCTGTCAGCTGGTACCTGCTGTGGTTTCTCAGTGAAACATGTTTTCTAGCATTCTGTTGTTTTTGTTGTGTTTAATAAATAACAGCAATGAATTGGCTGAATCACTGCAATAACACTGCAATGAATCACTGCAATAACAGTGATTATGAGATTAATAGCACAGTGATTTTTCTGATCTCTTTATAGGGGATTAGAGAGAAGGAAATTATAATTTGAATTCCACCCATAGTCAGAGGACCCTCATAGCATGAGATGTTGTGCATTCAATGGAAAACTAGATAAGGTAGCTCTTTGCCCAATCAGCCAGAAGATAGGAGTTGCTTAACTGTATAAGCCTTTATTTTACCTCTGAGGAAAGGTATCCTTCTGCTTTGTTCTGAAACATGGGTGACAATTTCAACACTGACTTAACCTATCTGGGAAACATTTCATTGTATTTGCTATACTGGGCATGAGCGAGAAACTTCCACGTTGTGTGGAGTTGCAAAGGGTACTAAGGTGTATGCAGTGTTTCTAGAAAAGAGTGACAAACACACAGATTACAAATACCTAATCAAAGGATTCCCTAGTGGTTGTTTTGGGATACGGGTGAAACATGGAACTTCTGCTCATACTGGACAGCTTATGTAGGTTTTGTGGAAGAACAGTAGTGCATGAAGATGTTGTTGCTTTGTTCCTAGTAGTCCAAAAGATGCATTTTTTTTTGAGGAACACCACAGCAGGAGTGCAAGTACTACAGAGGAGGACATGCTCTCTGCCAAAGGGGAGCAATGAAGCTGTTGTGCTTTCACAGCTGTTCTGCTCTCTGCACTTTCTAGCACCAGTTCTTTACCAGTGCAGTGTTTGTGCTCTCAGAGTCTGAATGGGCCACGTGTGCTGGGAGAGATATGTTTGGATGGTGGGTGTCCAGAGATCTGTGAAGGATATCAGCTGGCTTCATCTTTTTCACTTTAAAGTACACTTCAACAGAATTGTGCCTGCTAGGCAGGAGTGCATTACCCAACATTTAACAAGGTAAAGCTGCTTATGAATCTAAGTGAATAAATTATAATTTACATGTTTGCAGCTGTTTTGCATCTAGCCATGAACTTGAAGCCTATGGTCTTGAAGAATGAAATGACAGAATAAACTACCTGGCTTCCTCTGTATTCACTGGGGCTTTTCTCTGGGGAGCCCAGAACCTCCTGTAAAAGCACATCTTCCAGAAGGGCATCTTTTCTTGAATGAAAAATATCAAGGAATGGAACAACTGCCATTTTCCTTGACATCTTCTTTGACTTGTTAAGTTGTCTTCCTGTAATGTAAGAGATAGATGGGAAGAGATGAAAAAAGTGTATTTCCACACTAAAATAGCCTTCCTACCTTACTTCTCTATCTTCGCATTCACAGACTACCAAGTAAGTCACTGTTCTTTCTTTTATTTATAAACTAAATGGATTCACATCTTTAAGTCTTCATTAGTCATTGAATCACTTCTTTGGCACTCGGTGTTCTTCCAGTTTTTCATTATCATAAAAGAAAAGTAAACATCTGAACTCTGTATTGTTGCCAGTACCTGAATCTCCAATACTGCATGTGGAGATGAAACTGTCTCTTAATGCTGATGACCAATCTTCTGTATTTTCCTTTCGGAGTCAAGCTGATGAGGCTTTGCAAAATATATGTAGTGCATTGATGAATGCTGAAATGAAAACTTTTCTTGGAGAATAAATGACTATTTCAGTAAAATAATCAAACTCAGAAGAGTTTGTGAAGAGTTATTTTTTTCTTTTTTTTTCCCCACTGGATCAGGGAAAAGACCGAAATCCTAGATTAGCCAATGGTCCTGGGATTCATGTGAAAATCAGCCCTGACTATTTTAAAGACATCCAGATAAGAGATCTCATTGCAAATCTTTTATTATTTGTTCCTTGATTGAGCTTTTTAGGCTGATCTTGGGTCTGATGTAGAGTGATAATAATTACTGACAGCTGTTTCCTGCCAGGAAGGATTCTTAGTTTCTGATATGTGATCTCGAAGTTCTCTGGTTGCTGACTTGTACAATTTTCAGTCAGTCCTTTAGGATAACCATCCATTCTGAGCTGAATGTTATTTTTTTTCTGCAACGTATAACTTACCATTGGCTAAATGGAAAGCTGTTGTTAGAGTGTACTTGAGCACAGCGGGTCTCTGCAATGGCCTGTCTGCTTCTGTTTTCTTCATTTGTGAGTCTCTCACTTGCATATGGTATCAGCTGTCATTTATTGACTTCCAGAAAATTAACAGTGGGGATTAGTATTAAGACTGATCCTGATCTCTGTGGAGCCTCAAAGGCAACTGCATCTGATGAATGTTCTATTTGCTGCATGTGAAGATATGCTTGCTTTTCAAATCTTAGCATTACTTTTTCCTGCTATTTTTCATCTAGGTAGTTTTTGTAAGGCTTTCTTATTAATGCTTTGTGTGATTAAATCACCAAGAAAATTTGTAACATCAGCAAAATTGTGTAGGCAGACTGACCATTAAAATGGTGCTTGGCAAAGACATCAATGTAACTATCCAGAAGGCTAAGTTTCAAATACGTTCAGATCAATTTTAAAGTAACTATATATTCTTACCTTTTAGTTCATTATAAATTTAATTAGGTATGAGTATTTCCTGTATTTTAAGTTATAGTCATCTTGACATAAGCATCCTAAATTCACTAGATCCATCGCTTTGCTGCTTCTAACCTTTGTGTGTATTCTAATGTTTGTATTCTGCAATTTCCTTAGTATTCCAAAATGTATTCAAAGATTCAGTCAGCATTTTAAAATTCTTGGTTGCAAAGCCATCCAGGCCTGTAGATCTGAAAATTTGCCCTCTGTAGATGTTTAACATCCCACTGGCTGCTACTGGATTGAAAAGTTCATTGGCTTTGTGGTGGGAATCCTTCGCCCTGCTCCCTCCCTGTAGAAATGAAAGATTTATTGAGCACTTCTGCCTTGTCTGGGTTTCTAACGATCAGCCGTGGCTCCAGCTTCACTCAACCCTAACATCCATACTCTTGTACATAAAATGTTTCTTCTTTTCTCAATCCTGTCAATCAAGGATTTCTTTTCCTTCTGATAAATGTTCTCCATGTCACATTTATATTGATTGCTATCTGATCCATTTCCCCTTTTCAACTTGTTAAATATTGCTTTGCTAGCCTCACTTTGCCAATGAACCAGGATGGGTTTTTAGATAAAGCTGTCTTCTTTCTTGATTGAAAGATTGCAGCCCTTGGCCATCTAATCTCTTCTAAAGGAGCTTTAAGCTTTCATCTATTTTCTACCTGAAGTTTTTTTGGAAATTAAGTCTTTTGGAAGGTCCTTTGTGACTGGGAGCATCCTTTGTCTGCCCTGCATCAGGCTGTAATCAAAGGGAAGGGCTGACATATAGATGGGTGAGACTATCTCTGTGATGTGGTGTGGTTGAAATGAAGATGTAACGTAGGTGGGTGTGCTCCATGCCTGCTGTTGAGTTGGGACAGGATGTGATGCTGTGTAAAACTTGACTCGAACCTGGCTGTGCAAATGTGTATGGTAATGGGATGTGGCAACTGGGGAACCCAGGGAAGGCGTAGGAAGTACTGGATGTTCGTGTATTTTATATGCTTTAATGATGCCTGAGTTCATTTAACATCACATCGTTTTTTTTACAGAGACCCTGTAAGTTGTGTCTGTGCTTAGGAACCAGATTTATTTTCATGATCAGTGGTAACTACAGGGTATTTAAATTGACCTAGATGGCTTGTTGCACAAGCTGCTGAAGCACTCTTCAGGAAGTGATTTGGCATGGTGGTTAGGAGCTGACTGTGGGGCCTGCACTGTGTGTCCAGCTCTGGAAACCAAATATTGGAAGTACATCGTGCTGGATAGGCTGGCTGTGCATGGCGTAAGCAAGGCTTAAGCGTCCTGACCTAGCAGTGAGGAGCTACGCTGGCTTCTGAGGATTGTCTCTGGAGCAAGATTTCCAACGCTAAGCCACAGCTAGCAGTGAACGCAGGAGACCATCGGGGGGCACCAGAACAACAGTAATGGGTTTGAACTGCTAATTAGTGCCCACACTGCTAGTATCTGTTTTGGCCAGTCAGGAACAAAAAGCAGCGATGTCTGAGGATGGGAGGAAATTTCTTCCAGTTCTTAAATAAACATGATTTCCGTAGTCGTACTGCCAGTTCGTTTGAAGGCATGAGCAGTTTAAGAGTAACCTATACCAAGCATGGGTTGTCTCATATGGTCTGGGCAGCAATGTCCTTTTCTTTATTTAACCCTTTGTATAAAAATGCATATTGCTTACAAGGTTTAGACTGGAAAGTAGATATTTTGAATAATTATCACAGAGAAGTGATAAGAAATGAAAATAACAAAACAAAACGTGAAACCGTGCTTGTAAAGATTCTGCAGTTCCCTCCTTCCTAAGCATCTGAATTGTTCTATGCAAACTCTGAATTCAGGGAGTCAGCACACAGTTTTAGCAACAGATGAGTGCTTTTTTTTCCCCTCTTTTTTCTTTTTCTTCTTCTTTCTTTTTTTTTTTTTTCTTCTTTTTTTCCCCTTCTAAATGACAGTTCAGCCGATGGTCTGAACTTCAGACCATGAATGAAGGGGCGCATAAAGACGTGCCTTCTGGCTAGAGGCTCTATGAGGGTTCTGGCATGGGCAGATATTGCATAATGGTGGCTGTTGGTTACTGGTAAGTCATAGTGTCAGAGAATCTGCCTGATCCTTAGCGTGCCTTCTACTGTGGGAAAAACATTACTTTTCCTTTTAAAAAGAAAAATTTACTTCATATGCAGATCCTGCTCTTATATCCTGCGATCAACACAGTCACAACTCTCCTGTTTAGAACACAGCATCCTTATGTGAAATCTGGTTATCATAAGGCAGCTAGGGGCATCTGGAAATTACTGACTTTTTAAGTTCTTTAAGCCTGTCTGAGATCTCTATAAATGATGAAAAGAACTGTTAATCCTGCTGCTGCTTAACTTTAAAGGAGAAAGTATCTTCCCTAAGTTTGTGCAGCTCCTTAATTCGTGCACTAGGTGGTGATCAAAAGCAACCCACGTTGTGTGCTGTCTTTGCTTCCTTGTCATATCTGACAGTAGGTAATAAAAGTGCATGAGACTGGCCATTTTTTTCTGCCAGCTTTTAACTTTTCCTCTGTCCGCGAGTAATTAATTTTTTTTAATAAAATCCTCTTGAAGATTAGAGTAGAAGTGAAAATGTTCAGTGGTGCTGCTAAGTTTTAATGTTCTGTTGAACCTGTGGATTTTGGATTATTTGTTTAATAAACATGTAGGAAGTATCTTTGCTATTGTCATCACCAGATATTCATAAAATACCCCACAACTTCAAACTAGGATTAGTGTTGCATACACAATCCAGAAATTCAAATATACCTATTTTCAATATAGTTGCTATGGACTGAAACCCAGTTTTTGAAAGTAGAAATTTAGTGCTAGTGTTTGATATGAGATAATGGGAAAAGAGGAGCATTACTCTGAAAATATGCTTACAGGTTTTTTATATAATTAAAAAGAAGGAGAATTCTCCTCTATATTGCCCCCTCCAAAATGATAAAAACTGCTCCAGTATTCCTGTACCTTGGGAATACTTCTGGCTTCAAAGGGAAAGAATGCAAGATGTATTTTGCATTATGTAACTGGAAAAAAAATGAAATCCACAGAAGAAAATCAGTCAAAAATGCTCCTTTTACTAAAAAGTTGAAGAGCAATGTTCATGCATTGGAGTCTGGTAGCTAGATTTAGATTGATTAGAGACATGGGGAAGACTACTAAAATATTGCTTAGGGTGATGTTTGATAGTAAGTGCAGTGTTCAGACAGAAGAAAGTACAGCACACCAGGCTGCTGTGATCTATGCTTTAGCCATTACAGATTATCAGCATAGTTCAAATAAACAGTTGAAAGGAGGAGGATGTCACATTAAAGCATGTCTTAATAGGTGGGTGGGTTGTTTCTTTATCCTCTATGAATCTATGTAAAGCAACAAAAGCCTCATGACATGGCTCATGAGTAATGCCTTGAGTAACTTTTCTGCATTCATCCTTTTCCTGAGGCTAAAAGGAGGTGGAATCAGCCCTCTTCTTCTCTAGCTGGGATGTGGGGGACAGCTAGGGCAAAAGATACAGCGCTGCTGAGCCACCTTCATTTGTGTCTCAAGATGGATGAGATCTGTTGGTGCATGGTATATGGTTTAAATTAGCATTGAAAGTCTTCTGTTTTTCTTATTGAGCAGGACATAGATACTTAGTGCTGAGCTCTCATGCCAGGAGATGGATAGAGAAAGTCCTCTTGGGCAATAACCTCAGGGTAAATATGTGCTACCCCTTGCAACTTCTACAAGGCAAGCAGTGAAGGCAGAGCTGACCAGCTGTTAGGAAGCTGGAGAGCAATTAGAAACTCTCCTGACAGGCAACTGCAGAGTTAAAACAGCAAAAAGAAATTTGGTGCAGCTACAGTGTGTTTTACACTAGTGATCCATGTAACAATGAGGAAATGCATAGCAAAGCCAGATTCCAGACTACTGAGTTGATGGTATGATTCATGCACTTACTTCTAAATTCAGCAACCAACCCCGTTGTAATGAGAATCATCTGAGGGAAGTAAAATAACAACAGTCTGAAGCCCATGGGAGGGCAGTAGCCTGTGACCATGCTAGATGCAGAAGGGCTGTGTCAATTGCACTGCAGCATGTTGGAGAAATGGAGGTTATGCCATGGAGCTTTTTCTTTAGCTTGTGTTCTTGTTTTGTGGGTTTTGGAGGAGTCCTTGTAAGACTGACTGTTGTTCAAAATTGCATGGATGCGCTGGCTTGCATAGAATCATAGAAACATTGAGGTTGGAAAGGACCAGTAAGATCATCTAGTCTAACCATCAAATGGAGTATATGCATGCAGATAGTCTGTGTGTACGTGAAAACTGGATCATTGCATGCACATGCAGCCAACCTTAGCAGCAGAACACCAAAGGGATTTGTACACAATTAACTTGTAAAAACTGGCTCTGAATGTATGAAGGGAAGTAGCATCAGGAGAGCTGAGGCACACCCTTTATATGATATTAGCATGTATTCTCACAACTGTTCTTGGTTAAAGATGATTCTCCCTCCAACAGAATCCAAGTTTCAAGCCTCATGTTGTCTTATGCTGTATATTTGAAGTTTTTGAGCTCAGAGACCCCAATATACATTAGGATAATGAGGTAAAAACATGTGAATTTAATCCTGGTCTGAAGTTCTCCATTTCAACTTTTGACTGTGGCAGATGATTCTCCCCACTGCATTTAAAAGGCAGAGTTTTCTAATTATCAGTATGTATGTGTGGGACCAATGGGACACTCCTAGGATGAAATGCAAATGAATTCTTATTTATAGCAAATGATTCAGAGCACATGTGCCTGTAACTTCAGAGAAAATTGTCAACTGTCAGCTGTTGAATAGAGAGAAGACTTCAGAGCAGAAGCAATGCGATACAGTGTCAGAAAGTAGCTGAATCCAGGTGCCCTCAGGATTCATGGGGATTCTTCCTTTTCCACAAAATGTGCATGGAACTACTGTGGTCCTCTACCTTCAGTCTATTCTGTTGCTGGTACCTGGACCTGCAAAACCCTCAGGTTGCAGGTACTTTGAACTCTTATCCTGATAGTTGGCTTGTCCACCTTGAAGTTCACTAGTGTTTACGCATCTATCAGATGACAAAAATAATTTTTTTAAAGAATAAAGGATAGACTGTGGTGATCAGGTGCAGGGGTCAGCTTGGTAAATGTTTTGATTAACAGTCTTTGTATCTGATGGCCTGTATACATTTTCCCTCTGTTTCCTTACAGTCGTTTCTCTCTAATCTACCCTGACTTCTCCCTGTCCACACATTAGGTCTTTTCACCTAAGCATCCCACAGTATGTTTTCTGCAGTCCCAGAATTTTTTTCCCCTCTGTGACCTGTGAGAAGTACTGTACTCTTCTCCTGTTATTCCTGTGAGAATTTTTCATTTATCTCTCTTTGTGGGTTTCACACCTGCAAAGAAGCAAGTGCTCTCCTTTGATAGAGGAGAACTCAACATGGCATGCTCTGTTTTCACTAATCGGGTTACCAGGGCTCTTCTGCTGGTCATAGTTGCTCTGATCCTTGCTGGGTCTTTCTGTTCTGTGTGGTTAGCCTTTCATCTCATCACCTGACACACAGCTACCGTGTCAGTAACTGGCGCACAGAGCTTTGCTTGTACTCTGAATATTCTCCTTCTCCTCTGTGACCAGTGAAGCTCCTGGACCTGTCCAGGAATGTAGATCTTAGATATTTTTGATCTAAGATAAACTGTCTGCATAGGTTTTGTTTTACCATGTTTTAGCCGTCTAACAGTTGTTCCCTGAAGTCCATGAAGTAGGAGAGAGGCTTTTCCAAATTGGTCCCGCCTGTCTTAGATGCCTTCTCTAGGCTAAATTGGAGGTGCACCTTTTTCTGCCTTAAAGACAAAAAGCTAAGTAAGCTAGGTATCCAATGTTCAGACTGCCAAAATGATGGGAGTTGAATCTTACTTTCTACTTTTTACTTTCAGTGCTGCAGTCTGTTCTCTGGGTAACACTTGATGGATGTACAGTTCAGTGCTGGTGCTTCTCAAGTTGTTACTTTCCCTGTGTGAAGTAAGCAATCACCATTTGTACACAGTGCAGGCCCTGATTGAAAAACACCACCCAGAATCAGTATCAGCTAATATATGGAGCTGAAATTTATAAATTGTAGTCTATATTACTAATGAGTTCATGGCGTAAGGATGGAACAACCAGGATTTGGTGGTGTGTAATTCACCATGTTCACACTAAAGCTGCACAATCACTGAAGTTGCCAACCCTAGGTGTGCTGTGAATTCAGGAAACATTAACTACCAGAGGAGCTCACATCTATACTGCGAGTTTCCTGGAGGAAACCACTTTGAGCCAGTGAGTTTGTGTGGGTTCTGCAAGACTGTTTCCAAGGCAAATATGCACTAAAAATATGCCATCCTGCTTATAAAATCATCAATGTACCTGACTGACATCTAGCTTTGGCATAGGAATGTGGTTAAGATCTTGGTTATTATTTCCTACTTGCGTGCCTCAGTTCCTTCTAGGAATTAAGATAATGATTATAGTATTTCCTTATCTGTGAAATACACTCACATGTGGGGGTGGAAAAAAATAGATCTCCAAAATAAGAGAAATTCTTTCATTTATACATAGAATTGTGGCTCTTTTATATTTTCACTTTTTCCTGACAGCAGCTACTTACTGATTTATTTCCTTGCTTCTTACCTGCCTGGTGGATGGATGTGGCTGTAGGAGTACCAGGTTTCAAGACAAATGAGAAAGTTTAAAAAGTTGTATAGCTGAAACAGAGATTTTGAAATCTTAACTATGCTGATCCTAGCTGGAGAATGGAGGGAAAGTCTACAGCAGCATGAAGGAAAAAACAATAAAATGTTCTTTAATACAGCCATAGTAGAGGATCAAAAAAAGTACTTCCATCTTCAGGTATTTTGTTTTATTGGAACTTTGATTCAATTATCAAAAGTGTAGTAATTATGACCCGTGCAATACTAATGACTTTTGGCAATAAGACTTGTGAGGACACACAATCTAATTAGCTTTAATGAGATGGATTTAATAATACTTTAGATTAACATCTGTTAGAACTAAGTATCAAGATTTATTGTTCTCTGAATAAATATTGACCTCTTGCTCTCAGGTCAATAAATCTTAAGCTTGCCTGTACTTAAATGACTATTTACTTATGTTAGCACTTTTTGTTTCCTGCCACCAACTTCAGTATGAGGATAGGAGCCCTGCACTTCCTTTCTGCTGCATCAAACACTTTTTAGAAAAAGTTGCAAGAAAGCCCTGAATTTGTAAAGAGGAGAGAAAAAGAGTTGGAGTCTACATCCTTTATCCTTTCTTCACATAAAACTGCTATTCTTAGCTCTTGCTTGATAAATAGAAATTTCTGAAATGACCAGAAAAAAATCCATGGTAATGCCACAGAAAAATCATGTTGTTCACATCATCTGCTCAGTTAAGCAGTCTTTGTATTTTGTGTAATGCTGTGAGTAGTTGTTCTCAGTGTGTACTGAGGCACAAAATTTTCTCCTTTACTTCAGATTTCGTTTTGTACTTCAGATATTTAAGCATATTAGATTCCTTTCTAGCTGTAGGCATCTCAAGAGGATTGAGATGGAACATTTTTCATGCCTGCAGGGTAGGAACTTCTTGATAATCTCTAAAGGGATCACTGTGGTCAGAAATATCTACAAGTCTTACAAAATTTCTCATAACCAAGAAGAGTTCCTCTAAAAACAGCAGCAAAGTATTGAGACTGATCAGTAGAATATTTGGGCCTCCCTTTCAGATTTAACAGAGTTCTAAGGAGCTGTGTGATAGTCTTCACTCCAGGTGAAGTCAGATATAAAACTCCCCATTATGTTCAGTGACAGACTTCTGTAAGTGAATGCTGATTAATGTAGAGAATCTTTTTCGTGAGCTGCCAAAGAACCAGAGACTTTATAAATTATGTAAAAAGATTATTTGTATTTATTGAATTCTGTGGAACTGTTTCAGTAAAGAAACTGAGATCCAGTAGACTTTAGTGGATGAATTTTTTACAGTTGATCATAACTGCTTAAGATCAAAAGATTTTTCTTGCATGTACATTCTCTTTTGTAAAAATAGGTACACTGTGCAGAAGCCTTGCAAGAAATAGGTAAATCTTTCACGTTGTTACACTGTGCTGTTCATGTGTTTCAAGTTGTAGTACTTTTATCTTTTTGGTGGGATTTAGAGATTGCTGTGGCTCTGGAGGAAATTGTGGCATTTGCCATGGTCCATAGGCTAGGCTGAATGCTGAGCCGTAGCTATAGGATGTAGAGTAGGAGCAATGTTAACAGATCTTTTTTAATTCCATATATTCCTTTTTGAGGTAAGTATATCTGCAGGACAGATGGTAAATGTTGAGCCCTGTGTGCCTTTCCCCCACCAACTGCCTTCAAGTTTTCTAAGGATTAGATGATCCTTAGGATCAGATGGCTGACCTCAGCAGACTCAAAAGGTGGGCCTGTGTGAGTCTAATGAGGTTTTGCACTTGGGCCAGAGGAATCCCAGGCATACATACAGACTGGGAGTAGCAATCCTTGAGAGTAGCCTTGCAGAGAAGGACCTGGAGGTCCTGGTGGATGAAAAACATGACATGAGCCATCACTGTGCTCTTGCAGCTCAGAAAGCAAACAGTATCCTGGGCTTCATCAGAAGAGGGGTGACCAGCAGGGACAGGGAGGTGGTTGTCCCTCTCTACTCCGCCCTCATGAGGCCCCATCTGGAGTACTGTGTCCAGGACTGGAGCCCCCAGTGCCAAAAAAACCCAAACAAACAGGTGATCAGCTGTAGTGCATCTTCTTTTAATCATAATGATGTATACTTCGTTATTTTAATTGCAAAAAATGGTGGATGCAAACTATTATTTTCCCTTCGCTTTGCACCTGTTGAGACTGCTAGAAAATCTGCAGATTCTGAAATCCTGATTGTTTGTGTGTTGAGGTACAAAGATTTGTAATGTATGTTGTATTTCACTTATGAAAAAGAAAAAAGAAAGTATGCTTAGTGGGGATGAGGAGAGGAGGAAAGTTGAGCTGGAATGAACATGGGGGAAGTGATGACTTTGGTAAGATTCCATCTGGAAAGATTTGGTGGCCTTTATTACATGTCAAGATTAGGCTTTAAATTAATCAGTTTCAGGCAGACAAAACAGTTATAATAAATAGCAATTATTCGTCCTATGTTTCACTGGATAGAGGGGGAAAGGTATCGTTTTCTTTGTTACATTATGTGGTCAAATCAGATAGCAGCCTTGCTTTTGTGGTAGCAGTCTGGGTTATGGCAGAATACCCCTGCCTATCCCACTTTAGAACTGAGTAAAGAATATGTGCAAAAGTTCATTACTGTTCTTCAGTATGTACGGTAATGCAAATACGTAAAGATGCTACTTTATGCCAGAATCTGACCTGTGTAAGTAGAAAATAAGGTGTTAACAGCTGGGAATTGTTCTAACATTCTGCAGTGACATTCATTCTTCTTCTCCAGAAATGTGTTGAGCTTTTGAATTTGTCACCAAATAATGTAATCTTCCTAGTGTAAAGTGCTCCTCCCAGCCCCAGACATTCTTACTGCACTGTCATCCTTTCTCCCAGTGGAGAAGAAGAACAGAAGCTCATCCCTATGCATACAAACTAAAAAGGATATTTTTCTGTTAGTTGCTCTTGCTTTCAAGATGACAAGCTGCCCTTTCATCCTGCAAGGAGAAGGGAGATCTTGTCTTTGACAGGGTTGAAAGAATGGAAAATCTAGTCAGTAAAATGGGAACTTAAAGTGTTGCACAGAAGAACTTTGTGTACACCATGAAAACATTTAAAACATTTGCTTTTATAAAACTAGTAACACTCGAGTCTCTTGCTGCTCTTTAAACAATCAGAGTGCACATGCCTTTCATGGTTTCTCAATACTTAGACTTTCCACGTGGCTTGCTAATAAAACTTTGCTAAAGCAACACAGAAATGTGAGAAATTATAGGGAATGTAATTAATAATAATGAATCATTTGAATTGTCTTGAAAAGATGCATGTACTTAGATGCACGTGCACCTGGAAAATAGCGATGTTTGCCAATGTAAGTTTTAGCTAAAAGTAAAAACATACACAAACTTGTCCAAGCACTGATTTGTGGGTTCTGTTGGTTCTGCCTCCTTCCTAGAAGCAAATATCCTTAGTGTAAAAGCCTTAAGCTGAAGGCAATTTTTTGTTGCATAAATAACCAGCTAAAGAAGTCACTGAAGGCAATCAAAATCTGAATCCAACCTGCCATCTCCTATTAGTCAGGTTGTTTGAAGTGATTTGTGGTGTTCATTAGTGGATCTTCTGGCAAAAAGTGACTGGACGGAAGATTATATTCAGTATCTGATAGCGTAGACGTGCTGCACAGCCCTGAGTTGAAGGTGCAAGAAAAATGTCTGTATCAGGGCAAAAATACAGCAGCATCTGGTCTCCTTTGATATGTTAGTTGTTCTGAAGAATGTGGAAGTGGTTACTGTTATTTTGACAAATGTCTTTATTTCTCCTTTTGTTGCATGGTGTGGCACAAGGGGAACACTGGCGCAATAGCATACAGCAATAATTTATTAGTGGTTTAGGGATGTGGGCCCAGAACAAATTCTAGACAAAAGAAAAACATGTTTGGGTTTTACAGAGCGCCTTGGCTACAGGAACAAAGCTGTGATTGGGTGTGCAAATATTTGGTATTTCGATTGTCCCAGTTGGGGTGACAGCTGACAAATCGTCTGAGTTTGTTTTTAATTATCACCAAAGGAAAAAAAAGCCTGTTGTTCTAAAGCCAGGCACTGATTTTGAAGCACAAGGCAAGAGAAGATGTTTAACAGTGGAAGATATGCTTTCTCAGTGTTCTAACATGTTGAAAGCACCGTTACCTCCAAATATTTATAACATTTAGCTAGTTTTGTGATTACAGCCGACTGTAGTGTTGTGTTGACTTGTATTGCATCCAATGATTGATACTAAAATATCAGCCACAATTCTCACTTCATGCTAACTGGTATCACTGATATCAACATTATTTTCTGCACTCACTGGGAAAGGAGGTGGGTGTGCTGTGACAGATGTTTGAGACCTGTTTGCACAAAAATAAATACCATACCAGCATACAGAGCACCTATGAGGTATCAGAGTCAATTACAATAGATCTGTGAACACAGAGAGGCCTTACTGCCCTAAAGAAGCTCCTTGTGAAGGGAAGAAGCATGTCACCCAAAAGAGATTGAGTCATTTGTTTGAGACAACCCAAACATTCTCTGGCTGGGTTAAGGACCAGTCCTGTTTGTTGAGTCTATCCAGTTCTACAACTACTTTGCTATTCTTCAAGCCAGATAAGACAGACACATTGTAAAGACACATTGAATTTAGTAGGCAATATATACAAGTTTAAAATTGTGTCCAAGTACTTAAATGGGTTGAATTTTTGTTTACTTTTTATTGTAATTGCTGAGCCATAGTTGTTTAGTTATGAATTTGCATGAGTCTGAACTTGTCGTTTCTTGCAGGAAGCTTAACTTGTCAGACTTTGAATAGCCAACAAGTCACCTTTTAAGTAAAAACCATGAGCTTCCAAATAGAAATTTGCCCCTTCTGGGGTAGTCAGAATGAATTTTTGTGGTCAAATGGGAGAGACTGTTCTGTATAAAGTTGTCTTTTATTGCAAGAAATAATTGAGGCAAGAACACAAAATATGGTTTCCATTTATGTGAAATCATGAGAATGTTTCCACTTTGTACAAAAGGGAATGGTTT
The DNA here is from genome assembly GCF_019232065.1 of Centrocercus urophasianus. Lineage (NCBI taxonomy): Eukaryota > Metazoa > Chordata > Aves > Galliformes > Phasianidae > Centrocercus > Centrocercus urophasianus. The sequence goes on from NW_024884711.1 coordinate 8,918,626, forward strand.
GGGTTTTTTTTTTGTCTTCTAGCTGCATCTCTTCTGCCAATTTCTAGTGTAGCATTCAGTACCTCTGAAAGTTTCATAAAGGCTGTATTTGAGGAAGAGAAATAGTTTGATCTGCTAATACACTGCTATCCTTCCAACAATGTCTAGCCTGCTTTCGTGGATCCCTAGAAAGGTTATTGATTTACTGCAAGTGTAGTTTTCTCTAGTAAAGGCTTTTTGCAAACCGCCACCTGAAAAAGGAAGGAGGAAATTTAGCTAATTGCATTCTGCTTCCATTTCAGTGGCAATTCTGAAATGTTTTCGGAAGGAGTAGAATGGTTTATGTGACTGTGAGTTACTGCTGCCAGGAGCTGGAGGAGCTCTTCAGAATTGTGTTGGATGGGTGCGTGGTGAACTGGGAGCTCTCAGAAAAATGCTGCTGATAAAATTTGCCATTATTAACACTAGTTTTCACAGGTACATTCTGACTTTGCAGTACTTGCTAGGCTAGCGAGATTAGAGTCAACCATACTACTTAAAGCTATTCACATGCACTTCCCAGCCAATTTTTGCTGACGAAACACGCAATCCCACAAAATTCCTCATACTTCGTCTTTTCTAGGGGCAAAAATTCTACAGATGTTTTAGTTAAGCAGTGTCAGCACTTTTGACTCTACATATTTATGGCTGTGCAAATAATGGATTTTTTGGTTTGGCCATTGAACTAAGAGATTGAAAGGAATTTTTGTTTTTAGTCAGGCAAAAATAATTTTTTGTTTTGAGATGTACTGAAATGAGGCAATTTGCTTGGTTTAAGTTTCCTCAGTTCTTTTATACTCCCTGCAATAAAAATGGTCCAATTTTCCATTGAAAACATGGTTTTGAAACAACTGTTCCAAATACTTTTGTTTTTAAAATTCAGAAAACTACACTTTTCTGGTTTCTCTATTTTTCTAGCTAATGCTATGTTTTCAGTGGTACCAACTGCTAAATGTATATGTTTTTCTCCTTCAGTCAACGTCTTCTTGTAAATTCATTGCTTAGTAGCTTACTTTTTTTTTTTTTAAGCCAACACTGAGCACAGTACAGAATTTTAAGATACTGTCCATGGTTTGGAAAAGCTGTTGTGTTATGTCAGTAACTGAAATGGCTAGACCACCATGGTTGGAGTCTGTGAGTGTTATAGCAGTGTGGGTAGCACTCAGGTAGCAGAAGTACAGTTCTAGGGGTACAGAAAATCATTTGTGATGGGACAGTTTGAAAATACTGGATTAGGTGCAAAAAAAATTAAAATATATCCATTAATTAAAATATATCCATTACTGATTAAGGGAATGCATTGATAAAGAAATTCATATCCAAGGTAGGACATGTCTGAGCTTTCTTGCCCTTTCAAGGTATCTATTAACTGCAGCTGCCAGAGACAGCACTAGAGCACAAGAATAAGAAGCTGATAAAAACCAGTCCGTTTCCTTGGTTTAGTTAAGCAAGATGAACAAGGTAGCCTAACTTGGGAAATTCTCGTCCTCCTTAGGACAACTTATTTGGCTGTCCATACCCAGCAGCATTAGCACAGGTGGTGTTGGGAACCCAGTGGGTTTGTCTCGTGAACAGAAGCTGTATGTTACATCCTCCTTTGTTCTTCTTTTGAACTGAATGTAGGAATTAAACTATACGCTTGTAATTGGGGGCTGTATAGTTTAGAAGTTAATGAGATTGTGTGGTTTTAACAAAGCTAAGCATCTGTGGGCTTTTTCTTTGTTGCTGCTTTTCTTTTTAATTGAGAATGAACTTCTACAAGTCAGTTCTAAACATCCACTGTTCAACATGAGACAGCTTATAGTGAATGACATCAAAGGCCTTATACTGTGACATGAGTGCTGGGGCAAAAATATCATCTATTCAACAGAACTGCTTTGGAGATTTTCCTTGCACATTAAATCCATATGCTAGGAAATTATCTTAGCTTAAGAACCATGTTTACATGACATGGTGAGAATGTTTTGGAGGCCTTACTACCTGCAGAAGAATAAATGATCTCAAATAGGGATTTCATCAAATACTCTGAAAGGATTTTAAGCATCCAGACTTGGGAACTAACTCTTGGAGACACAAGGCTTCTGTTTTTCTTGCTGAGAAAGTGCTCAGCCCTGTTGATGAATCAGACCTTGATAGCTGCTGAGGCATGATTGTGGCCTGAACTTGGTGGGAATTCTTTGAGTATTGGAGAGACCTGCATTAATTACATCTGAGGAGTCAATTGTGGGTCGCACAGATGCTTTTAAGGCATCACCCTGTAGTATAGTTGCACAGAACTGCTCTTCTCAAGGATGCTTGAGATGCAGAGAGGGGCATATATTGCTTTTCCCATCTTCCTGGTACGTGTGGATACTCCAGCTGCAGTGTCCTTGGTGGCCCTTGCTGTTCATCACACTGTGTGTGTGTGTGTGTGTGTGTGTGTGTGTGTGTATGCAAGCTGGGAAGGCACCTTCCACATGAGTGTATGTATGGGTCAGCTGCAGTCTGGATTCTTGATGGGAACAGCTTTAATTTAGGCTAAAATTTTCTGGTGTTTACGGCTCAGTTGAGTGCTGGCAGGGAGTAGGGGAAGAGATTATCCCGTCATGCAGGTAAACAGAGAAGGATCCAAACCACTATGTCCTTGTTGCTACAGCTCATAAAACCTCTGCTATAAAAAGGAGGAATCCAGGCAGCATGAGATTAAACCCCCTATGTAGGTCTGCAGAGGGAGGCCATGATGCACAGGTCCATCCTGTGGGTCTCCTGTTGTAGCAGCCCTGCTGGAGGAGGACCTTCTGCTCACTGTGCTTCCTCCTCACCTTTCTGGCATGTCTGGTAGCTAAAGCATCACTGAAGTGATCTTTTTAAATAGTAATCTCCAGGGTGAGGAGAACAAAGGAGAGAAGAGAATTTAAGTTTCAGGATACATTACACTTAAAATTCCGAGACTGTTCCAGTGACAGGCAACATAAAGAATTAGGTTTACAATTTGAAGTAAGTTTCGTTGTAAAAATAATTGGACTGGTGAAGCAATCTTGCTCTCACTAAATTGCTTTCCTAGGAACCTATCCTGAGTGGGGCTGTGCAGCTCTTTCTGATATTTGAACATCCTCAGTTCTCATTGACTTCAGTGGGAATTGAACTCATTGAACTCCTCACTAGGTAATTAGTTCTATATAGGTCTGATTTTTCTGCAGCGAATCGGTAGCTGCCTTTACTTTCACTTAGCAGTCAGACCCAGTGCTCCTCAAGTCCCAGCCTTAGCCTCTATGCATCATTTAATGACTCTTTTGTGAAACACATACTTAAGCATTTGTGCTTATATTCTGTTGCTTACTGTGATCAGGATTCACAACAGTTTTGTTACAGTGACTGCATCAAATTACCAAATAGAACATGCAAAATACTTAATGGAACACCTTTCCAAAAATAACCCTGCAAGATAGTTTCTAGATTAGTTTAGGTTTGTTTTCTTTTTAAGTAGGATGAGTTTGTTTTGCCTTCAGAAAGGGTGGGATGCACTTCAAAACAAATATTAAGAGGACAACTTCATTCATGTGGAGGGTGAATGACATAATGACTGAGATAATGAAAATGAGATTTTCTACCTTCCCTCTCCATGAGAGAAGACCAACTGAAATGCAGTATATTTACAGCCCCTGATATTGCTGGAGCTCTATATGTTTTTGCTTTCATGGTCTCCATTTGTGCTACTGTACATCTGGGGATGATGGATTGCGGAGCACTGGATGTTGAGATGAAGAGAATCAATAGGATGATACAAAAGATGAAATAACTCTGATGGAACATCAATAAAGGCTAAAAGTTGCCATAGGGATTTGAATCTTAAAGAAGAGCTTGAGAAAATATATTAAGAATTCACTTTTCCCTTTGCACTTGTACTGCCTTTATTCCATGACTAGATGTCACATGGGGGTTCTTGTCAAGGGCAGGGATAAAGGAGGTTTTTTTTCTTTTCTGTGTCAATATGGTGCTCAGTATGAAACCTGCTGGGCATGATGGCTTCTGAGTACTGTCACTGTGTCATTGTTACCTCAGCCCACAGTGGTGTGAATAAGAATGGAAGAGTAGAGCTTTTAGTTACCTCATGTGCTGTTATTGGGTTCAACACACACAAACTGCAGGAGAAGTAGAACTTCTGTTGTTGCTGAGTTATTCAGTGTTTAAGACTGAATGGTGTCACAGAGCTGTATGGTGGTGTGCATAGCCTGGGCATTCCCAACCAAGAGTCTTTCCTTTTGACTCAACCAACTGGCAAGTTGTGCAAAAACAATTGCAGAACCCGTATTTTGCCACTGTACAGTGATGTATTCAGTGATTTGTTGGGGTGCAGTTTGGAATATTTGATCTGAAATGGAGTGTTTAGCAAGTTGCATACTTGCTGCAGACAAAAAGGTCTGTCGCATGCAAAATAACATCCATCTCTATCCAAGCAGAACTCCAGTTGCTGGGGATTATTGTTTTTTTTGCTTGTTTGTTTGTGTTTTGGGTTTGTATTTTGCTTTAGCGTAGACTAAATGAGGTTAATCTGATGTGATTCAGATTTCAGGGTCTTGCACCTGGGTTGAGGTAACCTCCCCTCCCAACACAAACTGGGGGATGAAATGGCTAAGTGCAGCCTGCCAAAAAGGACCTGGGGGTGCTGGTGGATGACGAGCTGGACGTGAGCCAGCAGTGTGCCCTTGCAACCCAGAAAGCCGAGCATATCCTGGGCTGCATCAAAAGAAGTGTGACCAGCAGGGTGAGGGAGGTGATCCTGCCCATCTACTCTGTGCTGGTAGTACCTGTAGTACTGCATCCAGATGTGGAGTCCTCAGTACAGGAGAGACATGGAGCTGTTGGAGAATGTCCAGAGGAGGGCCACAGAAATGGTCCGAGGGGTGGAACACCTCCCCTACAAGAACAGGCTGAGAGCTGGGGCTGTTCAGCTTGGAGAAGAGGAGACTTCAAAGTGACCTGAGAGCAGCCTTTCAGTATTGGAAGGGGGGCTGTAAGAAAGAATGGGACAGACTCTTTAGCAGGGACTGTTGTGATAGGTTTCAAGGTTAAAGAGAGTATGTTTGGGTTAGATATAAGGAAAAAGACTTCTACAGTGAGGGTGGTGAGGCACAGGCACAGGTTGCCCAGAGAGGTGGTGGATGCCCTGTCCTTGGACACATTCAAAGCCAGGCTGGACTGGATTTGGAGCAACTTTGTCTAGCTGTAGGAGTCCCTGTTTATTGCAGGAGAGTTGGGCCTAGATGACCTTTAAATGTCCCTTTCAGCTCTAAGGATTTTATGATTCTGTAATTTGGAGCTGCAAAACAAGAGAACAGAAGAATCCTTGAATCATTTTCCAGGCAGACAGAAATCCAGGTGGGAGATAGTGTTCTTTCCATGGTATATGGATAAATTTGATGAATTCTATTTCTAAATGATGCACATGTTGCAGATATACGGTAGAATTGTGATTTTATTGCTAGCTTTCACTAGGATCTTTATGTAGGAGGCACACCCAGAACCCAACATTAGGTTGTACAGTGGAGGTGCTATTGGATGTGAGTGAAGGTATCATGGTATGCATCTTAACGTTTCTGCTGTAATGTTGAATCTTTCTGTTCTTACTGTTATCTGTTTCCCAAATGTTTATCAGAACTGCTTTCATAAACTACTACTTAATTTTTGCTTGCAGCACTATGCAAAAAAACCAAACTTCTGGTTGCAGATTGCATTCTGAAGAGTATTCATTGCTCTCAGGTGCATAATTCATACTGATGCCACACTGTAGACTTTAATTAGAATTACTAACTCCATCACTCTCAGGGTTTGAAACAAACACTAAATAAAACACGTAGCTTTGTCACAAAGACGAAGTTATTTCAGAGAGGTAAATTAAGTTAGAACCATGAGCATTCCCCCTCTGAATTCAATATGCATTTTGAAACAGTGATAATATAGACACACCATTCAGCAAATATGGAAATTCGGGCTGTTAGTGTAGAAAACTGGAGACGTTTCTATCTAAGCAAACTATATGGAAGCTGCTCACTATGACATGCCATGTAAAAACAGAGCTATTAAGGCATGGTTGGCACCATCATTTTTCTTTTGCAGATCTGGTGGTATTTTCCAGCACTAACTTCTAGAGCTGAAATGAATTAATGCAAAAGTCAAGGTTAGGTCCTATACTTATTTGTTTTGTTCAAAGTCAAACTGTCACAAAAGGATGCAAAGGAATAAACTGTTCTGAAATGCATTAGTATTATTAGTAATATATTAAAATGCAGCACATTTTTAAAACTATTACTTGTTTCAATTCTGTCTTCCAAGGAATAGAGTACTTAATCAAGCAGTGCATTTAAGTTTATGACTTATTTCAGGCATGAGAACACAGAAGAACTACTCATATGCTTAAAGTTAAGCACAAGATTAATTGGACGAGGTTAATAGCCCTGCTGGGATGAGATCGAGTACTCAACTACAAGGACTTGACTCTTCCAATCTTCCTTATAGTTTGTTCAATTCTGAGACACCTATTTTGTCCCATTGCATACAAGTGGTGTAGCCAAATGTTACTTTCATTGTAAATCTAAAGATGAAACCTTAACCTCTGGGATCAGGACTTCTCCCTAATAGTGCATTGCTCTGACTTCTCTGGCAGCTCAAAGTTCACACGAGTTTAATGGAGAGTGTCCTCTAGAGAGAGCTGCTTTGCAGGTGTGGCAGCTGAAGGGCCCAGAAGTGAAAGTAGTCAGGCTTAGGCTAGTTAGCACAAGGAGATAAAGTGTACCATTAACCAGCTGCAGCTGATGTTCTGAGCTCAAGCCTTTTCTCTAAATCTAGGGCCTACAGACATTAACCTGAGCTTTCCCATGTGGCAGATGAACGCTGCGAGCAGTGGGCTTTTGAGGGGTTTAGATTTTGCTTTGGTTCTCCCAGGAGTCCCAGAACTTAAGGGTTTCAGTGAACAATCTGCCTCTAAGTCTTAAGGTTTGAACTGTAATATTTCTTGGGGCAGGCAGCTGGGAGGCAGCCACAGGCTGCAAAACTCAGGCGCTTCAAAAAAGCTTCTTAAGGCACAAAACAGTTCCTGTACAGATCTGCTGTATTCCTTAGGGTAACAACAACACTTTTGTTTCTCTGTTTTCAGGTTGCTCCTGTAGTTAAAGAAAGGATGATGAAGAAGGGCAGCATGATGCTTGGGTACCAGCCTAACCAAGGCAAAGTCAACTTCTTCCGCCAGGTGGTGATCAGCCCACAAGTGAGTCGAGAGGACATGGACTTCTTGCTGGATGAGATAGAACTGCTTGCCAAGGACTTGTAGCTGTAACTCTACAGCACCGGGCACTGCTTGTGTGTGATGATTATGGAGACAGAATGGCAGCAGTGCTCTGGTGCTATTGTGTGAAAGGTAGTAAAAAGCTTGACGTATAGTTTGGAAACTATCATTTAACATTGTGACGTTCAGAGTTTTGCAGGTAGAATTCCCCTCCACAGGAAAGTATTTGCTGATGGAAGCTGGGACAAGGCAGTGCCTGCAGCACCACGGCCATTCTGGGAAGTGTTTCCTAGAGCAGGGAGCACTTCTGAAAATGGTGTCTTTATCCCAGAGAGGGCTGCTATTCATGGGGTGCCTGCGTAGCTCGGACTGATTGCTTATATAGGCAGGCAATATTCCTCTGAAGTTACTGTTAGTAGCGAATTTAGCTCAGTGAGCTTTAAAACGCTCATTAGTACTCTGTCTACTTTGTCAATATTTTAGTTTGGTATGAATTTAAGAGTACAGACCCGGCTGATATTTACACTGATAAGACTGGAAATTGTGAACTTCATTGAAGAGTTCCTCAAGGAACTCAGTTGTCCTCGAGGAACAATTAGGTGAATTGCCCAGATTTCCCACTGTGAGCACTACTGCAGGCAGCAGAACAAGGGCCTGGCAAGGCTGTGCTGTCACCATCCTTGAGGTTAGCAGGACCTGGCTGGACAAAGCCCCAAGAAGTCAACACTGACCTTGCTTTGAGACAATAGAGCTAGATGACCTCTTAAGGTCCCTTCCAACCTAAACGACTTGTGGTTCTGTAAAATCAAATGGTTGGGCCTGGTCACTGTTTGCCAACATTGCCTACACTGCAATAGCAGTGCTGAGAATATTGGAAGTGTCAGAAATTCTTACCTCTTTGGTTATAGTTACAATTTCTGAACTATATTTAAAGCATAAATATTTATTTAATGGATTTAGATGCACTTTAAAATTATAACAGATGAAAAAAACAAGTATATGTACCTGAAGGATATGTATTTTTAAACTTGGCAACTATATGTTAAACATGTAGAAAAGTGATAGTTTTCATCGTCAGTCTGTATTTGCCTATATTAGATGTGAGATGACTTGATTTTACGTTATCAGTGTATAATTTATACTTTGGCACTGAAATCAACGTGGAGGTGATCAGTGATAGCCTACCTGTTTTTATGATGGGAGCCATCGAGTATCTTTTGTTAATCTTATGTTGCAAAGTTAAGTTCTAAACTTTGTGTTAAGAATTATAGTATCCTTTTGATTTGTTGTCATTCTAGATATAAAAGGGGCAGCTTTGTAAAGCTAGAGATGTATTTCTTGGAGTGAATTTCTTGCAGCAGACTAATGAAAATAACATGTTTCATCATCTGATTAACACCTACTTACCTTATTGTTTTGATGTTCCTTATTTTGTTTTTGAGGTAGCACTGACCAATGCAGATCTTTCTGCTGTAATGTGTTGATGAAAGTTGTCTTTAAACACAATGCTTTTATGTTTTCATTTCTCACGTTATGCTAGGATCCAACATCGCGTGACATTCCTACTTCCCACCTCCAGGATGATGGTATGGAAAGTTTAGCAGGGTCATGATAACCTAGGAGGTCACACTGTCAGAGCAGCAGATAGAAGGAGGAGTCAAATCTGCAGAACTTGACAGATGTCCTTAACAGTGTCCTGGAAGTGATTATTCTGTTGCTATTACAGCGAGTCACTGGATATTAAGCTGAACTCCACATTGATATTAACATAAAAATAAATGGCACAACATGGCCCCTTGATTCTGCACTGTAATATTCGCAGAATGCTTTATCATTTACTATCTAGTGCTTCTGGGTATACCGGTTGTTATGGTTTTGTAAAGCACATAACTAAATGCAGGGCCCACAAAGCTTATTTAGCCTCTCAACCACTCTGGGTGGAGTGCAGAGCATGTCAAGGGCTGCTGGATGGATGCGATGACTTCGCTGTTGCTTCTGAAGGTAGATAGGACTGTTAACCCTTCACTTTTTCTTTTTTGTCCTTGAAGGGAAAGAGAATACTGTCAGGATTCTTTTACTGTTATCCAGAGTCTTGGTGAGTACTTAATTTTTTGACTCAGAGGAAGTGTGTCACTTGCTGTCAGCTGAGAATTTGACCTAGTGCTTTGTGACACCACTACTATCAAAAAAGTGTTGTTTCTTTCCATGTCAGCACATTTTTCTGTTTCCAGGTACTGTGGGACTTCTGTCATGTGTTGGGTTGAAGTAGCAGTTTCTCCTGTGTCAGTAGTGGCTATAGTTCTTTTTTTAAATGAGGGGAAAATGGAACTTTTTCAATGTTTGCAGAAAGTGTGTCTCAGATCAACAAGTGCACTGATGTTTTCAAAGGTATGGTTTAACCTTTCAGTGTGATGTGAGTGCCTTCTCTGATGTCTCTGTATCTTCTTGTGTTTCTGACCCCTTACCACGTCCATTGTGGTCTCATTTCAGGACTATTGTAATTTTTTTCATAGTTGCTTATTTAGGATTGGGATGTTCGAAATGGCTATTTTGTAGCTGATGATTTTAATAAAAAGTGAAGTAAATGACACCCATATAAATGTAGGCTGTGTTTGTAATTTCTCGATTTAAAACTGCAGAGATGTGTACAAGAGAGGTACCAATGAGCTCTCCAGATGGAGAAACAGCAAGCTGCCTGCACAGCTTTAGAATGTGAAACCTAGCTTAACCATGCTTCAGGATGTGGTTTGTCTGTGTGCTGTGCCCTTATCATCTTTAATAAACATCTTGGATGAAAATGTGTCACCATTTATCTTGCTCTCGCTTTCAAATGCAGAAGCTAAATTATTTTTGCAGAAATGGCTTTTTTTTTTTTCTTTTAAACTACATGGGACTGGCCCATGAGCTCTCTCCCACTCTTAGTTACTGAGTTACATCTCTCAGGATGCTCAGCCAATTGTGAAGGTAGTGGAGAACAAGTATAAATCAGTGTAGAAACAGATCCACTGGCTGATTTGTTTGTTTGTTTGTTTTTTAAATTTTATGTGTCTACTTTTAATAATCTTTTTTCAATACGGAGCTTTAGGAAAGAAAGTAAATACTTAGCAGGGATGCTGAGGTAGTTATTGCTGTCAGTTACATGGATGCATCTTCTGAGAACTTCAGGCATTTTGTGCTGGATCCATGTGCAACGTCACTCACAAATCATCGTGCCTGAAGCTAGCAGTCTTGCTTTCAGGACTTCCAATACAATTTCCTGTGAAAGATTGATAGAGATTAATAATCAATAGAGTCTGCTTTGTATGATTTTAGTGCTTCTGACTCCCACTGATTTAACTGGAAACCCTTGCTGGATTGGGATGTTTCATTTCCGTATCAGTAGTTTGTCACTCAGAACATCTCAGTTTATCTACTCAAGGCTCATGCTGAAGATCAGGTTTATCTGTGTGTCTGTAAGACTGAACTGGAATGTATTTTCATTTGTATCAGCCAATGATGTATTAAGATGCTTTCCAAATAACATTCGACCCTTAAAGAACACCATGTAAGAATTTGCAAAACCCCCTGTTATGTGTCCAAGATTTCTTCATACACACAGATCTCAGCATTCAATCACGCTCAAATTATTTTTATTTTTAAATCCTTGAGTTGCGTGATCAGACTTAAAAAACAAACACACAAAACTGATACGAAATGTTGAATACAGAGGAGGAGAATTCAGCAATATTTAATGCTCAGTTTGCTGTCTCCTATTGTATCACATACAAGCTCTGCAAAAAGCCAGAGGTACACTAGAAGTGTAATTTTAATGCCCAGTTTTCAACTGCTCCAACCCTGCATGGCCTTTCTTCCCTGTTGGCTGCTTATGGGCAATCAGCAGGAGAGCAAAGTGTGCTCATCCAGGAAATCTGTTCTAGGTAAGGCCCACTGACATGACGGCCCTTCTTCCTTTGGCAGAACTACTAAATGCTGATACATCATTTGAGTTCATAGATGCTGTATTTAGTGCAGTAGCTACTGTTACATCCTGAAATAATGCAATTGTACATGCTAATTGCAGGTTAGGTGCAGTCGAAGCGACGCTGTCTGGCAAATGCACTGTGCAAACCATGAGAAGCCCTGGCAGAGAGGTTTTCTTCCTTTAACTTGAACGTAGTCTCCCACAATTACATGGTTTTGCTTCAGATGTACAATTAGATGTTATTACTCTAATTCTGTAACTACACAATAATCATCTAAAAATTACTTTGAGAAACAAAACAAAACAAGGAAATTTGCACAGCGAGAGGTACAATAAAGAGAACGTCAAAGGTTTCAAGGCAAACCCACAGTAGGAAACAATGGGTAATGGGAACAATTAACCCTTGCTAAAATCTAATTTACGTGAATGCTCTGCAAAGCGGCGCAGGCACAGTATGGTGAGATGATAGCAGCCATTATATAGAATCACTACAGAACTTTTGTGTCCCCTGACACTGCAGCCATCTGCCCCAAAATATCACAGTCCACCCACTGATAACAGAGGAGACCTTAAAGAAAACACCACACCTTGTAAAATGGTAATGGCTCTGTGTGTAACAGGATAAAGTGAAACTGGAAGGGCAATGTTGAAAGAAGTCCACCAGAGATGACCACTGTAAGCTCACGTACGTTCAAGGTACAATTGATCACAAAAGGCAAGTGACAGAAGGTGATGGGCATGGGCCTTTCAAAGTCTGCTGAGCACGTTCTGTTTTAATGAAGTAATTTCTTTATTGTAAGTAACTCAGACAGCAATAATTTCTACAGAACTTCTCACAAACGGAAAGTATGATGAGAAGATTTGCCATGAAAGAGCAGAGGCCCATGGAACAGAGCATCTGCTTTTGGGACCATGTGCTCTGTACTGTCCTTTGCACAAAGCTGCTCTTCCAAGAAGCTTTCACCCCACCAGTCATTCTGGGAAGTGACTCCTTGGAATGGGCTGACACTGGCACTGGCAGCCATAGCGTTATCCAGTCTGCTCTTCTTGTTCCAGGTAGGAAGGATTTTTTTTTTTGCTATTTCTCTGATTCTGTACTCTCTCTTGTACTTGCAAAATACAGTTTATTTGCAGGGAGATCTTCTGTATTTGGCATCATGGGGAAAATGTCAGCATAGCAGAAAGGGGAAGATTGAAATGTGGACCAAAAGCAACATTCAGGGTTGTATCTTGGAGTGGTGTTTGCCTTCTCTGTCTCAGCCATGGGTTTTTCTCGATGTTCAGATGATTGTATGTACCCCTTGCAGTACCTAAAGGGAGCCTATAAACAAGGAGGGGAGTCAGCTTTTTACAAGGGTAGATAACAGCAGGATAAGGGGAAACATTTGAAGTTGAAGGAGGGAAGATTTAGGTTGGATGTCAGAGGGAAGTTTTTTACTATGAGAGTGGTGCGGTGCTGGAACAGCTGCCCAGAGAAGTTGTGGATGCCCTGTCCCTGGAGGTGTTCAAGGCCAGATTGGATGGGGTCCTGGGCAGCCTGGTCTAGTATTAGATATGGAGGTTGGTTGCAAATTTAATAAGCACGTGTTCCAGCCCATCACCTAGGCTACTGTTTCACTGAGCGGCAACAGACCCAGGTCACTGTGGAGCAGTGCTGAGAAGCTCACAGGGATGTACATGGTAATTATTATGTCTTTCAAGCCAGATTTGCGCCCACTCCTTACTTGAATTTAGACAACAGTTCCTTCGTTTGCTAACAAGAATGGCATGTGAGGCAATGTTGAAAGCCTTTCACAACTCAAGATGTTTACTGTATCTTCTCCATTTACAAGGGATACTGCTCAGCAGGAAACCAAACCGTGATGACTCCATGCTGACTTTTACCCTGGACAAGTGCAAAGATAAGCACGAAGGGATCTAAAATTGCTTCTGCTAATTCTTTTTGGAAACCAGGAGGAGGAGGAATTTCACCCAGCTCAGCAGGTTTGAAACAATACAATACGTGTAAAATTTTCTATGCTGCTGTTACCCTGTGCTAGCTTTAAAAAATGGTCTTTAATTGCCTGATTGTAGCTTGAAAGAGTCATAGATCCTTAGAGTTGGAAGAGACCTTCAAAGGCCATCTAGTCCAACTCCTCTGCAATGAACAGGGACATGCACAGCTCAATCAGGTTGTCCATGAACAGATCCACCCTTGAAAGAAGGCTGGTACAACCACATAAGTACCAAACATTTTGGCTTTTTCAGCCACATTTCCTTGCCACTGTGAAGTTCTCCCTGAAGGCTTTTCTTTTCTATGATGTTTTTATGTGTTCCTTCCTAAAACACCAGAACTGGAAGAGAAGGCCACTGCTCCCATCCTGGAGTACTTAGCTTGATTAGATGACATTGTAGGAGGGCTATTTCCTCAGATACTTGCATGAGACATTAAAAAAAGAGGTCCTTTCTGTGCCTGTTTTAAGAGCCCTGGTTCTCTGGTGGTTTCCTTTGCAGTCATGGAGAGAAAAGCCCAGGGAAAAGCTTGCCCTGTTTTGTTCTTTGGACCAACTTACTTATCCAGAGATGTAGGAGAGAAACTGCTGCATCTCTTTCAGGAGAATTTTCTTGAGAAAAATATGAAAATATTTTACATTCTAAAGTGGATCTTCTGCCAAAATGTTTTTCTCTAAACCTAATAAAACCAAATTAGACTGTTCCCCAGCTCAGGAATGAATTTCGTCTGGTTGTGTGTCATGGATATAATAAACAGTTTATACAAGAGCAAAGGCTGTGTTTAAGTACAGCCGAATCCTGTTTGGTTTTCTGTGATTAACCTAAACAATTTATAAATGGATGAAGTAAGTTAATTTAAATTCTTTTTTTCCATTTCCTTTGGATTTGTTAAGATTGGTTTCTTAAAAGCTACCCTTCCATAAGTGAATTCAAGACGTGCATTCACAAATGTTAACACTCCTGCAGTGAAATGAACTTGCCTTCTTCTTTTCCTTATTTAATAAGACATATATCCTCTTTAGAAGCACTTGGGCTGAATGCCCCATTCTCGGTGGGAGATGCTGTTAATGCCTTGAAACACGGGAGCATTTTGCTGTGCCATTCAGAGCATCCCAAGGAAGATGTCAGTCTAATCCCCTGCATGATGCTTTTGCAGACTCCTCCTCGCTGACAATGCTGAAGTGTTTGTGACATCGGAGTATGGAGGAAATGCTGCTTCTGGTCATCACGGGGGGGGTTAGCTGCAGCAAAAGCATGAGGATGTCTGTGTGAAAGAGTGCAAAGCTTAACAGCTGAAAAATTAAAAGTCCTGGGATGAAATTTATATCCTGCTCAAAACCTTTTAGCTAATTAAAGCTATAGCTGCCTTCTGCCTCCAAGAACACCGTACGGATAATGGACAGCAAGCACCTTGGTTGAAGAGGATCGCTCCCTGGATTCAATTTCACCCAAGGAGAAAAGCTCACCCTTCAGAAACAGCACTGGCTGCAAGTGCCAGCAGCTGCAGCTTCCACTGGCTGAGTGCTTTTGCTATGGATGGGATGTGCTGTGTGAACCCATGTAGTCTCCTTGGGGCAGCCCTTTGGAGCAGCATCACACACAGTGCTTCCTCCTGGGGCTGGGAGCAGCTGCCCTCTGGGTTTTCTCACTAGAGCCTTTCCCTGGGAGCCTTCAGTTCAGTGTGGTTAGAGCAAAGAAAGACAAAATGCTGTTTTTGTCACTGCAGGCATTCATACACCCTGTACAAAAAGGCTTTGCTCTTTTAAAAATGGTGTTTCACTTTAAGTGATTTTCAAGTGATTGTCACAATGATTCAGAAGCAGCCCTGAGCAGGCCTCGTATTTTCACAGCAATTGCTGAATCTTCAAGTCTGGGAGGCATTCTTCATACACTGCCAGTGCGTGCATTCCAATTTAATATTGATGTATTTATGATCTTATTGTACAGGATGGTCAGAGCAACCTGGATGGATCGTTGCAGAAGCCCTCTTTGTCTTTACATACATTTACAGGAAAATCAGCATATAAGGACTGGGCATACAGGCAGACAGACAGATGTTTATTCGTCTTCCAGATGAAAACTTTTCTGAAATGTAGGAGAAAAAAGTGAAGTGCTATCAGCCCCTCCCAAGACTGCTGTGGATGCCCCATCCCTGGAGGCACTCAAGGCCAGGCTGGATGTGGCTCTGGGCAGCCCACTCTGGTGATTGGTGACTCTGCACATAGCAGGGGGGGTTGAAACTAGATGATCGTTGAGGTCCTTTTCAACCCAGGCCATTCTATGATTCTAAGATAGCCAAGGGAAGGCTGAAGCTGGGCAGAAGTATCAGGGATCTTGTCTCTGTGGGTTTCAATGTCAGCTTGTCTGAGGAGCATTGTGTTCAACCCTGCCTCCTCAATCAGTTGACCGCTTTATTTTTTCAAGGCTTTAGCTACATAAATGCAACTGTCCAAAGAGATTGGTTTGTCCTCATTAAAACCAAGAAAATACTCCACAGCAGATAATTTATGAGCTGACTTTTGCCTTTGCCTCTTCATGAAGTGATTAGATGGTGCTCAGAGCATTCATTATTCAACAGATTTAAATCTATTTCCTGGGCTCGGCCCTCCTAGGAGCCTCTCAATTTGGCTGTGTTTCAACAAACCGCTGGCTTTGTCCTCAGCTTCCTGCCCAGGATTACGGCCTCTCAGCTGCCTGAGGTCACAGCTGGGTGGGAGCTGCTATGGGCACTGTGGGCCGATGGGCTCTGGGCAGCCAGCAGGGCACACCACAGGCTCAGGACAAAGGGGCCTGGTGGGCCCTGGGTGCTCCCAGGAACACACATATGCCTGAAAGCACACCAGCATCCTGCAGCAGGGTGCAACACTTACACCTATGCTGTTTTTGGCAACCACCAGAGCCTTCTGACCACGCACGTGGCATGAGCCCACTTGCAGGAATTTTTTCCAAGTAATAAAGGTGGTATGAATGCAGCCAAACGGCATTCAGGAGCCACAGGCAGAAGGATTGGAGCAGGCTTTGTTCCATCTTCTTTGTGGCTGGAGGGAAAAATTGCCATAGGCAGTGTTTTGTAACAACCGCAACATTAAAAAAAAAAGCAAAAAAGCAAAAAAGCAAAAAAGCAAAAAAGCAAAAAAGCAAAAAAGCAAAAAAGCAAAAAAGCAAGAGAAGGAGTTAGGGCTCAGGAAATAAATTAATCAGTGTTCCTCTGAAAGCAAAGGGAGCCTTTGGGTCCCAGCACAGCTGGCGTTACAAGAGGACACTGTTGCAGGTGCTGGACACACAGCCCAGTTTGTTTCCAGGAGCATTCAGAATAATGATACTTTAATATCTCTCTTGTTGTTTTTTTCCCCTCAGGAGCTGGGGCATGATTTTTTTCACTGTTTGTGGCTTTTCCATTAACAGCTGGAGATTGTCAAGCAGGAGTGAAATCCCTACTGCACTGGGAGTTGTGCAAACTGGTAACACAGAGCCAGCCTGTGCTAGGATTCTGGCCATCCCTGCTTAGACCACTGCACGGGTCAGTAGCAACCCCAAGAACAGCTTTTGTGTGCCCTGGTGCTAATATTCTGATTGACATACACAGGGGTTGAATTGAATGATTTTTAAGGTCCCTTCCACCTCAAGCCATTCTGTGACTGGGATTGATTCTATGACTTTGTGATTATTATATGACTCTGTGATTGATTCTAGGACTATACCTTTCAAGAGCTGCTTAGAGAAAAGTATTGAATACCCTACTGAGGATGAGAAAGAGGGCAAATGACTTAACCAAAAAAATGAAAAATTAATGATAGGTAGCATACTTTATTTCACAGATGTTGTGTATTCAACTCTGTAGTTGAATACTCTGAAAGGCCTCTGTAGTTTGCCTGCTCCATTTTTTAATACAATTTGTATTTGTTTCTGCACCACTCGTTTGCCCTGTCACACCAGAAAGACATTGACTTTAATCCAACCTAAACAGGATGTCAGGGCTTGACGATCTTTGCACAGTGCACAGCCAGCAGTGGTGAGGGGTGAGTAGGGCAGAGCCACGACTAGGGCAGGGCACTCTGACACTAGGCAGGACTCTGCTGGAAATAAATCATACAAGCATGCAGTCGTTTGAGTTGGAAAGGGCTCTTAAAGGCCATCTAGCCCAACCCCCCTGCAATGAACAGGGATGCATACAGCTACATCAGGTTGCCCAAAGCCTGGTCCAGCCTGATCTTGAGTGCGTCCAGGGATGGGGCAGCCACCACATCTCTGAGCAGCCTGTGCCAGTGAAAAACTTCTTCCTTATATCCAATCTAAGTCTCCTCTCTTTCAGTTAAACCAATTTTCCCCTTGTCCTGTCATAACAGACCCTCCTAAAGTGTCCATCTCCTTCCTTACAGTCCCCCTTCAATGTCCAAGCTGAACAGCCGCAGCTCTCAGCAAAAACATTTTTTGGGGCTGGCAGCTCTTCTCATATCATTGGTTTCTCGTGCTCTGTGCATGCCCTGCACAGGAGGGGTGGCTGGCTGAACACTGAGCACAGCACTGAAGCCGTGTGGCACAAACACATTAATCACACTCTTCCCTGTGACACAGATTTAGTGCACTGTCTTCTAGCTCACTTTAATACCGGACCCAAAAGAGCAGAGGATTAACAAAGACCTTACCTGCGCTTGAGTTGACAATAGGAGTCAGCTGTGAGCCTGTTTCTGTCCCCTGCCCGTGACCAGAGATGGTTTTACATGGTGAAGGAATGGCCACTGCATCCCTTTGCTGATGCTCTCCAGACAAGACAGCAGCACAGAGGGACACGTGCAGCGGCAGCTGGACATCCGGGCATCTGGTGAAAAGGGATGAGAATAAATCCTTTTAGGACAGGGATCATTTTTGCAAGAGCCTCCTCCTTATTCTAGATGCTCCAGAGATGAAAGACAAATTTGAGTTGGTGTTATTTTATTTGCAGCAATAAACATTTGATTTATATAAAACAATAAGAACAAAAAGCCCCCAAACACTGTTTACAAAGCAAGTTAAGTGCTTGAAACATTTGATAAAGAAGAGTATATAACATTCACATCCCTATTTCATACATGATGTACAGGTGAAGTATTCCTTAAGAGAATTTTAAAAAAATCCCTTTACATGTTGTAGTAAAAAAAACAACAAAACAACAACAAACAAAATAAAACCAAGAAAAAACAACAACAAAAAATAGGAAATAAATGTGTCAGTACTGTCAGTAACCTCTGGATGCCATTCCCTGACCTTCAGTTGGGTGGAGGGAGAGAAAGCAGCCATGGCTGCCCTCAGCCCCCCAGTCCTGCTGTGCAGCACACAGCTGCGCCTCGCTAGATGGCAGTGGCCCTGCAGCAGCTGCATCATTTTCCTTGCTTTTTTTTTTTTTTTTTTTTTTTTTTGGAAATGCAAATCCCTCTCCCCTTCAGTTTGACACAGTGTCCTCTGAATCCTGTTGTAGTTGCTAAGATTTTGCTCTTT
Organism: Centrocercus urophasianus; assembly: GCF_019232065.1. Classification (NCBI taxonomy): domain Eukaryota; kingdom Metazoa; phylum Chordata; class Aves; order Galliformes; family Phasianidae; genus Centrocercus; species Centrocercus urophasianus. The sequence continues at coordinate 8,937,333 of NW_024884711.1, forward strand.
GTTTAAATATTTCTGAGCAGTTCAGTTAAAACAAAATGAACGGGGATACAATACCATTTGAAACGAAGTACTTCTCACTGCAAGTCAGTCTGAGTTCCTATTTAAACAAGCATGATTCCTACTAACTTGGCAATATCTTCTAGATTAATATCAAAGTTTATCTGTCAAAGATGTTCAGTGAATTGCACCTGATGCAGACCTGTGTGGGACTGCTCTGTGCTCAACTCCTGGTTTCCACAGCCCGCTTACATGCTGCACAATCGACAAGTACAATTAGCAGAGTGGCACAGTTAGTATTTTACAGGTCATGTAACTAGAAGGATTATCACAGTGGAAAGGGGATAATAAAAAATAAATGAAAATGCTCACCCGTGTCCTAGGCTCACAGAAAAAACTCCGAAGAAAGTAATCTCCAGAAAAAGACCCTTCCCCAGTGGCAGTCAGCCTTTAAATGGGGTCTAGGAGAGGTGCAGCCAGGCTCCACCCCTTCCATCACACAGCTGAATTGCCTTCACCTGTGCTCCATGGCTGACTCAGTGCTCACCTCAGGTGATCAATCAGTGGTTCAACAGTTCCCAAACACATGCCAAGGGAAGAAAAAAGTGAAACATCACTGCAGAACTCCTGAAGACAGAATCGTCAGAATTATAAAACGCACTGCTGTCATTTGTATAAGTTTACACATGTCAACTGCCTGGATAATTAAATTCCCACTACCCTGCAGAGAAGAGGGCAGGATATGCCATGAACCTGATGCCATGGAGCCTTCCCTCATTTCTAAGGTCCTTGTGTGAAAGCAAAGGCACTGGGTGTTGTCTCTTGCTTTTCTCTAGAAAGCATGGAACAGTCAGGCTGTGGTATGTCAAGCAATTAGATATGCTGTACTAGGAAAAAGTTATTTGTTCTCACAGCAACGCAATTAAGGTAAAAGGAAAAGGGAAAAAATAAGCACAGTCTGTGTTCAGAATGCAGAGCAAATATAAAACATCTGCTTGGATTACTGCTGGACTTGGTGCGGTTTGAGGGTCAGGAAGGGAGGAAGGGAAAAATCTCATCCCGCTGCTATTTTGCAACCTGCTTGCAAGCAGCATGAACTCAAAGCAATAAAGACATAACACTAATGACCTCTGCATGGAAACACAGGTGGTGGGACCAAACCTCCTCACGCTCCCTCCCACTATGGGAGGCTGTGAGGACCTTGGGGTTAAGGCAAGAGGGCAAAGACATCCCCGAATCTTCCCAAAAACACTGCAGGCAGGAGCGTGTAGTTACAACTGCAAAGCCAGATCTGTCTCCTTGCTGTGAGACTGCTGCTGCAACTGTCGTCTCCTGGGCCACAGCTGGGTGTGTGCAGCACATGCTTCAAAGCCATCCTCTTATTGCTCCTTGTTCCTATCTTTTTGGCAGAGTGCTTAGTGCACAATCGCTAGTGTCCCGATACACCAGTCTCCCCGGGCGCTTTCCCAATGGGGAGGGATCTCTAATGCACAGGTAATTTCCTGCAAGCATTTTTTAAACTCTTTTCTTCAGATCATGGCTGTTTACAGATATATAGATAGATATATACATACACAGACATTTTTAATATATATGTATATATATATAAAAATAGCAATTTCATAGTTATATACAGGCATTATTAAAGTGCATAATGTTATTGGCTATTCTCAAATCTCATTTCCTGAGGAAGTGCTAACAGACTTAGCTCCTCCTATGACATGACGCCGGCTGCCAATGCTGGAGTACAACACCCACTCCCTGGCTTTTAACTCCCATGCATACATCTCCCTGCCCAGAGCCACAGCTCAAAGGGAGTAGTGACAGCCTCAGTCCTCCAGGAAGCAAGTCAAGGCACCGATCGTGACTTCTTCCTCTGCCAAGGTAACGTGCTTAGGAGTAACCTCCCTCCATTTCGGAGCTCTTGGGTGCGTGCTACTTGGCGGTGGTCACGGAGCCGTCCTCGGGGATCTTCTCCTCTGAACAGCTTCTCCCTGAGAGCTTGTCGTGGTGCTTGAACTCACTGAAGCGCTCCGCCACGCACTGCGCCGTGAGCCGAGCCTCGGGGTCGTGGTCCCAGCACTCAATGAGGGTCTCACACACCATCTGGATGCCCTGTGGAGAGCACAGAGAGAGCACTGTGGTGGGGACAGCCATCGAGCCACCGCCGGTGCGTGCTCATAAGAGCCGGCTTCGGTGTCCTCGGAAGCCTAGAGGACCGTTGGTGTGCCTGCGGTGACAGAACTGGTCCCAGAGGTGCTCAGTGGGCTCTGCTGTCATTGAAATGGGGACATGGTATGCTTTCTTTTTAAAGAAACCCTACAACCTTACGTCCACTGGCTCCAATGACCGGTAATGCCATTTCTAGACACAGAATCCCAGAATCCTTAGAATTGAAAAGGACCTTTAAAGGCCATGCAGTCCAGCTCCCCTGCAATGAACAGGGATGTGCACAGCTAGATCAGGTTGCTCAGGGCTTGATCCAGCCTTAAAAGTCTCCAGGGACAAGGAATCAACCACATCTCTGGGCAACCTATTCCCCAGCCTCGCTACCCTCCCTCCTCCAAACCTCCACTTTTTGGTTTGGACCAGTAGAATCAAGTCGTTTTTGGTCTAATAAATACAATCAGAACAGCTGAATAACAACTTCCCACTCAACCCATCCCTCCGCATGGCTGAATCCTATTTGTGTTGTTGTTTTTTTTGTTTTTGACAGAATTCTGATTGCCAGCAATATCAAGCCTGACATCAGCCTTTATGAATTCTCCACAGACAAACTAAAACTGTGTGCAAATATGGGCCGCAGTCCCACAAACACTTAAACACATGTCACTCACAGATGTAACTATTTAACCTTCATTTCAATGCTGATGCACATGTTTACAGGAGCAAAAAAACAGTTGCATCTTCGTAATGCATTTTGTAAACATGAGGTATTTGCCAGGAAATTGTGTGCTTTGCTTTATGACACTAGAAGCCCATTAAGCGGGATTTATCTTAAACTTCTTATTTAAAAAAATAACATTTCACAACACTACATTAATTGCATAATTTACCTAATTGTGATGTTGACTGATGTCAATGTTAATAGCAGAACGTTACTGTCTGTATACAAATAACATTAGTTTTCTGATGACATTGAAATTACAAGCAGTAAATTAAATTAAATATTAAACATTAACTTGAAATCAATAGTGCAACAGATCTCATTAAGGGGAAAAAAATGTAATATGTAAATCCATTCCAGAATTTTATCACGATGAATAATGAGTTCATTACGAAAACACGACTGCAGAGGGAGGAAATGAATATGGAAGAGCTATTACAGTAAAAGCAACTTCAGTGGAGTTCAAAGCAGATCCTCAGCTGCTGCAAACTGTCACAGCCCTGCTGAAGCCCATGCGTCACTGAGTTGTAGATAGCGCAACGTGAAACGCTGAAGGGATTCAGACAAAGGGAATTAAATCTACCTTCACTAAATGTCCTGGGAGGGTGTTATCAGGCATTCACTTCCTGCCTTAGACTCCTAATTGAGCCCTCCTGGAGCCAGCTGTGCCCACTCCAGTTACACACAAACGCAGGCAGCACATCCCAGCTGGCAGGACGTCCTGTGCTGGGCACCAACTGCCAGCACTGCTAGGACCCTGAGCCTAACACACACAAGGAGCTGCTGGTGCTCCCTCGACAAGGCACAACCAGCCACGTTGCTGCTCCTGCTGCCATGCCATGTAATGCCTGAAGGAGTTCAGCCCTGAATGCACACAGGTCTCTGGGCCACTTAACGTTACCCATGGCCTGCTCTAAGCGTCAATGACTTCTGCTTCATCGGTGCCTTTGCCATCTTCTACTACATGTATGTCATCTGACTCTTCCCAAATGCAGAACAGAAATGTTTGCCAACAACTTCTGCCTCTGCCTTAGCATAAGCAGCACAGTAAGTGATGGACTGATACTAAGTTAGATTTCCTTTTGCATTGGAGAAAACTTACTGACCTCAAGTCTACTGACTACAGATCTTCCTGTTGTTCTTCTATTTCCCTAATCGGTTCTCTTTATTTTTTTTTTGACACGTTAAGACCATGACTTTGGAATATTCTCAGAAATGTTCTCACACTGTTCCTAATTTTAAGCATTTTCTTCAACTTTTTTTTTTGCTCCCCAGTGACCTGGCTCAGGATTCTTTCCTGCTTTGTTAACTGGGCTCTTCTAAAGTCTCACACGTTCACTACTGGGTTGGACGTCCTTTTGCCTTTGGGGAAAACAAACAGCTGTAGTCAACTCCTGATGACTTCTACCTGTTCATACATAATTAAAAAAAAAAAATTGCAGTCTTCTACTCGATACAGATGAGCATCAATGTAACCTCACCTTCCCAGCTCAACAGATAGGTTAGAAGATAGCTGTAGCTATAGATCCTAGAAATGTCAAAGGCCTTTCAGTACTGGCAATATCAGTTCTTCAGATGTCCCTCAAAACACAGCTCTCCTCCCCAGTGAGAGCATTGCTCCTTAATAGTCCTGCTCATTGCAGATGACAGGTCCAGGAACGGCATGCACTCTGTCGCAGTCATCAGGCAGCAGATGTGTTGCTCCTGGTTGGAGGACTGACTGATTACAGCCACTCACATGGACTTTCCTAATTAAAGGTTAGACTATAATTTTAACATTTCAACTAGAATGAAAAAAAAGGCTCTTTATGGAAATATCAGCTGGTCTTGGTTGCCTGGGCTTTTATAAATGTTTGTGATACTTTCCTTTTGTCCATAAAGACCACTCAACATATTTCACTGATAAGTGGAATGACCAAGCCTCACTTCTCTGATATGTTTCTCATTTTATCTCTTCTGATAAAACCGCTCAGAGCAAAAGTTAAGGAATGCATGCCTTTGGCTCTTTTCCATTCAGCTTCAGCTACTGAGAAATTGGGCTGCATCTATCGCCTAGGAAGTGCCACCATGATGTGTAAGAACAGAGAAAGCTGACAGAGTGCTTCCCAACATGCCAATGACTGTCACTACACTGCCCTGAATAAAAACAAACCGAGTTGCTGACGACTCACTTCCTATTTTCCTAAACCTGTCAACAGCTGGGATGCCAGTATTACTTTTCTCTGTGGTAAAGTGCTGAGATTTGTTTTCTCTGCTGATGGAACCCGTGTGTAAAGCTGCTCTCTTTGACCTTTCAGAGCCTGCACACAGTGTACTTTAAGGCCCTAATTATTCTGTGGCTGTCTGGATGACTGTGGGGTCTCAGGTTTCTATTATTTTTAGTTTTAATTTGGTCGCTTTCAAATTACACTGGTGGGCAGCAGAAATCCATGGGGATCTGGGAGCAGGCATGGTGCAGAGCACTGTGGTGTCTGAACAATGGGCAGCACCAGTGTCACTATGTGACAGAGCAACGAGTGCAAAAAGAGAGGCCTCTCTTGCTGAGCAGGACACAGACTTAACGCTCAGGCTTTGGGCAGCAGCTAGATGGGTTCTGCAGTGCTCTTACCTGATGGTTGAGCCAGGAGCTGGGGATCTCAGGTCGCCCTCTGTCTCTTAGGACATTGTCCTTCATGCTTTCCACGCAGGGATGTTCTCGCACTTTAGAACCAAACGGGGGCTCATACTCTTTCACTTCTGCCAAGAGAAGAAGCAAACACAAGGGTATTCAGCTGGGCTGCATGTGTGCCAAGTGTGAGCTGGCTGTTCTCTGGAGGAGAAGGAGCCACTGATTAGCTGCACAGTGCCACCGTTCTGCCTGACCAGCTCCAAACAAAGCAAAGCCAGTTGGCATTTTCAAATATGTTTCAAATGTGTTCCTCCCACACACACACCCCTCTCCGTTTTTCCTTCCTAGCCAACTAGACAATTTCCAATTAAACTCTTTAGCACATAATCATATTAGCAACAGTCAGAGCATCAGAGTAATATTTGTGAGCCGTACAGTCTCCGCTGAGGCAAAGCATACAAGGACTTCAAGGTGAATTTTGCTTGAGCCAAGTCTGCAAGGAATGGTTATGCTGGTCCCCCTTAAGTTCCCTGGAGTTTCCACACACTAACCAGGTGAAATATAAACTGAAATCTAGGTCACAGATATTAATGTGCCAGATTGCTAGGAGGAAACAGTTGCTTGAAAAAGACAAAGGTACAACAAGGAACAGTGCTGGAAGCTTCCATACTGTCCTTGCTTATTATTGAGCCGTTAGTAGTCTGCTCTGATTTTAGACCTCTTTCCTAAAATAGGTCAATTTCAACTGATGATGAAGGGGATACAGTTTCCTGTAGGGACTGCTGCCATTCTCATTTTTCTGTGCATGTTGCATATTTTCTTTGCTTTTCTTTGGGGAGAGAAAGGAAGAAGCAGACATATGGGATCTTTGGAGAAAACTCAAGAAATCTCCAAGAGTGGAAATATTACAGTAGATGCTGACACAATGTAGAAAATGCTGTGGTTTCTTTGGGAACAGATGGAGTATTTACACATGGGTCTAATGGCTTGCTAGTATTAGATAAAGATTTATGAAGTTAGCCTGTTCTGCTGCCTTTTATTTATTTCTAGGAATTAATTGAGGGCAAGAAAAACTAGTGTAATCTACTAGGCAGGTTGAAGAATGCGAGTGTCTAGAAGATGTGTGAAGGGAGATGAACGAGATGAGAGACACAGTACTATTGTATAATGTTGCAATCAAAGTTCAAATGCAGTGTCCAGTACTGTTCACTTCTCTCGAGGCGCATTTTATAGTAAATAGGACCTCTGAGAAGGGTGATAACAATGATTAAAGGCCCAGAAAGAAATGTCCTGCTAAGGGAAGAACTGCTAACATTTGACTTTGTTTCCCTTTGGCACATGATACAATATCAAAGTAATTAATGATGAAGATAACATAGATAGATCATTCGGATCGCTTTGTCTCATGATGAAAACAAAACTAAAAGGTGGATTTTTCTCCAGAATTTTAGAGACAAGCTGTAGATTTCATTGCTAGGTGATGGCCACAAGGTGAAGACTACACCAGGCTACCGAAAAAGAGAGATAACTAAAAGAATAGCCCAAGACACAACAACGAACATTTTGGAAGGGATATTAAACTCCATGCATTAAATTGTCCAGAATTTAGCAAATGACCGTGCATGCAGTGTGGCAGATTACCCCACAGATGTCTCCCTCCTTTTTCTGTAAAGCATTTGGTGCTGGTCACTCTCTACACAATTTTGTGCTGACTGACTATAGTTCCGAAACACAAGTCCTACCTTCCCATAAGTAGAATACCTTCTCTAAGGCACAAGGGCCAAAGTCTACTTTGCTTTCTTCGAATCAGTTTCACCCACATTAATCTCAGTTTGAGATAATTCAGCCAAGGTAAATTTACAAAATCTTAACTCTAAAAGTTAAATGAGAAGTTGTCATCTTGCTGGTCAGACCTGGAAGCACAATGGAAGCACAGTAGAAGTACAACGATTACAAAGCTGATGCTTTTGCTTTCAAAGCTAACCAAGATGGTAGAGATTGCTGAGGAAAAGTAAACTGCATGATCTAGACACTGCCTACACATCTCCAGCAGGCATGGTTTCCTTGTGATAGTGGTCCTGGACACCCACTGTAGTCTCAGAGATCTCCCTGCAATATGGAGCACTAGCACAGAAGAGCACAGGTGAGACAAGAGTACGAGAGACACGTGGAGCAGTGGCACGTGTGTGGTATGATAATAATGTTTTGAATGTTCCCAGGACTATGTTAGTTACATCTAATACGAACAGGCCATCTTGAGTGCGTATACACTTTTTTTTCAATGACTCCCTGCAAGCCAGGCTCTAGTTTTGCCCTTCTGTGTTTGCCTCATAGGAATGTGAGTGACAAATCAAGGGAAGCTCTCCAGTGCTGCCCGTTCCCTCTCACCGAATTTAATCTGAAGGCCGTTGAGGTTTACAAGACTGTTCATTTCGTAGAATCATATAATCAAAGAATCATGGAATCACAGAATCATGGAATGGTTTAGGTTGGAAGGGACCTTTAAGATCATGCAGTTCCAACAGCCCTACTATAAGCAGGTACATCCCCCTCTAGATCAGGCTGCTCAAAGCCCCATCCAGCCTGGCTTTGAACGCCTCCAGGGAAGGGGCATCCACAACCTCTCTGGGCAGCCTGTTCCTCACAGTAAAGAATTTTTCCCAATATCTAGTATAAATCTACTCTCTTCCAGTTTAAAGCTATTTCCCCTCCCTCGGTCACTACATACTCTTACAAAAAGTCCCTCCCCAGCTTTCCTGTAGGCCCCCTCCAGGTACTGGCAGGCCACTGCAAGGTCCACTGGAGCCTTCTCTTCTCCAGACTGAAGAGCCCCAGCTCTCTCAGCCTGTCCTCATAGGAGAGGTGCACCAGCCCTTTGCTCTTCTTCTTGGCCCTCCTCTGGATCCACTCCAACAGCTCCATGTCCTTCTTGTGTTGGGGCCCCCATACCTGGATGCTTCAGATGGGGTCTCACAAGAGCAGAACAGAGGTACGGAATCACCTCCCTCGACCTGCTGGTCACACTTCTCTTGATGCAACCCAGGATACGGTTGGCCTTCTGGGCTGCAAGCGGACATTGTCAGCTCCTGTTGAGTCTTCCACCAACTGACACTTCCAAATCCTTCTCCTCAGGGCTGCTCTCCAGCCATTCTTTCCTGTATTTGTGCTTGGGATTGCCTCTACTTGGTGAAAGGGAAAGCCTTCCTGGAGAACTGATAGGTTTCTAACACATTTCCCCTGTTCAAGAAATTCCTTCTATGCTGCATTTTTTTTTTTCAGATTTGCGATTTTGTTGAGGAGAAATTGAGGCCAGATGCTAGTTATCTGTAATGACTTCATAGTAACACAGTTGTGCTTTTCCTCACTCTGAAAAGCATGCAGCATCTTCCCGCTATTTATTATCTTGCTTCTCCCTCCTTCAAAAAGAAAAGCCGACTGAATCCTCCTGCGGTAAATCATCCATATAGTGTGGAATCTCAGGTGTCAGACACATTTTGGAGTAATAGCTGAGGTTATTCATGGATCATGTTGGCATGCTACAGTAGACATAATAGGTGTCAATTTGAGGCAGGTTAAGATGCTTGCTGCTACATACTCGTGCACAGCTATATACAGATGCTGAATCTATTTTTTATGACTTAAATGTTTCTTCTGATTGTTTTCAGACCAGTCAGACACTAAAAATGACAACTGGCTGAAGTACCATAAATATCTTAGGTATTTTGAACCACAGCACTTTTAGTATTCAGTAATGGAAGAGTTTCTTCAACTTTAACCTCTTGCATTTAATCTTAATGGTTGTGAGCTACCTTGCACTAATAATCACTGTACCTCTGCTTCCCTTTGACACCAGCATGGCTATAACTTTCAGAAAGGCTGGGACTGGATTTTTAGCCCCAGAGACATTACTGAAAATCTATTTGTGCTTGATGAATGCTGTAGAACATTTGGCAGCGGACTCCTCATGAAAAATATGCCTCTTGCATGCGATCTTATGCTCTAAGCTGTTTGCAGTGAGATTTTCTTCCTTTAAGTGAGAACTGCACACCTGCAAACCCCATCAACACTTCCCCCATGTGATATGTCTTGCTATGTTTTTAGTGGGACATTTCCTTACGCATAAGATGAAGGCTTACTTGAAGAATTAAACCAGGAGTGAGGAGGAAGAAGGCTAGCGAAAATCAGCTGTGGAGCACAATCCATAGCAGTGATCTTATGTTTTTGGAACTTCTGATCCTTTTGAAAAAAAAACCCCTTAATTTAGAGCATAGGAGGGAAGAGCCACAGAGGGGATAAATCAGTTGATGATGCAGTTACTGTGATAGCTTACGTACACACACACATCTGCATGTGCGTGCAGATTGTGTCTTTCCTCATGCTAGAAGAATCTGGGTGGTGGGTCTATATACTGTTGCACAAAGGGACTATGCAGAAGCTCAAAGCCATTTCAATTTTGAGTTTAAGGAGTTGTTAGATGCTTACGCCACATTTTCCCTGGGTTTCCCAGATCCACTCCTTCAGAATATGAATGCTAGCTGGGAAGTCTGAGGATGCCCTGGGATGAATGAACCTACAGTGCCGTTTTCCTTGCACAGACATGTTTTAAGTGATTTCACATCTGATGATCAAAGACACAGTCACCTTTCCAAAGGGCTGGGAGTGTATAAGCTCTGCCATAAGAGTATGATTATAGGCTGTTTAGTCATTGTATGCTAGACCCTGAGATGGGAAAGTAGAGGAATACAGCATAAGAGTGCCCTGCGGGGTGATCTTACCTACTGCTACCTGGGCTTGCTGAAAGACAGCACTGAATACTGTGGTGACACATAGAGAATTTCTGGGATCCAAGCTACTGTTCCACAATAGTGGTGATGGTGCCCTTTGTGGGTGTACCAGATGTGGGATGCATGCCACCACATGCCACTGCAGTGCAAACCTGCCCCACTGGGACTTCTCTTCACAAAGGAGAGGCTTAAACCAGGCCCCTGCTGCAGAGACCTCAGGCCTGATGCACAAGCACAGACCTAACGCACAGGCACAGCCCCACTGCACAGGCTATCAAAATATTCCCTGCTGCCAGAAACTGTCACCTCTGTACACTCAACGTGATGAATGCCCAGCGTTCCCTGAAGCACAAGATGCACAAATGCTTAGCTGCCAAATTGTACCTCTTGGCTGACTCTTTCCAAGCGAGCGTAAGATTAACCAGCTCTTTTATTCACATTAAACAGAGCTCTGGTAAAACAAGGCTGCTATTTCAGACACAGCTCTGCTGCTACACCAAAGCCAGCCGCCCCTTCAGGCACTGCAACACCGTACGAGCAACGTCGCCATTTTCTGAGGAGTTTCTCTCCTTCCTCACCAGCCCTGTGCATCCTGAGGCTTTGTTCCTCTCCTTCTCCCTTGCTGCCCCCAGCAGTCCCCTGCCTGCAGCAGCTCCGATACGAAGCAGATGGTTTCCTTTTCTTTCTAGGAGGCTGTCGGAGAAATTACACTTGCCTCAGTCACCAAAGCTCTGTCGCTCTGAAAGCAAGCGGTTGAGATGAAAATTGTATTTCTCGCAACGTGCAGCATCTGGTGCACAGCTGTTGCACTGAATGAAATACCAAGTTAACGGCAGTGTGGAGCAGCTGAAGTTCTCCCCAAAGTAGTATTGCTGAGTTTCTAAATATGCCTCTTAAATTATCCTCCGGTGAAAAACCAGTCAAACTCACTATTTGCCTCTGTCTCCCTCTCCCCTGTGCCCCATTTCTGCTTCTCCATATTTAGCAGAACAAAGTAACAATGAACAGCATGGCCTTTCTCGAAAGCTGATCCCCACCTGCATATTTACTATGGCAGCTTCACAGTACAGATTATGCTGCTGGGTATTTTCGTTTAAATGTCTGCTGACTGAAAAGGCCTGGCATTCTGCTGAGACTACGCTCGACAAAGCTGCTGCAGTGAAAGGACCTGCCTCCATCGCCTCCCACACTCACCAAACACCTGCACACCAACAGACAAATCCTGAGAACACCCTATGTAAAAGAAATAACTCACCCTACCGTTAGCATAGCAATTAACCCCTTCTTTCCCGTGCTTTCCCCCAGCAGCATCAGGCTGCTCTCTGAACTTCCCTGGTCCTTGTGTGAGAGAGCCCACACTGCAGACAGGCCTGCACTGGGGAGACAGCACTTACATCTTTTAGGTTTCTTTGGAAAGGCTGCAATTGGGTAAGCCTGCCCTGGCTTACATGCAAAGTCATTTCTCTCCTCACCTACGAGGTCAGGAAATGGAGTGGTTTGCATGAACGGAGGCAGCTCCTCTGAAGGGTGCAAGAAGGGAAGGGAGTCTCACAAGTGACAGATGGGAAGAGAAAGCAGAGAGGGAGCTGCAGTCATGAATCACTGTAAGGGTACTTCACCAGCTGATTGCAAAGAGAGTCAGACTGCACGAACCAAGACAAGATCAAAGAAGGAAATGAGAGAAACCATGCAATGCTGCTGTAGTTCAGTACCACCGACAAGATAAGGGAGCTGCATCGTAGGAGTTATATTTAGCTGCTCTGGTTGAAGACACTCAGCCCAAGTCCTACCCACTACAGCCCAAATACTTTGGTGGTTTCACTGGGGAGTGAACCACCTGGAAAGATGACTGAAGCATGGAAACAAAATTTAAGAAGTATGTTTCTGGAGATGAGGATGACTGAGGATTAGGGAAAATCAGAGGCAGGGGCTAAGCTCCAGCATGAAAACAAAGGGGATGCTGGGCCAGAGAAACGTCTCCTTTTCCTAAAATAATTTCAGCTCTTCTTCTCAAGGTTATAAGGGGTCAACCTCTTCTGCCTAAACACGCTGGTGATTTCCCTTCCTTATGAAACTCTCTTTATATCCTCTTTTAGGCAGTTGCCATCTGAGAACAGCAGCAACAAGGTTTGTTCTTGCCACAAACTCCATTTCACTGTACTCAGCAAATATGAACAGCAACACATTCAGGCACCAGTGAAGATAAAAGACTCCACAGTGAACAGCTCATATTTATATTAATAAGGTGAGTTCCTAAATGCAAGAAACAGAGAGAGCTCGAGACAGAGCAGAGATCCTTTTTCTCAGGTTTTAAATCTTCTCAGCTGCACTTACAAAGTGCTAATGAAAGGCTGAGGTTTTGCCAACGCATTTAGAAACATACATAGCCACAACTGTTAAATGTGGATAGGTTTGCCATGGAATATGCTAGACTTCAAAAACTTTCAGCTTTTGGAGCACCACATGTTTTTTCCCTGAAACATTTGACTAAAAAAAAAAGGTTTCACGCATTTCTGCTAGCACTAGCTATTTGCACACCCTGCTTTCCCAGCAGGGCGCAAACAGGGGCAAAACTGCCCACAGTGCAGCCCACCCACAAAGACCAAATGCTGGTCAGACAGAGCAAGACACTGGGATGCAGGCATTTCTACCTCTTGCACACAAACATGGTGATGCCAAACTGCTACTGTGCAGAGTGGCCTCAGAGACCTCCACGGATAGTCAGCCTTGTGGTATCCCACGGATGTTAGCAGAGAAACAAGGAGCAGTTATATTCATTTTCCAATAGGACACTGGTTTCTCTCCTGTACACTACGTTCCCCATACTGCAGTGCTCTACAGACTGTCCTGTCTCTGTTGCCAGCCCTTTGAGACTCAACTGTGGCAAGTCCAATGAAAAGAGAACCTATGTGGTTCTGGGAGAGAGGTAGCAAATACAAATAGTCTCATATCTGCTGTAATATTCACGTTAGTCTTACACACAACAGCCCTGCTTCTTAGACTGTCTGGACTTCTGTTAAAATGATTGCTAGACAATACAAGCAGACTGAAAAAATGTATATGTAACAGTCTCATTTTGGTTCCTGAGTTAGGAACTAGTTTAGTTAAGGTGAAAATCTTCAAATATGGCAATATGTAATGCAGAATCTCAACAGCAACTTTTCAGATTTCTAGCACATACTAGCATAGCAAACTGGGAATTTTGGGCCAGCTTTAGGCAAAGTAGAAATGGAGATTTTGTTTCAGTGAACGAAGTCTGAATATGAACAAACACAGTAGCTCTTCTTGGAGCTATTTTGATACTCAGTTACGCTTATTTTTGTTACTGCACTTTATACAATGAACATCCCTTGGTTTCTCCTGTGGATGATCTCTTGCAACATCCCAAAAAATGATGAGTGGCAGTTGTGGATTTCACAAAAGCAGAAAGATTTTTGAACCCCTATGATGGCTCTTATTGAAATGATAATTAGTAAATGTGACACTTAACTGGCCCTCATTAGGTTTCAGAGTTAACATTCCATGAAGGCAAAAGGGGGACAGTTATCACTTCTTGGTCTTAATATTTCATGAATCATTTAGGTTGAAAAAGACATCTAAGATCATCAGATCCAAGTGTTTCAAACATTCTTATATTAATAATTATTTTGGGAGAGGACAGGCAGACCAGTCAATCCACGGCTACTCAAGATGCTGTAGTTTAAAAAAATAACAGGCATGAACAACCTTCAGAAGAGGCTTACCTAGCAGCAAATTTATCCTTACAGCAACAGGGAGCAATTTCCTCATGCTTTCAGGAGCTTGCCCTTGAAGCTTGCTCATACACACGTGCATCTTATATTACTGAAGGCCTGTTAGCTTACAGCAGCCAGGCCCACGAGAACAACAAAGAATTGTCTGTACACACAGACAACCACAAGAGCACTTCTATCCAAACATACCTTTAGAGATAAGAAAACCGATGGTGCTTACCTCCAACACCATTGCAGCGAGATGTCATTTCCCAAAGGACCAAAGCCATGGAGTACACATCTGTTTGTTTAAAGGACTCCATGTTCTCAAGGTTCATCCTGGACTCCAGGACCTCAGGGGCCATGTACCTTGCTGTGCCAACCTGCACGAGAGGAAATATGGGAGAGCTCATGAGCTGCAACTGTAATTCATGTTTTGGATTCTGCTGTGATCTGACTTCAGCTTTCATAGAAATGGTGCCATTTGACACGTATCCAAAAATGCAAGCCATACTTGGCATGGATCATGCTTTCTGCTGCCAAAAGAATCTGGCATTGTCTTGACTACCGACTGTACTTGCACCTCCCTTGGTAAAGAAAAAATGATAAAGCAAAGAAACAAACAAAACAAAATGATAAAGCAAAGAAGAACAGCAGCGTTTTGTAGTTCCTTAAACAACTGTTTTTAATGCTGACAAACTTTCTCACTCTTTGGCTGTTCATTGAGATAAACTCTGTCCTCTGGGCCTGGAGCAATTGCCACTGACCAAGTGATTTTCAGACAAGCAAGAAAATCACTGTATTCTTTTGCACTGCATATTATAGAGAGAACTATTTCTTTTCAAAGTGGTCTTAAAATGAGAGAGGTAAATGCAGGCTTGGCACAAGAAAGCTGATGAAGATGTACTGAATGCATAAGCACACATTTGAAGTGAAACCAAAAACTGGCCCCTCTTCGTTTGAAAAGTTGTTCCCATAAAGTTTATGCATATTCAATAATTTTCAGCAGTGATTTTAGCAGCTGTGCTGCAGTCTAGATTACGACCTTACATTACTGATGGCAAAGTTTAAGTGTTCTTATCATATGAATAGATGTAAGGAATAATTATTGGATCTCTGAGCAGATCCAATGCCAAAATTTAATTTTTTTCAAAAAATTTCAAAAAATAAATGTATAAAAAAATTGCTCTCCTTCTCTCCTCATCTGGAAAAAGTCCAAAAATAATCAGATCAGGCAAGGACAGCTTCAGATGGGAGACTGCTTAATCACAAAAAAAAAAGAGGAAAAAACAGAAGTGGGTGATGCAGTAGGATCTGTGGTTAAGAAGGGCTATTTGTAGAGCGAACTACAGCCATCAGTCCAGAGCTTGGTGGCAAGCAGAACTACAAAAGAACATTCCGGTTATTGGGTCTGCAACTGAAGGCAGCTACATAGTAAATGCAGTCTCCTACATGTGTTTGGCATGCTTCTGGAAACACACCTTATCATCCCATACTCAGTACAAATGGGAAACAGTGCTACAAAAAGTGTAATGCTCCCTAAGAAAACAACAGTACAGACTAAGGACATTGCTTTATCATAGGACTGTGCAACATCAGAGAATTTATTTGTTAAAGGTATACAAATGGCTGTAGTACCAAGGCCTTTATTTAGAGAATAGCAAAAAAAAGTCTGAAATCAGTCCAAAAGTTAAATTCCCTGTTGTACGGAATCTGTGAAAATGAAGGCCAAACATGAGCAACACCAACACATTAGAGGTTCTTGGGATAACCATGTCCCAGCAGCACTGAGTTCACCAGTACCTTCCTGCCCTACTGAACATGAACGCACGGCAACCCTGCAGCAGAGGCTGTTCCTAGCCCCATCCCTTCCAAACATACAGCTTCTCTCCAAAGCAGAGTCCATCAAAGTATTAGAAAAGATTCTGACATACTATGCCCCAAAATTGCCCAGCCCCATCCTGCTGTTTTTTTCATTAAGTGTTAATGCTGCCTAAATACAGATAATCAACATTGTCACAAAAGCAGTTCTAGTTTTGCAACATTTCATACTCTCCTTGCAGCAGTGAAAAAGATTCTGCAGCTTTGCTGTACAATTGAGGCTCATGTTCCATAGCTATGAAGAACCACTGAAAACACAGAGAAAATTGAAAATGCTGTTAAGAATGATATCAAGCTTTCTCACTTTCCATCCTGATTAGAATTCATCAGCTGTTGCACTCTGCCTCTGTTCTTTTATCTGAATTTAGATTACGAGGTCTTTGGGTCAAACATTCTTTTCCTACAGCTTGCAAAACTTGAGTCTGGGTCCCAAATATATTTCAGACACTTTCTCATTGTAAAGACCAGTCCGTTTTCTGTTCTTCTCTTCCAAAACTTCCAGCAAGGGAACATTTCTCTTCCTGCAGTACTTTTTATAATGTTTGTGACTTTTAGAACTTTTATACTGGAAACCCTACATTTCTTTCAAGTTGTCTGAGATGTTTTGTGCCTTGAGGTGTGTCACTCAGAGGGGCAGAGGCTATCCCTCTCTGTGTGATTAGGACGACCATCTGTTGTTATAAGGCTGCTGATGCTGCCGAGATGAGGAACATCTGGCCTTGCTGGCAAACAGCAGTCCTCTGAACACAACAGGACACGGGTCCAGATTTACATATTCAGATTAAGTAATGTCTGCAAATGTTAGCCATTGTGGATGGCCAAATAGCTAAACTGAAAAGACCACAAAGTCTGGGGAAAAGATGGTTTCCAGTCATTCATAAAGAACACTGTTATCATACAGACAATAATGGCAACATCTGCATTATGCAGAAGGTAGTTGTGTGGATGGGAAAGAAGACAGTTCTGTAATACAAACAACTTGCCTTGAATATTGCAGTCCAAGGCTGATCAGAAAAAAAAACGTAAAATACTTGGATTTTTCTATTCATTTCACAGGAAACCAGAAGCTTCCTTGAATTCAAATGCGTGTCAGCTCCATTATATACCTTCAAAAACCGGACCTCCTGATGGGAAGAGTTTTGGTGAAAGTGTAAAGATCAGAAATGATGGCAAATTCTTGTGCAAAATCTCCTAGGCAAAAGCTACAAACGGTACTGAAGTTGTCATGTTGGCACATTTGAGTGGGTAGTGCTTGTATGCGCAGAAGAAATGAGGCTGAGGTTTACAGAGCCACTTCACATCATCTTACACTTTGCCATGGAGAAGAATGATGTTAATTTGGTTATCCCAAAACTGATTCAGTGAAGCTAAACAAAGTAAAACACTGGATCTCGCCATGAGTGCCCAAGGGCATCAATTCTAAAGTAGCAACATCTTCTAGGCAGTGCTGTACTTCACTGTCAGTGCTGGTGTGGAGTGTGGGAGGGCAGTATTAATGCTATCCTCCTACTTCCAACTGTGTGTGAGCAATGCCAGAGAAATCAGATTGAAATATGGGTTGGCTTTAAGCAAAGTCTCCGTGGGGTTAAACTTCACAGCCTATGACATACACTGCCAAGTACTCTGCTTTTGCTGTACTCCAACCAGTCTTGTAACTGTCAATATGGTACGACTTCACTGGACTCCAAAAAGATTTGGCATGCTGAAGAGAAATGATATGTGACCATGAGTGGTGTTTGTGTAATTTTAAATATGCCTTCCTTGGTTATCATTCACTCCTGACTCTTGTTAAGAAACCCTATCAAAATGAGATCAGGGCAGTTCCCTTAAACTAATGAGACTTCAAAGATCTTACAACAAAGATCTTAATTTGATAAACAACAGCAAAGTTCTCATGAACTGAACAAACACTACTGCCTGATGAGTTGTCCCTGAAACGTCCCTAAATCAAAATACTAGTTCCATGCTGAGTAGAAGTCAGTGTAAACAAGCATGCTTTGGATACTTACATACAATTAATCATATGTGGTACATAACTAGGAACATAACTTAAGAAAAGGTCTCAACTTCCACTACAGGAGTTTTCATCAGAAGAGAAAATATTTAGAGATATATGAAAAACTGAAGCATTCACAAATATCATCATGGCACGCCTGTGAAATAGATGAGCATTATTCACACTACTTAGTTCAGAAAGGGGCAGTTATTTTCATCTGATATTACTGCATTTGCTTGCATGTGGAGAAAGTCCCATAATCTTAAACAGGTTTATTTTTGGCCTTGTAATGTGACTATTTATCTCTCTGTTGTCTGCTACACGTGCTGAGGACAGAGAGGACCGCATTCACATATGCTGGGATATACTGACACAGTAGTTCTACTCACACAAACCTAGTGCTAACAGGCCTGAAAGCTGTGGCTTAACTTCAAAATATGAAGCACACCCCTATCCTGTGTGCACATTGCAGCAGTGTGACAAATAGTAGCTGACAAGCTTTTACATGTTTCGCTGTAAGGGCACAGAAAGGAAGATGGTGTCATATAACTAGGCTGCTCTTTGATCGGAACAAAATCTTCATCACAATTCCCTCATTGCTTTTGTGTGAGGTTTAAAGCCTATTTGTTCATTGAAAAGAAGAAAAACAAAAACCAGCCCTTCATTTCTGTTGATTTTAAGCAAATATGGCAGCACAGGTTTTTGGGTTTTTTTTCCCCTCTTATCCCCAGGAACTGACAGATGAACTGGTATGACATACAACACGTCTCCTGAAAGTTTTGACATACCTGACCACTGTTGGCCAAGTCATCCACAGAGAGAGAAGGGTCCAGCCTCAGAGATAACCCAAAGTCACAGAGACAGCAAGTTAAATCATTTTTCACCAGGATGTTGGAACTCTTTAGGTCTCTGTGCACAATAGGGGTTTTAGGGCGACCACAGGGTGTGTGATCGCTGTGCAGATGGGCAATCCCTCGGGCCAAGGATCCTCCCAGTTTCCAGAGGTCTTCCCAGCTGATAATGTGCCGTGTGAGGTACTCCTGCAAGTTTCCTCTAGCATGGAAGGCAGTGATCAACCAATACTGTTTACCAAGATCTGTCTTACGCTCCTCTGCGGTCAAGAATTGGAGGATGTTCTCATGCTTAAGGTTTACATCCGAAAAAATGTCTTTCTCGGTTTTCCAGGAGGCATATTCTTCATAGGGGAAGATCTTTACTGCCACAGTTTCGTACTGCTCAGATGTGTTTTGCTTCAATTTGGCTTTATACACTTCAGCAAATCTTCCTTTGCCAACAACAATGTCCAGCTCAATGGGCAGCAATTCTGTGTTGTGGTTGATGTTGTTGGCACAGGTAGAGCTGATGTCTGAGTGATCATCATCCAACATAATGGCACAAACATCACTGCAGTCTTTATGTTTCCTGGGCTTAACATTCTTCTCCCAGGCCTTGTTGAGCTTCCTCTTCTTATGAGTGCGGTAGGCATAAAAGATAACAATCACAGCAACAGAAATCACCAATAAGGGGACAAGACTTATGATTGTGACTTTGGAAATTTCATCTTTCTCCTCTGGTTTATGGGGATCATCTGAAAAGAACAGAAGGAAGGAATACATTAAATGAGCATAGCTTTATGTGTACAGGAAGTTGTGAGTAACCTATAACATTTTTCCAGTGTGCCATACATGATTTCCTCCATTAACACAAAGTAAAACAAAAAGATCACTACTTTCTTATCTCATATAAGCCTTCACTTACCAGAAGTTCCCTGTTTGATTATTTTACAGGGAGCCAGACCAGAATGAGCAAGAAGCTAACCTAATTTAACAGCTTTGTTTTTCTCTCAGGCTCTCAATATATTATGGACAAAACCTTCTCTTTCCTGAACACAATAGCCAAAGTCTCCTGTGCTTACTTCAGTGATATATTCTTGACAGTTCTGCCCCTTTAACCAGTAATTAAAACAAAACATTCATCTTTCTTTGAAAAAAAAAAGGATGAATAAGTAAATACACAATGTAGTATATGAATACTGAATTGTCCAATTACCATTTCAGACCCAATGTATCTCAGTAAGATCCATAGAAAGACATCAGGAAGCCTGTCCATATACAAATACTGCCTGCTAATATTCAAGCACAAAACATACGCCTGTGTATAAATCTGAAAAACAGAACTCTTCTCTTACTTTGATATATGAGAAAGAGTACTGCTACAACAGATTCCAACACCTGCACTTGCACAGCTGTTTGAATCCTGCAGGCACAATTAGGCACGTATGGCATATCTGAGAACTGTCACTCGCCGTGCACTTTTTGCAGGGATTTATGTAACTGAAAACATCCTGTGTGTGTCACTTGCTGGCTGTACACCAGCTACTCTGTTGGAAAACAGCAGATAGCTCATTCCAAACACCTTAGCTGATGCAGCCTGTATGTGAACATATTCTCAGGTGAAACACACATGGATAGGGAACAGAAGGACAACAGGGACAAATTTTTTAATAAAGATACATCGTGGGAACAGTGAAGAACTTATTCTAGTGGTGAGAGATGCCCTTACAACCCTAGAAGCGATCCTTCAAGTTCAAACGTACTGCATTATCATTCTGCAGTGGATGGGGTTGATTGAAAGAAGCCTGGAGAATCATGAATGGACTAAAAGAACTGATGCTGCAACCAAAATAAAGCAAGCGCTGGCAGCACAATATTGGCAGATGCTTATGACATTGTCACTGGCTCAGGTTCTCTGTGTAGAGCCAAATAAGTCAATAAGAAAAAGAAAGTCTAACAAGCTCTGAGGAGAAACTGTCACTAACTAGGTTAGTTTCAAGTCTTTCTCAAAATAAAGGTGAGCAGTGCTGAGAAGGATAGGGATAAAGAGTTTACAATTAGAATAAGTGATACCTCAGACCCTTCAGTTTCATTTATAATCCCTTTTACATTGGAAACACAGCTGGCAAGCAGCAGGAGCCTTCAGCTATTCAAAGGCAGGTGACAGGACATCTGAAGAGTATGTTCTTTTTTTGGAAGGAGGTCTGAATCCCAAACCAGGATGTGCTTCCTCTGTTTGAAAGGTTCATCAATCAGCAGTAGAGTAAGTAACTCAATCCTAGCATCTCTCACAGGATTTCAAGAAGGAGAAGCACCAACATTTCCAGCATTCCCAGTTAGCACAGGTTAATGGCATTAATTAGCAGCACCATGCTTCACCTACATAGACATGCATTTATTTCATTCAATGCAAATCAACTTCTTAAACCTAATCCTTCCTTCACACCTATGCAAACCAGAAATCCTTATTCCCAAGCAATTTCCTACGGTAACAGAACATTAGTACCAAGTCTACACTGATATGATAATCACAGATTACTTGCAGCACTTTTGTCTCTCAATGTCTTTTTAAATGGCCTTTACTGGAAGAGTATATTTAGAAAGTCCAATGTCACTGTCGGTAAACAGAAGATTTACATTGCTTATTCTCACAAGTTCTTCACTCTCAGGAAATCTACTTTTAAAAGCACTAGGGAAACTCTGGAATCTGGAAGAGGATTGACAGTTGTGCTCTGCTTCCAAGTTCCGGCTGCAAGAAAGCCACAGTTCTATAAATCAGATAAAGCCCTTCTGATGAACATTTAGAGTTCTGCTTTTGTGTGTGTTGTTGTTCTTCTCTACCACTGGCCAGAGAAAAGAATGCTTGAAGTTTGGATTCCGACCTTGAAACTAAGTTGTATGCCATCTGCAACCTATATCATATGTCCTACTTTTTAACAAAGATGAACATACGTTTTAAATCACTTTAAGGCCTTCTACTTTGCCAAAGAGCTGCAGTAAGTAGCTCAGATATCTGAATTACAGATATCTTTCTAAATAAGGGAGGAAAAAAAAAAAAGAGAGATGTATTAGACATCAGGAAGACTGAGGTAGTTGGATACATGTGCAGGTCAAATTGAGAATCAATTCACGCAGGTCTCCATTCCTTTATTGCTATGGGTACACTGAGAGTCTCTGGCTATTCCCACAATGCCTGAGAGTGCAGGCCAACAGCTGAGAAGTCTCTACCAGTCTTCACAGACTCTTTAGCTCTTCCTCTTTTTGCATAAGGGAAAGCTCTGCTAGTGATGCAGGGGAAGATAGAAACTGTTGATGTTGCAAATGTCACTTCAAAAAGAATGAAAAAAATAATAATCAAAGCAGAAGCTGAGCACTTCCCCTGAGCACAGCATCATCCTGCACCACTGCTGCAAAGTGACACATCCACTTTGGCAGCATCCTGTGGAGGAAGTAGGGAGGCAGGGGGTAAAAAACACATGGCTACACATCTTGCACCTAGGGAGCGAGAAGGGTGTTATGCTCACTCTCTATTGTATTAAAAGCTGAAAAGTCCCACTCAAGGTTTGGGAAGAGCAAGAATGAGCACCAAACAGAGACAGCTGAGCGTCAGGACTGGCCACATATAACCCTGGACTTAAAAGGAGAGGACGAAGCTTCCCATCAGCAGGATTAAAGGTAACAGCAACAGTGAATAGTTGGTGGTGCTGAGGGTCAGCCCAAGCAAGGCATTTCTGGAACCTCCTCTGATTTTGAGTTCCGATATGAGCAAAACAAAATCAGCCCCTCCAGCACAAGCCAAGTTTGGGGTACTTCTGAGTTGAATTTGCATACCAAGTCAGGGCAGGATCAAAATGAAGAGTATATCTGCATGTTTGCATTATGGCTAGCCAACATTTTCTGGCTTGACTGCAGGAATCTAAGAATAAACATGCTCATTGCTTATAAATAAATACCTATGACTCAAACCCCATAATTTCAAAAATGTGAGTGCAGCTCCCTCTTTCTGGGCACTGTTCTGAGCAAAACCTGTCTGAACCAACAGGCAAGGAAATGGTTAAATAAAACAGCCTTTCAGATTTTGCCAACATGCTCCTGAATAACTTTCCCCACCCAGAACTATCATTCAGGCAGATCAGTTCTTTCTCAAGCTTCAAAAGAACCTATTAATCTAGCATAACAATAGAGAAGTCTAGCTAAAAGAAAGCTTCCTGTATGCGGTTTAAATTGAGCACAAGCCATCTGTACAACCCTTAGCACTACCTAAACCTTTAGGGAATAGGAGTCAGGTGCCAAGGAGAATAGAAACTGCATTCAGTCACAAGTCTTCAAGGCACAACACTGGTTGCCTGTAAATTCTGTAGGTTGGACTCCTCTATGATTGACTTCAGTGTCACTGAACTTTGGAAACAAGAAATAAAACAACATCAACAAAACTGAGACCCATGCTCTAATGCACAGGGCAGCACAAACACACAGTTGTTACTAAAGAACTACTTCAAAGTTCTTGCTGCTTGTGTAGTTTCCGAAGTTGCTGCCTATTCATCCACCAGTCAGTGGCACACAGCAGGGTAAAAATATATTCCATACCAGCAGCACTGAGGCTAGAGGTATCAATACTGATGGATTGCAAGATTGTCTAGTGCTTTAAAAACCTTCAGAAATACAGTCACAAAATCTGGGCCCAGAAGGTGGCCTGTGATCCAGTTATTTTGCAAGCTCCTGAGACACAAAGCAGCCCTTTGAGTTGACTGAAGGACAACTGTGTTTTGCAGCAACTCTGAGGTTTCAGAGTTTGGTTTCAATTCCACACTGGAATGAAAACTAACACTTTTTGAATGTTTTGTATAAACAGAATTCTGTTCAAATGCTGCAATTTGGCAAAAGATGTGAGTATTGAATCCCCATCAGTAAGGGAACCAGTCTGGGTTAGGGAGCTCCAAGTTCAAGTTCTGCTCTATTTGATTCAGAGAGGAACTTTCCATCTCTGATAATTCTCAACCAGGCAAAATGTGAGTTTCAATCTTAAGTGCTTATTGACTGCTGGGCAAAACTCTAGGCCATAAAATAAAAAAAAAAGGTCTGCCCATCTCTTTAATGCCATTTCCTGGATAAAAACTAATTCCATAAAACATTTTATTTTCAGTGAAATGAAGTTTCACAGGCTCTGAGCAGCTGCTTGTGGTAACTTATTTTACAGAGGAATCCTCAAGTAATAATAAAATTCAGTAGTTTATTGTCTTGTGCTTCCTCCTGATTTAGGTCTTTTTAGAATTAAAATGGCTCAGAAATCTTCAGCAAAGCATTTTAAGTTGGGAAATGCTGGTTATCAAAACAGAAACTTGATTAGACAAGACATTCCTGTACTTTTCTCTGAAACTCATGTCTTGTGAATGAAAGTGGTCTGAAAGTTGATCCAACTTCTGTATTTAGAAACTTCTGCTAATTTTACAAGCACTGTTTTTGAGCTTTGTGTAGTGGGGAGATGGGGTGTTGCTTTTTTTTTTTTAATTGGGAAAGGAATGCTTTTTCCTCAGTGGATAGTGGTTAATTCCAACACATAATATACAGAAATAATCAAAATCAAATGCTGCACTTCAAAATAACTTGCCCCTTTTTTTTTTTTTTTTAATCTTGACAGTTTCCTGGAAACACTTTAATTTTCCATCCCTGTTGGAGATGAAGAAAGTTTTTAAAACTTCGTAGATCTGTGGGGCAGGAAATCAGTCCCACCCCTCCCTCTCTATACTGAGCCACCTGATGGCAGAAGATGTAGATTACTAGATTTTAAAACCAAAGCAGATTCTATATTGCTATCCAGAGTAAAATAGACCTTGGCATTTCTTGTAGACTTTCCTGAAAGTTAAATTCCTAAAGCCAGCTTCTGAATTTAACAAGTTTTTTTTGTTTGTTTTGTTTTTTTTTTTTTTTTTTTTTTTGTACTAGATAATTCAAAACTGTAAAGGCCAGTAGTTCGCATTTGAGATGTCTGTTTTCACATTTAGTCTAAAGAAGATATTTAAAGATGTCAGGGCATATGCAAGCCCAGCGTCAGGATCTGCTGAAGCAGCCTTCTGGAGAAGTATAAGTAGTTGGCAGGCATATTTGTCCTTCTGCACAGGCTCAGTAAGAGTGGAAGCGACAGCACACAGCCATCTCTAGAGTCTGCTTCTACAGCTGAGCTTCTGAAGTGCTGGCATCCTCATAGTTCAACATCTGAGGGCTGAGGATGTTTGCTCAAAGTGTGGGAACTCATTCCCTTTACCTTTCGGCTACTTGCCAGTCTGAATGTCAACACAGCAGTCAACATTTGGCTGGTGAACTGGGCCCAGCTCTCAGAGCACATTATAGAATCACAGAATGATTAAAATTGGAAAAGACCTCTAAGATCATATAGTAGCCCAACCACCAACTCATCCTCAGCATGCCCACTAAACACGTCCCTCAATGCCACATCCACGGTGGGATGGTGAACGCACTATCTCCCTTGGCAGCCTTTTCCAAATACCTCACCACTCTTTCTGAAAAGAAGTTTTTCTTAATATCCAACCTG
The DNA here is from genome assembly GCF_019232065.1 of Centrocercus urophasianus. NCBI lineage: Eukaryota > Metazoa > Chordata > Aves > Galliformes > Phasianidae > Centrocercus > Centrocercus urophasianus. Next base: position 8,962,600 of record NW_024884711.1, read on the forward strand.
GACCTCCCCAGCACAGCTTGAAGCCATTACCCAGTGCCACCACATCTTCTGAGAGGTCAATACGGCAATGGTATGAACAATTTGGAAGAGCTGTGTGACAGGCAGTACTGCTCTCCCCTGAGGACCAGAAGCTTTGCCTTCAGCATTGACAACCCATGATCAGGACTCAGACCACTGTTACGGCCAAGGAGAACTTCCAGTTAGATGACCTACTCACATGCTTGAAGAGTCATGCACATGCATCTAACAGCTGCCTCTTAATTATGTCACAGGGGTGGGTGGCAGGCAACCTAGGTTACGTCTGGACGGCCAGATTGAGTGCAAAGGCTGAGCAGTGGTGATGAAATGGATATTTTAGGTATTGTAAGGAGAACTTAATTTTTCAACTGACTACCAAGTATACTATTCAGCACTCAGGAAAGTTTGAGAAACTTTTAAAGTTCTAACACAGAACAAAAAGTTTGCTGCTGCTTAATTCCCTCAGTGCTGTCTAAAAAAAAGTATAATTCCTTGGTTTGCTGACACATCACCCACTCCTGGATGCATTCTCTTATCTCTCCTGTTCTAACAGGTCACTTGACTGTGCGTACATGACATCTGTCATGCAGTTTGACTTCTGTAGCTAAGCTTTCCTACTTAGAAATATGAAAACTGACATGTTCTAACTTCACACAATGTGACCATGTTTCTGAGATACATGCCACAGTTACACAATGTCGTGTCTGCCGCTGTTTGCTGGTGGTTTTCTGGAACAAATCAATCTCCCCAGTTTCAATATGTTCCAACAGATGCCACACATTAACCACTATTTTTATTCTCTGCCTGAGTTTCACCCCTCCAACCTTTCCCAAAATATTATGTTGCCAGTGTTAGTTACAGTTTGTTTCTGTCTGTAATTATTAAAATCTCTTCCATGACAACCTGATAAAAGGCTGGCCACATTCCCACACTTATTAAGCTCCCAAGTGATGCAAATTGTAACAAATATTCCAGCCAGGCTTGCAGAGCACTGCCTAGTTTGTTGTTATGCAAATCTGTGTCTGAGCTCTGCATGCTTATTTTTCTAGGAAGCAAACAATATAAATAAAACAGAGCAAAACAACATTTTGGCTTCTTTTGCCTCTTTCCGTTGTATTTCCTTTCTATTCCACTAAGAGAATCACACCCTCAATTATTAGACAGCCTCTCCTTTGGTTGCATACAGCTGCAAGCTTTGGGTGGGACTCCGTGGCTGAATACCTAAGAGGAAACATTGAGAACAATGCCAATATACAAGCAGCGAGGGGCTCTGTGCAACATTACGTAATGCTACTGACCTCTTTTATGGGGCAGCTGGAAGACAGTTACTTCTCAACATGTTAGTTGGATAACAGAAAAACAGATTAATAAAAGCCTTTGTTAAAATCCACTTGCAAGCAGTCCAGTTGTAACAATGTCCCTTCTGTTGTTCCTTGAGCACTGGACAATTCATCACATTTATGGCCTGGTGGCTGTGCACAGGTCTTAAGTATGCTCTTAAGTCTGATATCCTCCTATGTGGTCAAGTAAAATCTAAAGCTCTGAGTCTAGTAGGGAGAGGAAAAGGAGAGAAAGAAAGGAAAAGACAGGGGCAACATGTTAGAAACAAGCAAGAGATATCAAGTAAAGGAAATTCTGAAACATCATCAATATTGTCTGCAACCAAGCTGCTGGACAAGCACTATGAAGGCACGCTTGCAATCATTCTGGTAGCAGAAACATCAGGTCTCCCACGTAACATCCACACACAGCAAGCAACTTGACTGCTTATCTAAATGCCATAATTTGTTCAGGCAAATGACTCAGCCACAGACTAATCAAATACTTTTATCTCTTATATTTTCAATTAACAACTTAGGAAAACTATGGTCAATATGAAGATTGTTATCAGCACATCTTCCCCTCTTTTCCCACATCTCTCCAGTGAGCTTCATTATTATCATGAATTCTTGTAGATTCATCAGCCACCTCTATCACTGAAGTTTCTACTGTTTCGGTGCAACTGTTTGGATAATTCAGATAATCTTCAAAACTTGTATACATCACTGTTGCTAAAAGTTCACCCCATATCCTGGCAGAGTGCAGTGAGAATGCCCGAAGTAAAGACCTCACTTGGCAGTGCCAAAGAACTAACAGAATCTACATGAATGTTGGCTGCAAAATGCAAGGATATCTGTAAGCACAGCAAGGATGAAAAATGATAAGGGAGCAGATTAACAGAAGGAAATATTTTTAAACCAAACAGAGATGGGCTAACGATCTGACATGCCTTTCTAAATCTCTGCATTTTTGCTTGGGTTTGAGCCTGATGCCTGGGATAAAACAGCATATATAATGAAACAGTATGCACAGCCCTGTGATTTAAAGGATTCATTCTTCTGCCTGCAGTCTCCAGTGCTGGGGTCACCTTTTACATGCAGATGAATGAGTCTACATGATAGGAAGATGCCACAACGCACACAGGTAGGTCACGCACTACACAGCATGCAGGCATCTCAACTCCTTGGCCTGAGAGTGCCTGGTGCCCTCTGCCCATAAAGAACACATCAGTCATGAGGTTGGAAGGAGAACTGTCCTATTCCTTTGAGTAGCCTTGACTTCAGACAAATAGCTTGCGACTGCTAATTACAAAAAACTTAAAAGGATTTGTTATGCTCTCACTGGCTGGAAGATGGTATGGTGAAGAGAATGCTGAGGAGCAAAGCTGACCAAACACCAAGGGATGCCTGAAACTGTGCAAACAGCTAGAGGCACACCAGCATAAGAAACCAATACAAAATTTTTGTGCAGGAGATCTGCTATACACAACCAGAAGTCAGAGAGGAAAAATCCCTTGTAGTCCAATCCTGTGCTCATCTTTTCCAAGACAACATGACAAGGTCCCTGGCTTCACCTAGCCAACTAGTCAACTTCTCCCTAGCCAGCAATGGCCTTTACTTCCCCCTCTTCGTCTAATCTTTTCCAGCATTTTTGCTCCTTGGCTTTTCTTTCTGGTAACACTGACATTAGACATCTGAATAAATAATAATTAAAACTGACTTCCACTGGAGTGGAATTTTGCTGTGAGAAATGCTTTTTCTACCACAAAGGTGTAAGTTGTTTGCCAGGCCACAATTTTGTTTGGCAAAATAGAGGAATTAAAAAATGAACACCAGGTAGTCAGATTTGCAGTGGTTACCTGTCTCCCAAACATTATACCTCTCAGAACCACAGAATATTGTTTGGATTTATTCTGCACATAGTATTTTCCACCAACTGCTTGTGGCCTGAAATGCCATGGATGAGCATCAGGGCCAGAAGCCCTCTGACACAGCAGAACTACAGGCATGTTAAGGGACATGTCTGACTGTGCCTTGTTTATTTTGCAGATTGGCAGTTTAAACAAGAGTCCACACAAGAGACGGGCATTTGATTCAGATCTAACCACCTGAAACATTTCTAAAGCCACACTTCAATGAGTCACAATACCTCCCACTACCCAAAAGCTTTAAATGTTTGTGTCTAAAAACAGAGTCAGAAGGTTTACCCTTCACAATCAAGACTGATACAAGCCTACAGTGCCATAAATCAGCTCTTCTATAAGCAATAGCAGTTCAGTGGTGAATCACTGGAATGTAGTGACTAACCTCTGGTGGAAACTAGAACTTGTTGCCTTACTAGCAATTTTCTTTCTTACCTCATGAACACCAGGAACAAAATAAATCTGGCTTGTCTTAAGTGGATATTAAGGAGAAAGAAGAGCTACAGTGCTGATCTTTTACAAGAATAGCTTGAAAGAAAAGACTGTGATTATCAGGTGAAAGAGTACAATCCTTTTTTATTGTTCCATTTTCTGCTAAGAAATGAGTAGTCACTACTTAGGTCAAGTATTTCAAGGTTTTCCTAGAATAGCTTTTGTCCACTCTTTAAAGCTGCAAGATGTACAAAAACAGTACAAAAATTCTTACTCGGATGTACAAGAAATATCAAGACAAAAGAATGCAAGAACAATGTACAGAGTAGATCTGGATGACAGTCATTCCAAAGGCAAAATTATTACAGACTATTATCTAGTTGTCTGGAGGAGCCACGGACCAGCTGGCTGTGATGTTCTGCTCAAAGTTAAACACAGACAGGAAACCGCATGTCTGATACTGTAAAAATCGTTTGTCTTCCTGCCATGGCTAACCAGGCAAGCAACCCAAAGGGGCTGTTTTCATTTAAAAGAAACACTAATCCACAACAATAAAAAAAGGAATGACAAAGCCTCAATTCTCCCCACTCCCAAACGGAGCTAATGCATGTGTTTGTGAATGAACTCGAAATGTTACAAACTGAAGCTGTGTGCTACTTCAATTTTTATATGTAGTTATTCACTTTCTACATGAATGTGAATATGAGTGCAGGGCACAGCTTCCATGAGTCACCACACACGACACAGAATGAAAACCTTCACTACAAAGAGTGAAAGGAATCAGGATAAAAAAGGTAAGGATTTCATTTACACTACAGAGCCTTTTAGTCTGATCTGGAAGTGTGTAAGGCAGCTTCAGAGTAGAGGGGAATGAAGGCAGTTGGTGCTGAATTTACAGAATGGTTCTTGTAAACACACACAAGATTTGCATTTGTCAGAGTGATTACATTAAGCTTATATGGTTCCAGGAGAAACAGTTTTAGTATGAGTAATTTTTAACAAATTAGCCAAGATCCACAAGGGTGAGGCTAGCTTTGCACAAAAACTCTAGACAGTTTACACAAAGTAAGGTCCTTTCAGTATGAACACTTTCTCTTTGATACAATCAAGGCAATTTGTTACAACTAGGTCCTGGGTCTACCAAATCAATATCAATATTTGCCCCAAATCCTTCAAAGTCCACCTGAGTAAAACGTAGCCAGATGGTCAGGAAACAGCAGTAAGGCTGTCCGGATTTTGGTTAAACCCGGGTAAGAAAGGAGGTAGAGTTGAGAAGGTAGTACCAGACACTGACAGTCCAGGCCAACATGCACAAAGACCTTTTAGTGAGCTCTAGGCACATCTAACCTAGAGTAACTGTACAGCCTTCTTGGAAGGCAAGGAAGAAGGGGGAAAAGCCACTCATGCATACATAACTTTGTGCTGCAGTAAGCACAAGGTAGCATATCCACCAGTGAAGGAAACTGCACATATTCACAGAAATACACCACAGAACAAGGAAGTGGGGAGAGGCAGTCACCAAAGCTGCCTTTAAATTTGCATCCTGTAAAATACTCAACAGTACCTGCATAGATGGAGGACACATCACGAGAAAAGAAGTACTAGAAGAGGCTACAGATTAAGTGTTTTTATAACTTGTTACATTTGGGTTTGTCACCAACACAATTCTGAGCACCTTGTTCTTATCATTCCAGTGACTTTCTATGCCATGTGCTGAGATGAATATCTGAACTGCTTCCAATGGAACATTACCCAGCAGAAAAAAATACGTCCAGAAAGCACAAAGGAAAGGCTGAGATTTTGCAGCCTCACAAGAGGCCAGAAAGTCTCCAACCACCTGGAAGGCTTCCTCCACAAAAGGCAATTCCAAAGATCACTGGATTTAAGGTCACATTTCATATCACGTGCCAGGCAGAGCCCAAGAATGAAGAGCAAATTATTAAACTCACCTGCAGAAAAAATAAGAACATCGTTGCACTCTTCACCTGTACAGGAGCACATGAACATCAGTCCCCCATCATCCTTCTTCTCCTTCATCACACACTGCTCTGAGCTGGAGTCATCCAACATGTGACCATACAGTCTCTTCTGGGGATCGTGGCAGATTGTTTCTAATGTCACATTCTCATCGTTCCGTCTCCTAGGAGGGAAGAGGAAAAACTGAAATCAAAAGAAGCATTTTTAAGAAAGGAAGCACACAGGGTCATCCCTGCCCAATATTTGCCTCGTTTGAGACCTCACAGGGGATCTTCATAGAATACTGTCAGTTTTTCTCCTGCTCTCCTGAACGGGGAAATTTTGGTCATGCTTGGGCTGCTCCACACTGGGGCATTTGTACAAC
>NW_024884711.1:8968641-9015943 GCF_019232065.1 Centrocercus urophasianus
TATGCAGTGACAGGCTCTCCTGTAGAATTCTACATGACCCAACAGCTATTTCTACGTTCACACTCTGAAGAGATACTTGCTTACTGGTTGCAGAAGTCTTAGCACTCTCCATCTGCTTCAGTGTATAAGCGGTAAAGGAGTTGTTATTTATCCAAGTTTCATGAATTTCAGGAAACATATTTTTAGTTCAAAAGATATTTTAAAAAGCTAGAATGAGTCTAAGGAACTGAAAATACCAATTCAAACTTTGTTCTGAATTTAACATGAATATGCAACTTTATCTGAAGTGGAGTACACTATTTACAACAGTTTCATTCTGACTCACTTTGCAATGTATTTGGACAAGTAGGCTAAATCGCTCTATGTCGATCCTAAGCTTCATGTATCACAGCTCTTTTCTTAAAGCCATCTCTGTGTTACAATCGCGTTCACATTGCTCTCTATGGACTAATGTTGCTAGTCAACCAACAACAGGCAATCAGGGATTTGTAATGTATCCCTCTCCGCTACTAGCAGAGAAATCATTTTTTCCTTCTACAACTTCACTCTTCACTACCATTAGAATGCTTTCTTACAGAAATTAAATACACACTTTTTTTTTTTCTTGAAGAAGGCTTCTTGATAGCATTTCAGTTAATTTCTGAGCCATTGTGAGGGACTGGAAGAAAAGTCTTTTGTTCTCACCCAAATAATTCTTCTCATCACCAGTATGTTTTGATACTGACCTCGAACTCAGATCTTACTTGCCACTGAAAGCACAGACAAATTCCCAGTGATTTTAATCACAGAATCGCATGGATTGGAAGGGACCTCAAGAGATCATGGAGTCCAACTCCCCTGCTAAAGCAGGCTCCCTACAGTAGGTTGAACAGGTAGGTGTTCAGACATATCTTGAATAATTCCATAGACCCCACAACATCACTGAGCATCCTGTTTCAGAGCTCGGTCACCCTTACTATAACAAAGTTCTTCCACATGTTTGTATGGAAATTCTTATGTTTAAGGTTTAGGCCATTGCTCCTTGTCCTATCACTACGCACCACCGAGAAGAGCCTGGCCTCATCCATTCGCTTCCCACCTCCCTTTAGATATTCATAAACATTAATCAGATCCTTCCTCAGTCTTTTTCCCCCAGGCTGAACAGACCCAGGTTACTCAGCCTTTCCTCATAAGGGAGATGCTCCAGGCCCTTTATCAGCTTTGTGGTCCTCCACTGGACTCCTTCTAGGAGATTCCTGTCTTTTTTGAACTCTGGGGAGCCCAGAACTGGACACAGTATTCTAAATGTGGCCTCATCAGGGCAGAGTAGAGGAAGGAGGATCACCTCCTTCAACCTGCTGTCTACACTCTTTTTAATGCACCTCAGGGTACCACTGGCCTTCTTCACCACAAGGGCACACTACTGGCTCATAGTCAACCTGTTGCCCACTAGAACACCCAGGTTCTTTTCTGCAGAGCTCCTCTCCAGGAGGTCATCCTCTAACTTGTACTGATGCATGCAGTTATTCCTCCCCACGTGCACTACTCTACACTTGCTTTTGTTACACCTCATCAGGTTCCTGCCTGCCCAACTCTCCAGTTTGTCTCATGGTATCAGAAGCTGCTACACAGAGGTGAGGGTTATGATGCGCTCAGTGGGAGCACTCATTAGGGTGGAGAATGCTGGCAGTATGTTACAAGCTGGCTGAATTTTAAGCCTGAGGTAAACATTTATTTTCCATGATCACTTGTGTTGCAACAACTCCCAGAAGCCAGGCAAAATAACAAAGCCTCATTAAAGTTGGTGGGGCAGGATCTTAAAAGGTCTAGTATCTAGTGCTCTATACAATATATACTAACATCCTTTTGGTAAACTGCTCCTTTTTCTGGGATGGCGCCTCTTATTTACCAAACACTGAAGAGAAAATAATAGCTGTATTAACTTTTTTAGGCTACAGTAATGATCGAAGCACTCTGACAATGAGGTACTGTTCCTCCACTCACTGAGGGACAATCTATATTCCTAAAGATTCGGACAAGCAATATGGATAAACATGAAGGAGATACTGTTTTTACCAATGGGCCACAGAGATAAAAGTAACCTAGCTGAGTTCACACAGGAAACCTGTGGCATGGTGCAAGGTAGGTGACAGCACAGGGGAAAGACATTCACTGCTCAAACTACAGATTTCAGCTGCACTGACATAGCTTTCAGCTAGGAGTTTGCAAGGCTCCATATTTCACTGGACAGCTGAACTACAACAGTATCTCTGACACAGACATGACCTACTCCTCTTCAGCCTCCTCAAGGCTAGAGCCAAAAACTATGGACAGAAGGTCCTCACCTAAACCAGTTCGAGCATATTGCGTTTACTGAGAGAGAGGGTCGCTCCTGTGCTGTTCCCACCCATGTCTGCTCTGCCAAGTCTCACCCACTGGAACAAACAGCTGGAAATATGCTCGGACCTCTTCCCAAGGAGAGATCTCCAAACCAGGCAGCTTGATTTAAAAAATAAAAATAAAATAAACATCCACATAGGGAGCAGCAATTCCCTGCAGACACAAACACTGAGTTTCTAAGTTAGAGCTGTGTAGGCTTTAATTCAGAAGACTGAACTAGCAGAAGATTGGGTAGTCAGTCAGTTTCTTTCTAAACAGGTTACGTTAATGGCAAAAGCCAACGGAGTTGTAGGACTTTCATAACTGAATGGACTTGAATTTTTTCCCAAATATTATTGTAATAGAGTCTGACCATACAGCGCTTCTGTTTTCACTCCCCTGGCAGTTCATGGGATTCGTTAAACTGTTCAGCTACACAAGCTTTCACACAAACAAATCAGATGCACTTCAGCATATGATTTGAAGAGGGACTGCAGTTTACTTCCCAAATTCTTTTCACATTCCTGTAGCAGGTGTTGGCGTACTGTACACTGCTACAACTTGGCCTTGCCCCCTCTGACAACCCATTCACTCCCAAACTAATTGGGTTAAGGACACATTTGACCGTTCCCTATCAGATAATATTAGTCTGCTTCTAAGTCGCACAAATCCAGACCTTCCCCTAATCAATGCATCTTTCCTGGAGAATGGCAAGTTGCTATGGTTCTTTCATAGATAAATTTACTCAATAATTCCCCAGTGGTCCTACAAGCAATGAGTAGCTCATGACCAGCAACATTACTCCTCTTCTGGTAGCTCACCAAAAGTTAATTTGGTAGTTAACTTGAATCTTTGAAACTGCTTGACTACCCAGTCACCCACTTTATATGACAGGAGCCAACTCCTCAAAACTTTCTCCTGTTTAGAAAAGTAAAATTGCATTAACGCTGTGGACAGAAGCAGTCTTTCATTTTTCTGTTAAAAAAAAAAAAAAAAAAAAAACAAAACCACAAAAACTACAACAGCAAAAAAAAACACACAACCAACAACAACAACAAAAAAAAAGAACAACAAAAAATGTGTGGATATAATGGGAAAGTCAACAGAAAAAACACAGATTTGCACGTCTGAAGGACAACATTCTAAAATGCCTCTTACGTGAGCTTTTTTCATCTACTCTCTAATGTTAGTTTCCTTGTTTTTACTTCTTATTTTGACTACTGCAGGAAGTCTAATTCTAGCTTTCCTTGCTTCTTTGTCCACAAAGAGAGCTCAAAAAAGGCAGCAGTTTCTTGGCTATGAAGATTTCAGCTGATCACTATAAACCAGTCATGGTTAAAACGCACAGAACATGTAAGCTAAACCTGGGCTGGTCATTACAGAAGAGACACCAGAGTGGCCACAGAGAAAATATCAATACCGTGACTGCTGCTGGAGCCAGACTTGTGGGACAATACTTTTACTCCATGGTTCACTTCTTTCTTTTGACTTCTCTGGCTCTTATGAACAGTATGCCTCACCTAAAGTCTACTGAGTATCTTCAAGTTGTTTGCTTTGCATCTCTTGTTCACAGACCTGTAAATTTCATTGAGACCTCAGTCAATAGTTTACAATCTTCTTATTTTTACTGATTTTTGGGATGAGAACTCAATTGCTATGAAGTAATTCCAGCTAGTAGCTGAGGTTTCATTTAAGATTTCACTCCACTACATCGTGGAAACCTGCATGGAGAAGGATGTCCTTATCAAAAAGAACAGAAGGAAGCTGTCCTTGTTCCACCAAAAAGAACAACTCCATAGCCTTGTGTCTCAATAGCTGAATAGCACAGTAGTTCCAAAGAAAATCCAAAATGTATTAACCTTCTCATTCAACACATAGAGACTAAGCTTTTCTAGGAACAATACTACATACAACATTTTTTTGTTTTGCCTACCACTTCCAGTACATAACCTATAACCTCAGCAGACATTCAAAACAAATGGGACCACCAGCAGAACCACAAAAAACAAAGTGCTGTTGCAAAACCATTCTTTGTATTCCAAAAAAACCTTTTAAGTATTGATGATTCAAGTGTACAAGGGAGAAGGTGTCAAGGAAAAAGAGTGATCTGAGCTTTGTTTTTCATGCCTGGAAACATCCTGATGACTATTTTTAATTATACTGGTTATGTTCAGTGCAGTAGTATGAGGAGGAAAAGAGATTATCATAATCAATTTTAAAGATTCAAAAATCATGAGTCACAAAAAATCACAGGACAAGCCAGAGAAATTACAGAAATAAAATAAGATTCAAAGAAAAAAAACACACCCAAAAACAAACAATAAAAACCAAACCTCCTGGGTTCTACTTTACCATTGCTGCACTCTTAAAGTGCATTTGAGTAATTGTTTGGAAACCTTGGCCACAAATGGTTGGAAACTTACTAACTTACAAAATCAAAAGTTAAAAAAAACCCACAACAGTACATTCCAGGAGCCTGATCTTCAAGAAAAATATCAGCTACTGTATGACTCACAATAAAATCACAGGATTTGGCAACACTGCAGAGCATCAGGTAACTTCCATTGCAACACACAGGGGTAACCCATGAAGCAAGTATTTTCAAGTTTTCAGCTACAGTTGACACTTTTGAGTTTAATGCCAACATCAATTGAAATGAGTATGAACTCATACAGTTCATAGTCTTGGATCATATTTTGGGCTATGATCCTTAATCTCAGCTATAATTTAGGCGAGTGGGACTGCCATAGGAACAATTTTGTGACTGTTTCTATTAATAGCAATGATGATCAGCATGTTAAGACAGCTTCCTTAAAGCCAAATATGAACTATCTTTTACATGCAACTCAAATATATCAGACCAAAGCTGGCTTCAGAAATGTTAAATTCACTATATTAAACTGTTCCCATGATAGGACTCCAGAAAACCATGCTCCTCTCTGCATTATCCTGTATCACAGATGGTCACAAATCACTGAAGTCAGCTTGGTCTGACCCTAGCAAGTCAGCCCCTTTTCTTCCTTAAGGTTCTTCACCTTTTAGGTTTCCTTTTGATCCTCAGCCTTCCAGACTAGCACAGCAGTTCTCTTAGTTGATGTCTAAATACATACATTTCTGTGATAAATGCACTTGTTTGCAAAATGGTTGGGACTACTGTGTTGCTTTCCTGTCTGATCAAGCCTAGTCGAGGCTCTGTGAAGAACAAAGACCAAAATAATGTCATTTTTATTAATACCACTTCATGAATTAATTGGCAGAGATGCCCATCATAGCTTTTCCCTATTAGGTAAAGGGTCTTGCCTGTCACATGAAAAAAAAAACGTCACGCCAATCAGATGGTAACAGTATAACTGTTAATGCAAGGATACACACGTTCATCCAACTGTCTCATGATCCATTCTATCACAAAGCAGCTACTATGAGATGGGGGAGACCACCCAGCTAGAGCCCAAAGGCCTTCCAATGGTGCACATGGACTGCAGCCTCTGCTCTTCACTTATACCTGAGAAGTCTGCTAGAAACTGTTCTGATGAGCTCGGTCTATCCAGAATAGTGCAGTCACGCCCAGTTCACCAAAGGAAGGCCAAAGTAGAAGAGCTGGCTCACTACAGGAAGGCCATTGGGTGGGTTGCATTTAAATGTGGAAACCACTATTTCCAACCCACAGATCCATAATGAGCAAGAAGGGCATATACAGAGGGAGAAGGCAAAAGGAAAAGGAACAGGAGTTAGAAAACTTCATTGTGCCTGGCTTTTAGCAGAATGTGGAACTGTCAAAACCCTGCTTTAGGGATTGCTGTAGGCACTGACATGGAAACAGAATCATATCCAGCAGAAGTGAGGGGGTGGGACACAACTGGAGAAAATAAGGCAGAGAACAGAACATTAAGCTGGAGATCCTGAGGATAAAAATCATTGTAGTATTTAATGCACTAAAATAATACTATTTTTATCCACTACTTCCAAAATGAGCTAACAATGGCAGTTTTAATCATGGGTTAGGCTATTCTTACTCATACAAGGAATGGTAGTGAGCTGCCTGCCTCAATCACGTCTCAGAACTGAGCTATCTGTCTTCACTGAAATGACTCCTGACTGACATTAGTTCAGGTGCAGAGACTCTAGCTCAGCACTTACAACGAGATGTGATCATACTCTGAAAACAGACAACAAGAATAACACTGTTGTGATGCTTTGACTAATGACCTAGGTTTTTACCTGCAGGTTTTAACTCGCTGTTCTCTTTTGCATTTTCTGACCACTGTCTAGCACTCCATGGTAGCCTACAATAGGCAGAACAAATGAATACTGTCTTCAGGCAAAAAGGCTGAAAAAATTATCTAAATGATGACTTCCCATAGGGCACTCAAAGGGATGTTTCATCTTCTTCTGATTTTAACCCGCAGCCTCCCTAACACAGCCAGTAAGCAGCATGAAGCACTGGAAAATGATGTGTGATATAACATGAAGATCAATTTATTCAGCTATGACTACAGGGTCTAGTTTTCCTGCATAATGCATTAAGTTTGGAATTTACTGGAAGCTGTCTTTGGTGGTTAACTCCTTCTGTGACTTCAGCTATCAAGGACAGCAATGCTCATCTGGTTCAGAAGACTGGGAAAAAGTGCTTCCCTGCTTTGTTAAAACAAGAATGATCCATAGTTCAGGACTGACCTTTGCATAGCTAATTCTGACCTAATGCTAATTTTGCATATCCTGCAACTTCACCTCCTTTGAAACTCTGTTTGCAAAGTAAAAGCTGCCATTACTTCACTTGAAACAGAGCTGAAAAAGTATAAACACTCTGGATTCATACAAATATTTTTCCAACTTAGATGCTCTGAAAATAGACAGTAGGCATTCAAGTATTAAATAGTTCTTTCTGTAACGCAGAAAAACAGAAAATATTTTTCATGACAGAGGAGCTTGTGGGGCAAATCCCACAGTATTTACATGTACACGATTAAGAATACTTCTGGTTCAGAAAAACACAAACGCCTCCACGCCCAACTGCAGATCCTCACCACAACAAAAACATGCTTCAGAACCTTCTAACTAGCTTGAATGGAGTTTCTGAACCTATTCTACCTCTCTCTCTGACTATTTAATTAGTCTGTTTACAGAAACACGATTCTCTGCACTCCTGCCCCCTCAACAGTCACACTGCCACCAATAAACTACTTGAAAATACGATGGAGATTTTCAATCTTCATAACAGCTTTGGGGTAGCTGAGTCATTTCTCTTGAAAAAGCATAGATTCCTTCCAAAAGCTTAGTTTCTGGGGTTTTTTTTGGTCCTTCTTTCTTTTACTACAAGAGACATGAGGAACGTCCACTTGGAAGCCATTCAACTCTATTTTCAAGCATCTATTTAATAAATTTCCAGTTTCCAACAGGGAAATTTGAGGGTTCAGCTAGTACATGTGGGACAGCATTTCCGGACATTTTCTAATAGTATTATCACCAAGTTACCTCAACTAATCAAAGTATTCTGCAGAAACAGGTTCCTCAGTTTATTTGCAAACCCACTGAGTAGGCTCAGTGCCCCATACAAACTGAAAAATCCATGAGATTATTAAAAAAGAAAAAAATAAGAAAAGGATTGTATTCTTAAGGTATCAATACTGCTTATCTAAAGAAATTACTAGCAGTAATGAATGTCTGTTTTGTGATAGCTGCTAAGTACAAAGTTACAAGCTTCCTTCTATATTATATTGCCAAATTCTGCCTTCGTTCCTGTGGGGAATTGCTGTTGTTGTACCTGTGACTTCCACAGCAGGTGGACACATGGGCACAGTCCTTCCTCTCCCTTGTAGACAACTTCCATGCCTCCTCCTTGCTGCACACTAAAGCAGGTAGCCCTTAGCTCCCACAGAACAGTGTGGAACCAAAGCCACACAGAAATCAGAAATAGTAACATATATGTTCAGCCAGGCACTCAGAACTGACACTCCTACAGGTTAGTAGGAGTGTTAGTTAGTTACATAGTTAGTATCTGGCCTTGTCACATTTAACTTTACAATTGGCTTCAAACAACGAAGTGCTGGCCTGGCATCCTCACAACACCACATCAGATTAACTGATCAAATCAAAGGGGTTGAGGTTGTGCAGTTTTGTGAGCCAATCTCCAAGTCCTTTTAAAGTGTGATTGACTTACCTCAGCTTAGCCAGTGTCAGAATTGAGAATTATCACTCGTGAAGCTGCTGTGGTTTACTCAGTTACTTTTAAATCGATTGTAAGCTCAAGACATGTGAATTCCATACGTAGAAAAACTTTCGTAACATACCCGATGACCACCTGCACCATTTTTAACAAGAATATGGAAGCTTTAAGCAGCTGATGGAAAACAATTTCTTCCAAATGCAAGACTGACCCCTATACTGACAGCGCACAGCGACTCTGGTTGCAAAGAAAGCCAAATCGTTCCTGAAGAACATCCTAAAACTACACTTTAACTCTTGCTGAAGCTGATCTCTTGCTAAATGTGTCCACAGTGTATTCAAAATAACATTAAGATACCTAAAATGCACAGGAAACGGTAAGAAATATTTTTATATCAACCACTGTAGCTTAGGAAGGGTTAAATCAGACCAGCATGTGTTTATTACCACTGCTCATTCACTCAGGAGACTGACAGGCATGTGCAGATCCTCTCTGGTTTGAGACAAAAACCTTTACAGAAGGTCACGAAATACTTTACTTCAGGGGAAGAGTTTTATTTGCTTTTTAAAGTTGAGAAAATGAAGCACAAACATTTAAGACTGACAAACCACACAGAAAGGAAATTCAAAGTTACTTCTCGCTCCCTCAGGCTACCTTTCATACAGCTAGGTTGCTTTGTGAATCATAAAAAAAAAAACTATCGCTGTCGTATTCGCTGTTTCATATTTTCATTTTTCATTTTATTTGTTGCTGGCAATATTCCCTTGAAACTACTGGCACACTTTCTGGACAGTTTTTGGAAGGCATATAAGGCCATACCTATCTTCCCTCCATATGATGCGTTCTAATGATAGGAAGCACGGTCACTGCAATGTGAGCTCCAGAGCAGTTTCTGAGGGCCCAGAGGGCTCCTGTCACGTGCAGCTTTCCACAGCCCTCAGCAGATCGCTCCTTTGGGATCCCACTGCACAGCCTCCCATTTGCACACCACTACTGACATCCTATTTTTAGTACCATTCTTTTTTTTACGCAAGGAAACACATATTTTGAGAACAACAATTGAACGCCTCTTGGAGAGGTCCTCAGACTGTGTTAAGAGAAATGACTGATTTCTTTCTTAAGCATCATGAACACAACAGATCTTCCCTTTTCCTTTCCTCTCCAGCGAGCCCATATTGAAAATATCCGCACAAATGGTCACAGTTTGCAAAAAAAAAAAAAACCAAAAAAAAAAAACAAAAAACCAAAACAGCAGTCCAGCTCACCTCCTTTGGTTATTGGCTCCCATCCCACACTGCATGCCCTTTTTCCTCACAGAGGAACCAGACAGGGGGTTTGATTTGCATTAATATTCACCTCACTGAGCCTCCCTCCGCCTCCAAAAGGACAGTCTGAACCCAGAACCATTCTCCAGTCTAGACAGCTACCTGACCACGCAAACGCAACAAAGAATGTGGTGTGAGGAGCGGGAACGCCTGGCTAGGGCAATGGAAAACCGTGTATTTCAACAGCAGCACCCAGGCTGGTCAGCCCTGAGCACACGGCTGCACTGCACTCAAGGCTTATGAGCCCACTGCCAGGCTGCCCACTGTGCCATAGCCACGAGGAATATTAGGCTAGCTCTGGCCTTAAAGTGGGCTGCTTTCAAACGCCACCTGCTCTGAGACAGGAGATGGTGTGGTCCTTCTGAGCAGGGAAGAAAGGGCGTGATGTTTCTCCCCAGAAATATTTGCAAACACTCTTCAGAATAGGCCCTGTAACTGCTCAAATCCATTACAAAAGCAAGCAGGAGTTTATTTTGACTCTGCAGGGGACTGCGTAGGAAAAGTACTTTCAGCATCTCAAGTCAGTCACCAAGACTTACGGGAGACATTTGAAAGGACAGCTATCACTCTCCAACTTTATCAGCAGCAGAAGAAAGACCCACCAGTGGTCATCTTCACAGGATGCTGAAGGAGTCAGAGTAATCTTGTTCAAGAATACACTGTTTTTGGGAGAAAGGAATATGCAAATGGAACAGACAAAGCACAGATCCTCACTCTGAAGTGAAATACCTAATCTTGCTGCAGATCACTAATTTGAATTAAAAAAAAAAAAAAGAAAGAAAAAAAAAAAGAAAAAAAACCAACAAAATTCAGCCAAATCACCTCAATTCTGTTTTGTTTCAGGGGAAAATCTGATGAATATTTGCCTGAAACTACTACTCAAGGAAAACTCTGTCAACTCAGACAGAGGTCTTATCTGAGTATGAGATTTTGCTCTGAAACTTCTTGTTGAACTTTAACTCTCATCTTCAAAGAGCTTGATTCTGACTACATTTCTTTACAGTATTACTTACAAGACTTGGTTCTTTAACAAAAAGAAATCAAAGGCAGTCTCAAAATATAATACCATGATTAGAATTGCATGTTATTGGGGCGCATCTGTTCAAACATCAGTTAAAAGGTTACATTCAAAAATACGAGAGCCCAAGTGATGTAATTAAGTCACTTAATTAGAATATCTAAGGTATAACTGAACGGTTTAGAGTACATAAATTGCAGTTCTGCTGCTCAGCATTGTCTTTTCACCATGGTAGAGGAATTCGAACTTGAATATTTTCCCACACATGGCTCCATATTAAGCTAATGTAACTAGTCATTACAAGTGCATCTTCTGCGTCAAATGTTGAAGCACATTCAAGTTGTGGGTCAGGGGCTGCTTTGTGCAGGTCCACGCATTCTTAAAGCACAATCTGAACAATCAACACAGCCAGGATTGGAAATGGACAAGCAAACTGTCTTCAGCCACAACACTGCAGGTCCAACTTAAGGAAGGAAGCTCTGCTTAGAGACAGCCTCTATCTCACACTACAAAAAACAGTATGACTGTTCACCTACACAATCAGACCACAATTTCTATAATATTTCATAACACAACAATAAATGTGGGGAGAAACTGTGTACACGAGAAGACTCACAGCTGCCCATTCAAAATAAACATTTAAATTGATTAACCAGACAACTGTGCTTTTAAACCAGCAATCCTTACACAGCTACACGATTCAGAGGGATTTATAAATATTTGGTTTTCCAGATAAAAGAAGGGCATTAGCAGGATTTTTTTTGAAAGCGCTTTTACTGCCACTGTTCCTTCTTTCCATCCATAAACAAGTAAGGAAACAAAACAAAAATGTGTTTAGGGTGCAAAATTTGTCATGACAGTCAAGTCATGATAAAACTTGGGGATTCTGGTTTAAGATTAATATGAAATCTACTAATGTAGAGATCAGAAAATAAGCCTCATTTTGCTTAGCTTTTTGAAGCCCTCTTAACTTCTGGAACACTTGGGAAATATGGAATTTAAGTTAAGGCATATCCTCCAACAAATGATACTCCTGCTATGGTCCCAGTGTACAAAGCATCCACGCATTCTGACAAAAACCTTTTGTAGATTTGAGCATAACCTGTCCTTCCTAGCCTATCTGAAGTATAGCTTCCAAGTAAAAAGTCTTATTCCACACATCCACATCCTTTGCACACACAGAGACACCTCTGTCAGTGTTTATGCAAATGTATTTATGGAGAGGCTCTATTCAGAGCTCCTTTTTGCTGTTAGGAGGCATTTACCTGCAAGAAAATAATGTTTATGAACCATTTTGTCCTCACACAGAAAGATTTGAATGACAGATTAAGGAAAACAGTATGAAAAAGAAATTACTCTCAGTTCAGCTAAAATGGTAAATCAGAAGAAAGTTAGACTCAAATGTAATCCCTTGGGAGTAGAATCACTTTGAATGGATCTGAGGAAAAACACAGATCATTCTCAAATTCAGTAGCTTGGATGGTTATATTTGTCTCTGTCAAGTTACAAGCAAAGAAGCAGAATAACACCATTTAATACCGCAGGGAGATGTTCTCCTGATAGATGCATCTAACTTCCGGAACAGGAATTACATACTGAGCGTTGAGAAAAGAGCACACACATAAGAATACACTTTTAATGATATCCAACATTAGGAAAACTTTCTTTTGTAGAAATCCTACTGCTGTGGCATGATGCTACAGGGTAATCAGATTTCTTGGTAAAGAAGATTCTCTACCAGCAAAGCAGTATTTCCTTTATCTGCTTAGGGTAAACTTGCTAGCATATCCCCAGGTATTAGCTGTTTCTTTTAATGCATTTGCAAATGACTCCCTCCAGCTAACTCTGGGACAGTGAATCAGCAACTGGCAACACCACTCTGCTGAAATAAGGGAAAGATAAGTCAGCTCGTTCATTTCTATTTGAGGCTGACATTTTACTGGGTTTGATGAAAAACAGAAATGATGGGTGAAGCCTGTCCATTGTTTAATGTGTTTCACCCATAAACACGTCTCTTGAAAATTCATTGTTTCTAAACCAGAAGTATGAGCAAATCATTCAGTTTACCATAAATTATCTCTACAACAGTCTCTTCTGTGTGTGTACACTATCCTGTAGCTAAGTTCTCACATTCAAGAAGTTAACACCAGGCATTCAAAAATCCACATGTAGGAATACAACAATTCTCACTATATACAACACATTACAATCTGTGCAACCTACTTTGGCAAGGGGGGGGGTTTGGACCTGAAGATCCCCAGAGGTCCCTTCCAACCCCTATGATTCTGTGATTACCCACCACTTGCAGCAGCCAGGCCTAGAGAGGTTGACATTACAGCATAAGGTGAGGATGCTCCTCCATTAGACACAGCTCAGTGGAAGGAACTTGCCAGTTTAAAATGTTTAGTCTACCTGCCCGAAGATGTGTGAGGGACTGCAGACTCTTCCACTTTGTTTATGATGAGGCAGAATAAAATTGCAAATAAACTCAGAATGTGAAATATATACATGGAATTGGATTTCTAAGGTTTTCCTCTCCCAGTTGCTATTGACAGGGCCATTGTTTGCAAGCTACAGCCTAAGTAATTCTCAAGATCATAATCTTTCAGCAGCATTCCAAGATAGCATACAGGCTTGCAAGTTGCCTTACTTAGAAGAAACACTGTAGGGAAGAAAGAAATCTAAAGGTCTATAAATGTCCATAAAACAATTCCTTCATTAGAAGGGAGAAAGCTAGGAAGAGATAAGACAAACACAAGATCAAATGCACCAAGTAGCAGCTCAGAAGCAAACCTTCTGTTGACTTTTGACTTTCATTCAAACGCCTCACGGTTTCATGCAATTACTTCAAAAATTTCTTCTATAACTGAGAACTACAGAAAACATAGGATGATACTTCTTAAACTTTTAAATAGTGCAGTTCACTTTTGGGAACAGAAACAAACATTCCCTCTTATGCAACCCTGGGACAGAAAATGTCTACTGCAACATCTGAGTTAAATTCAATTAGATAAGATCTACAGCAGATGTTAATCTTTAACTTTTGAGTGCTGCTATGTCAAATTACACTAGCTAATGTTTAATGGCTCAGAGTCACTGAGTGTTTCTAGATATTGGTGATAGCACATAATCATCTTTTGTCTAATGACCACTAATTCAACTGTAGAAATCAGTAATAGTCTGCAGGATGTCTAAGGGTTTCTTATGAAATGCCTTGATCATTTTCAACAAATGCCAAACAGATTAATAGTTTTGTCATGAAATTACTATTCCAACAATTGCCATTCAGGAAGCCGTGCGTAACACGGCCAGAGTAGCTGAACTACTCAGCATCCGCTTAAACATCACGAGCCAGTTGTAAACTTTGTTATGGATTCTGGTGTAACTGCTCAGTGATACGGTCAGCTCATTCTCTAAAGTTGTCATTCTGACTTTTCTTTTTTCTTTTTTTTCCCCACAAATACTACACTCACATAGAACAAAATATGTTTTCAAAAGTGCTCTCACAAAACAGAACAATTCCAAGCTTTCCAAACACAATAATATCTTAATTTATACTAGAGGGAAGTACTCCGTAGGAATGGAGACATTTTTTAAATTCCTTGGATGCAAAATTTTAGAACTCATGCATGTTTGAAATATCCTTCCAGTGGGTTAGTTAGCCATGTCCCTTAAATGTTTGTTACTTCTGGAGGTGCTAGTAGGGGTTCTGAAAGACAAGAGTGAAGCCAGCCTGGTATTTACTGGCTGTATCACACATTTCTAGGCTACAGGACCTCTACATCAGGAAGTGCTTCAATGATTTTTCCCAGTTCTATTTTTCCCAGTCTGACCTTCTACAAGTGAAATCATTCCATCCAGCTATTTTTGCACCAAGCTCTAACTTCCCTGCATATGCACAAAAAGCAAAATCCTGCTTTGATTCAGAGATTTACACTGGGAAGTTCATCACAACCCCTGATGGGGCTCTAACCATGAAATTATCCTCTTTGTTAAAAGTGTGCTCCCTGTTTCTGAAGTAATTTAGTTCTTTCACAATTTCCATTTGTTGGAACGGGCATGTTCACCTTTCATAAACTTACACCACTTCTCCCTCCCTGCAGAGTAAGGAAAAATAAAGTTAGTGCTGCTCTCTGCTCTCCTATCCACAGCTTACCATTCTGACAAAGCAAATTTAGCTAGGTTACACCATCTTACGTTTGCCTAAAGGTAAATGCTCCCAGTTCCTGCTGTTTATGCAGTGTTTTATTAAGGGATGGCAAACTGCCTGCACGTCTGACCAAATCAGTACCCAGCCACAGAACAGCAGCTCTACATACTGTTCCTAATTCTTTCATTTTTCTTATGTACAAAAACACAAGTCTGTCATTTTCAAAAGCTAGGCAAGCGTAACATAAAACCTGTGCTTGAAAATGCTAACAAAGCAATACAGTTCCCTAATCAAACAGTGATACCTCTTTCCTAATCCACTGCAGGCCTAAAGACAAGAGAGTGGAAACTACTGCTCCAGGCAGAGCTATCTACACATCAGACTAAAAAACACAAAATGGAAATTTAAAACAAACTCCAACTTTTAAAAGGAAGAGTGACGATTGCATTGGCAGCAAAACTACTCACACTAAGCAACGGCTTCAAAAGACAGGTGTCAGTGTTTTCTATTTCTAGATGTGTGGTTATGATAGTGGTAAGTGTGCCTTGTCATTGACATTCAAGGGTAAGATTTCAAATAATTAGTGGTTTGTCTCTAACATTTGCTACCCACCTTCAAACATGAGAAGGCCAATATGTTTCTGAATTCAAACCACTGGTAGAAACATGTTTGACAATCACACTACATGGCACCATAACAAAGATCAACAAGTCCAGGCTGGATGTGGCTCTGGACAGCCTGGTGTAGTGGCTGGCAATGCAGCACGTAGCAGAGGGGCTAAAACTGCATGATCATTATGGTCTTTACCAACCCAGGCCATTTGATGATTCTAAGTACAGATTCTAAATCAGGGAAAGTGTGAATTGGATGAATCACAAATGTATGTGGCCACTCCGGGGAAGAGTTGGGCCTTAAAGAGATGAACCCAATTTTGTGCCCTCACTGTTCTCTGGCATCTCCAAGCACACAGCCTCTTAATCAAGGAGAAATGGAGAGGGGGGAAAAGTGAATTGTATCTTGTCGATCTTAGCAGGGGACCTGGAGCTGCTGACAAGGGTTCCTGGATGCTCTGTTATCATCCAAAATTTCCACTGAGAAATAACAGCAGTTATGACTCTCTTTGAACTTAAATTTGCCATTCACAACAGACTGCTGTTGAAACTACCTCTTTTCATTTCCCACAAGTTCTACAACTGTCTGTAGAAACCATAATTAATGCAATGTATTTATTTTTTTAAAGATGTTAAGCAGGACTAATCCAGACTGTGGAAATTCTAGTACAAATGGCCATTCTAAAGTTTAACAGGAGCCTAACAATCACAACAGGTGAAATTCTGAGAAACTGAAGGTCTGGGTTTGGATCTCCTGAGATTAATGAGAGACTGAGCCCTGATTTCTTACTTCTCAGCTCACTGCTTTGACCAAGGGTCAAGATGCAAAAACTCTGTTCGGTTCCAAGTCACCAAGTCTTGTCTCCACCTCCCACATAAAACAAGGAACCTCTAAGCTCTCCTAACACATACAAGAAACAGCTTTTATACCTAATTCATGTAATTTGAAATCCTCCTTTTAGGTTCAAGTACTTACCTCTTAAACAATGAAAATATTCATATGCCTGGCCACTCACGCTAAATCTCATGCCCCTGGATCTCATTGATTTAATCTGAATCACATTGATATCTTCTCTTATATACACATTAAAAGACAACGACATACATATGGAAAGTTCTTCATGTTGCACTAATACTCATAGCACTAGAACGCCTTCAGGGAAAAGTGGGAACAGCAAAGACCTCAGCCAGGCAG
The DNA here is from genome assembly GCF_019232065.1 of Centrocercus urophasianus. Classification (NCBI taxonomy): domain Eukaryota; kingdom Metazoa; phylum Chordata; class Aves; order Galliformes; family Phasianidae; genus Centrocercus; species Centrocercus urophasianus. Next base: position 8,985,462 of record NW_024884711.1, read on the forward strand.
AAACTTCAAGGCAAAACTGTAAAATGTGAGAGCTAAGGAATGTGCAAAAAGGAGCTGAACATAAAAGAAAAACAACAATGAAGAAACACTTCCTGGTTGTGTTCTCATTTCCAGAATTGTTTCCCATCTTTTCCACTGAATGTCTTCCTATTTCAGTCATCCACAAGCAAACAGAGAACAGATACGGCTTTACAACCAGCCCACGTGGTATTGCTTCTTACTTGCAAACTTGGGCTACACCAGCTTTGCAAGCCTGCTGGCATGGCACTGTACATAACAGATGAGAATACTATAAATGCAATAAAAGGATCAGCTTCCCAGATTTTTGACTTAAGGCATTCCTTTGTGGTAAAGTTGGGTGTGGAAATGGAAGAATAGACTGAAAGAATGGGGATATTCAATAGCCCAGAAGTATGTATTTGAGGACCTAGTTACTTTTTGAAAGCTGCAGTAAAGGGGCTTACAAAGTCACGACTATTACATGGTCCTCTGTGATCCTTTCACGAGGAAGAGAAACGGTTGTTTCCAATCTAAAAAAAAAAAATTTAAAGAAAGAAAGAAAGGAAAGATTCTGTATAAAAAGTCTCTCTTTGTTGTGCTGTGAACTCCCTGGAGATCATCTCAGTCACCCTGCAGGGGCTGGAATAGTGAATGAATCCATCAGGGAACAAGCTTTCTTCTCCTCTGACATGCTACAGGGGACCACCCGCACACACGTCAGCCCTTTCCCTGCAGAGTGCTGCCCCCACAGCCCTGCTCAGCCTTAGCCAGCAAGGATCCTTCCTTGCCAGAGAACTTACTGATGGAGTTTAGATACTCCCAAGCTGAGTGGCAGGACTACGGGCCTCCCACTCTTCAGGCAATAGCTCTAACTGCTGTAGGAAAAGGAAGAAATGCAACAGTGAAAAATCAGTAATGGGAATGGTGGAGAGGTGGAAGGTACACAGCAGGGCAGCTGGCGACCTTCCACAGCACAGTCACTGAAGCATCATAGATTCCCTTGTATGCCAGAGACAGATGAGAAGGATAATTGCTGCACGCCTGCAGGCAGAACCAGCTAACGGAAATGAAGGACCAACAACCACCTGCACATGACAGCTCTTCTCTTGAGATCTCAGTGGGCTCCTGATCATAGATGGACAGATTCGTACTGTTCAAGACCTCATTAATTTATTCTCATTAGTGAAGCACACAAAGATTTATTTCTTCATTCCTGTACTACTCCTATGAATTTGTCAGGGAGAATGGTCCTGTTAGAGTTAGAGGCAGAGCTAAAGGAGTGTTCTGAGAGCAGAAGACCGATTATGCCGCGGACTCTGGGAGCAGCTCAGTGCTGGTCAGATGCTGAACATTCCTACATGATTTTATCATTGTTCCATCTCATCATTTATATGGTGAAAAAGATCATCCTTAATCACGTGTATTTTTACAATGCAGCCTATTTTAGGATAAAATGTGAGTAAAATGCAGCCTACGCAACCTTGTGCTCAGAATAACAGAAGTGCTACTCTAGATTAATTAGTAGCTTTACACTGACTTGAAATGAAATAGACATGTAGCTACAGTCCTCCCTTCAGCAGCAGCCTGAAAATTGCTTCATGGATACTGAATGTCTACTGATAGAATTTTTTAAGAGACTACGGAGCAGGAGAAAAAAAAGACTGCTAAAGGGGAAGAGTGTAATTACACCTATCATATTTCCCCAAAACATGCACTTTAACAAACACAAGTTATTCACAGATGCTGCCCTCCTGGAGCACTTTGCAAGTGCACAAGATAAGTCCTGATGTAACTACGACTTCAACCATAGCTCCCAGAAAAGCATATAGAAGTTAGGACAGCCAGGCAATACTAAAAGCAGGGCAGCAGTTAAGACAGACAGACAGAAAGGAAGATGAAGTTTGGCTCCATTTGACCACTAAGAGTTTTCTTCAAGTGTGCAAGTACTATAGCCTATTGCTATTCTGCAGCCTTATACAGTGAGTTTAGTATCTGAGCTGCTAGTTGAATCTCAAGGATCAGAACAGATCAGCATCTCAAAACACACAAGAATTGTGGATGGCTTTCTGCTTCCTTCCCTGAAAACAACCAGAAGTCATAATCCATTAGTAATCATCTGTGGTCGGTTTCAAAGTTCGTTCTCTTGTACAGCAACATTAAAAATGTTCTTATATTAGTTAGTGAGATGAAATCTACGAAATTACCGCATTAGCATTCAAAAGCCCCAGGCACAACCTATCCGTGCCAACAGGTGATGTATATGGTGTGCTTACTCCCATTCTGTGCTGCAGAATCTAGAGCAGCATTAAAACCAGCGGGAGGCAATTCACTCAGGTCTCATGGCTGAAATACCTAGACCTGGGAGAACTTCAGGTTAGCTCCTGGAAAAACTGACTGAACCCCTTTTTCCTTCTGGCAATAAAATGAATACCAGCTTATTCTTTGGGATGAGGCCTTACATTAAAACACACACCTACGTTTTGAGGAGTTTGTCCCTTAACTCTTATTTCCACTTTGCTTCCTTACTAATTACAACTGATCAGCAATAAAATGAGGCCCCAGTTTTCATGCAGTTTGGGAAATGTACATGACTGCTTTCAAATTAAAGGCCTGATCTTGATGAAAAGCCATCCCCCTTGAATATTTTTCTTCTTTAGGACCACCTATCTCCAATCAATTAATCTTCATCCTCCCAAAATCTCCTCCCATCATTATTCCTGGACAAAAATCCTTAATGATTAATTGTAAGAAGACTGGAAACACTTCCTTTCCCTTGACTGCCTGCAATCTTTCCTTCCTAAAGTTCTGAGGATGTCACAATGCTGCAAATTACTCTTTTGCTCCAAGAAAAAGAACCAGATCACTCTGGCTCCAGTAAGATTGATATCACAAAAGCCCCCTCAAGGGAATTACAGCCTCATAACATACAGTTGCCTATTATTTATTCCATGGCCAGATTCTCAGCTGGTATAAATCAGGGCAGGTTCCTTGCCTTCAACAGGGTAAAGCTGATTTATGCCAGCTGACAGTCTGGTCCTGCGTGTGCTCCACGTGCACAATGCTAGTTTTTAAAAGAGGGCTATTAAAGTGCCCTACGCACGTAAGAACCACACTTGGGTCTTTACTAGGAAAATGCTGCTCTCAGGAGTAACACTGTGAAGCCTTCCCACAGCTCTCTGAGAATGCATTGTTCAAATTCACTTGCTTTCCTAACAGGAGGAAGTCTCTATGCCCTGACAGAGACGCTACAACCTTGGGAACACAAGATGGATTTTATGATGTTAAACTTTAACTTTATAATTTTATAATGTGTTGGCATAGCCCAGGTTCATAACCAACTTTAAATGCTGAATTAAATTAAGCCCACAGGCACACCAATGTAATATTTTGAGAGAACTGATCAAATGCACAGGAGGCAGAAGCTATCTTTCAGAAGTTGTATTACTGGTGACTAGGAAAAGACAGAAACAATGTGGTGTGACTTTCAAATCACTGGCTGAGCTTCAAGCTAAAGCTGCTTCAGAAGTCTTTCTTCTGTTTCCCTTAAAAACTCAAAAAATCTCCTTAAGGAGCAGGGCAACTTTTGCAACCATTTGTAGGACGTGAAAGATGGTGTTCTGGTACCTCTGGTTCCAAATCACCTTTTCAAAAGCAAAACATTAATCTAAAGAGTGTCATTGTTGTGATGTATCTGCTCGGCTCTAAGCCGATGGATGTGAGGAAGAAGACTCCTTTATCCATATTACTAAAATCTATTAATTTAAGTGGAAATTCTGCTAAAATACTACTCTGGGTGACTGGAGAACCAGAATCAGACTATCAGGATTGCTAGTAATAAAAGCTGTGGTTCTCTGCCTGAAACAAATTTCTGAATACAGCGTTCATTATTATGACATGAAACAAAGACTAGAAGATGCCTTTCATTCTGTGCAATGGCATTCCTACCAAACGAGGCAAAGACAAACACATGGCCACATGTCAACCTAAATAATGCTAAATAAATTAAGCAGAATAAACCTAAATAAATAAAGCAGAAAAATGCTTTTCCTCACACACAAAATATTGTAACGTTTCACGTATTTCCATATTCATGACCAGAGTGAAACAAAAGTCATTTGAAATGGTGTGGGGTGCTTGCTCATGAATGCAAGATGACAAAAAGAGACAGCCACCCAATGTCCTGGAGACAGAGGATAGGGGGAGCTCCAGATTCAGATGTTTGCTCTGAGTCAGAGCAGGCACTTGATCCTACTTTTATTCCAGTAATTATTTTAATTATTGATTAATGATTATTTCTCTTTCTCTCTTCTATATCAGAAATTCTGCTGTGGACAAGGAGGGGGAAAAAAAAAAAAAAAAAAAAAAAAAAAAAGTTTCCTGATGCAAGTTTAGTGGAAACTGGTACATTTCCACAAATTGTTTCAGTTTTGACAAATCAGCATTTTCCCATGAAAAACAGCGTCAAAAGCTCTCAACCAGCTCTAATTCTAACCAGATTAACTCAGGGATGAATGCCAGCAGGAAGCCCTTGCTAAATACCAGTTGTTTGAGCAAAGGAAAACTACTCCTTCCCCAGATGATCTTTCCAGAGGTGAAAAGGCTTTAAAACCCATATGAGAAAAAGGACAGGTAGTTCAGCTGTAACAACTACAACAGCATTCAGAGCAAGAGGAAAAAAAACAAGAACCAACTGTGTTTTAAAAATGCACAAACACTGACAAATCAGCAATTTGGATTTCTCCTGCCACTGCTAATGATAGTGTTTCTTAAAATCTGCAGCAGTTGTTTAATTTTGCAGCAAGGCAAGCAAATGGACTCAGGAATCCATATCGACAGCAGAGGCACACAGGCAGTCCCCATAATACATGTTCACATTCAAATTCTGCTTAAATCCCTAGAAGTTAAGGGATGAGATCATATCATGGAATGTGATCACCAACAGAAATAGAATTCAGCAGTGCCTGGTGAGATGAGCTAGTACTAATTATTAATTCGGTAAGTTTTCATCATTTGATGGTTTGTTCTCTGTGAACCTAAATGTGTATATTAACAAAATCTGCATCCTTCCATGCAGCAGGATATAAATCATTGTATTCAACCAATGGCAGTCCTGCCAGTCTGACTTTATGCCAGAATTAAGCAACAGTATGAAAAACTAACCACTGAAGATCTAGGTGCACCACTGAGAAACCAGTCTTGTAAATATACAGCACCAACTCATGGCTGACAACAGCACACAGATCAATGGCATCTGCTCAGCTAGTGTCCTGCCACACTGTTCATATCTTTGTCCATTTGACCACGTCTGCAACACTTGGACAAAACAAGCTAATTTATGTCCCTGGGATGTGCCAAAGTCTCCCCTGAGTCAAAGAGCTTCTATGTGGCAAAGGAGATTTGGCTGTGCAGGTCCCCACTGCCTCAGGGCACACCAGATGCAGAGGGGATGTGTGCTCCCATCTGCTGAGCCAGGACCCTGGTGCCACAAAAGTGGGTGGGAGCTCTGACATCCACTGTGCCATCAGCACTGAACTGCAGCCATGTGGTCTGTGGGGAGAATGCACAGCTCTCTAACAGTTCATTGTACTGGTGATGCTATTTCTGATCTAGCTAACACAAATGAGCTTGGTTATGCAAAATCGAAGTCAGTAACCAGCTGGCCCCAACAAGCTGGCTTTGCTCATTCTTGCTACCATTAAGCAAGGCACAAATCTGAGGTTGGAGTGACAGTGGCATACCATGAACACTAGCAAAGCATGCATGGCCCAGACATCACTGTGAGAAAAAAGTCCCTATACATGAAGGCAAAGGTACAAACTTAAAAATATCTTGCAGAGGAAGTATAATCATGGGAAACTCCAACAACGGTGCTACAGTGAGAACTTACTCTTCCCTCCCCCCGCCGCAAGAGAAACTCCTTTCTAGTTCTGAGTAGAAGAAAAAAATAATTTTCACCTTTGCATGTCTGTCTATCTTTGCTCCTAAGGTCACAATCAGACTTCTCACAATGACAATTTTTATCAGCCAGCATTATGGCACACTGCACCTTTGAAATGGAAACAATTCATTCCAGAAAGGAGTATGTGATTTTGAAGCAATGTTACTTGGCTAAATGTAGGTCATATAACGATAGGTGTTTATAAAATAGAAGGAAAAATTGTAAATGTGAAAAAATGAACTATTTCACTGCCCCCTTCCTTTTTTTCAAATTGCCTTTGGAACAGTTTCAGGAAACCTATATACTACAACTGTACTGATGGTAATGGAACTATATTCATTTGCAGCAGCTTAATATCTGGCTCACTGTTTTCTGATAGAATCCATTCCCAAATGGAATTCACCACCTGACTATTAAAGAAGTATGAGCTTAAGAGCTCAATACAGCAATTAAATAGACGTGATTTGCAAAGTCTCAAGCATAATGTTATCAGAATTCAAAGATATCTCAGAAGAAATTGCAATAATATCTGTGTTCTTCTACTTATCTCCTGAAATAACTGGAAGTTTGCCAGAGCTTTAGTGGGGGACAGGAATGCACTTCAGAGTCGATCTTCTAACAAACATGTTCTGCCATGTTTGTTCTCATACTCACTCATGCAACTACCTGAAACTCCACATTTGTTTTTATTTTATTACTATTGAACCAACAGATGACCATGTGGCTTTTACAAGATAAGGAGACAATGATGCAAGTAAGTGCCTGGATGAATGGCTTTATCCCAGATATGGAGAAATAAACAACTATTACACAGGCTATTCTGAAGCACAAAATTCGGCTTTTTGTAACCCACATACAAATTCAGATTCACATTCTCTTGGACACAGTGTTGTTTTTTTCTTGTATTACCAAATGCTGGTTTGCACAGCCATTTATTGATTAAACAGTCAACGTAGCATTCATAACCATTCAAAAAAGAAAACAAGAACAAACCAAACACCAAGCAAACCCAAATTCACACTCTACTTTTTGGAAAAAGCTTCAGTTGCTTTTGTTTAGCTCGGAACACCAGTACATCTCTTTCAAAGCAAACACTTTCTATTGGATCTGCTCATGAATTTGTCATTTTCTCCATAATCTTTATGGGAATGAGCCACCCTTGTCTAGTATCTTGTTGCAAAGAATGTTTCAATGAAGTTTTAGCTGGGGCTCTACTAAGCTGCTCACCACCAGAAGGCAGGTTAATAGGCACACCTGGGAAGTGCACCCTTCTGGGACTGATATCTCTCCTGCCCCATCCTTGCTGAGTTATTGATTATTACAGTCAGTAGCTCTTTTTTTGTTTTGTTTTCCTCAAACAGCTAGTAACTATACTTCTCATTTTGATGCCGATTAACAACCAGTATTCACACTCCAAGCTCTGTGCCCCCAGAAGCACCCTTATTTTCTGACCAACTGGTTACACAAACAGAACCCCACGACAATTATTCAAATGTCATTTTCTACAAGTTTTGGAGCCTACAGATCACAGCTGAACTCTGTTCTGTAGACTACAAATAAAGATCTCTATTAGTTGAATAAAAAAAGCATAACAGTAACAGGAGACTAACAAAAGTAGAACATTTAAAGCTTTGTGTAGTAGGAGTAGGAACACACAACACATTTGAGGCTAGTGTCTAAACAAAAGCCATTCCTAGCCAAGCACAATTTATATCAAGCAGAAATATAAATATATATCAAAATCAACAGGAAGCTGCACACCTGAAGTTTAAACCAGTCACATGGCTGAGTCCCAGGGATACCACCGTGTTTCATCTGCCCTACGCTTACATGAGTAACTCTGCAGGAATGTAAAACCTGTTGACTTTGATAGGATTATTAACAAAGCATGAAGTTATTCATAATGTACACAGCCACCAGCAGTGACTAAACGAGAGCTGTTTAGTTTATGTTACTATATTTTAGTGAACATGAATGGACCACAGGAGATAATAACCGGAGAGCCCAGAGCAAAGCTAGCAGAAGCTCAGGTGTCCACACATCTTACTTGAAGCTGAAATCAGAAACCTGGTATCACAGAACACCTCAGAACACACTTAAACTGATCAAAACTGATTCAAGTATGGTTTTTGTTTTTAAGGTTTGCCAGTTGTGCTGCAAAATGAGTTGGGGCCTAACCCTGCAAGTAGATAGTGCTGTACATCTGTGGATTGGTGCAGACATAATTGGGACACAGAGCTCTTCATGGCAAGGATCTGGTTCTTGCAGCAGCACTTGAAGCACTCCATATTACCCTACGAAGAATACTGCAAACCACAGCCTTAAAAACCTATCTAAGGATGCCTTCATAAAGAAAAGCCAGAGTAAGGGATGCAAAGTGCCATTAGAAGTGGATCTAAGGAACACTTTTAAAGCATCGAGTGCTGCAGAAATGACTTCTGTCCCCAGTCCCGCTACCCACAACCACAACTGCAGGAATTCCCTCACAGACTCACGTGTATCATAACCCTCGAGCACTTAACGCCGACCCTTCGGCTGCCAGCCGTGCCCGGGGAAGGGGCCTCAGCTCGGAGAACAGCGCCTTGGGCCCTGTGGCACCCGCAGTCCTCTCCATCCTTGCATCTCTCCATCTGTAAATTCGCCCCTGGGGCAGCACCCGGCCCAATCCCCGGCTCCAGGTGCAGGCGCTGCCCCGGGCCAGCAGTCAGCTCCCGCAGAACAGAACCCCGCTGAGTTTCCTGCCCAATTCTCACTTTTCTCCCCCCTCTCCCCCTTTGCTTTTTGTCGCTAAGCCTCTCTCTCTTTACTTTCCAGGGGGGCGACAAACAAACGCGCTCCCCGCTCCCGCAGCTTCCAAACGATCTTAGCAACTAAGCCTTCCTCCTCCTTCTCCTCCTCCTCCCCCGGCGGTGGGCGCCTGCCCTTCGGCCCCGGCAGCTGTCAAGCGGGAGCGCAGCGCCGGGGCCGGCCCGGCACTTACCGCGGAGCAGCGCGGGGCTCGAGGAGCCCACGAGGACCCACAGGGACACTCGCAGGAGCAGCGGCCGCAGGCGCGGAGGCATCGCGGAGCCGGAGCGGGGCGGCGGGGCCGGGCAGAGGGAGGCCGCGGCGGGGCTGGCGGGGCGCAGGCTGCGCTGCTCGGGGCTGCGGGTGACTCACTGAAAACTTCACTTCGGCGCTGCAGGGGAAACAGGAAATCTTAAACTCCGCAAACAGCTGGGCAGGACTTTCTTACTCTTACAGTAGTTCCTTCTCCCCCCTTCCACATTCACCCCCCCTCCCTTCTCTGCGCTCGCTCGTTTTTTTTTCTTTCTTTTTCTTTTCTTTTCTTTTTTAAGCACGAAACCTCACCCAGTTGGGTGTCAATCATCTGCCGGAGGCCAGCCCCTCGCAGGTCTGGCTCTCCCACCGCCAGCGGGGCCAGCCCCGACGTGCAGCCGGCTCTCTGCGCCCGCCTCCCGGTCGGGGACCGTATGCGGACGCCGCCCACACCGGCAGGCCGCGATTCGGGCTCCGGAGCACCGTCCCTCTGGCCTTCGGGCCGCCCGAGACCCGGCAGTCCCGCGGCGTGAGGCCGGCGGCTCCCCCGATCCCCTCCGTGCATCCCCATTGCCGTGCCTGGCGATGGTGCTACAGCCCACGCTCTCTAGTGCAGAAGCATAGTCAGAAGGGTGCCCGAAAACCCCAGATGAAATGAGGTGGGGCAGCAGGGGAGGTTGAAGTCAGGGTAATAACAGGAAATGTTCACGCAGACCTGCCTGGCATTCACCTTGCAGATATTGAAGCAGACCGTGACAACTTGTCACCCACCTATTTTTAATTGTACTTTATTTTTTGCATTTTGCTCCCAAACGGACCAGATGCACACCACTTGATGTGTTGACACAGGGCATACTCATCTCCATTCCTCATTCCATCTCTGTTGAGTTTTTGACACAGATTTCTCCAGGAGGAAGAAATTGTGCAGGGTATTCATAGAGTGGAAGCACACCTGAGATGCCAGCTTTGCACTTCTAGAGACCAGAAGGAAGCGTTACATCCTTCTCACATTTAGGCTGAATAAAGCCCAAGCCTTGTGCCAATGTACATCCAGCCACTGGATAGCCAACAATTGCCTTGAGACCCACTTCTGATACCCATAGCCTTCCTTTCTTTCCAAGTTCAGTGGCATTGATGGAAAAGTGAATTGATGCACACGGGGATAATCTGACAGCGCCTGCTCAGTCCTTGGTGATTCACTTCTGTCTCAATTACAGCACTGTTTAGAGGTGCAGATTTGCATATTTCAGAAAAAAAAGGCTGAGCCCTCAGTGGGTGTATGTGCGATCATGCTCTGAATGCCCCAGATTAACTCTGTATGAATTTGGAAGTGTTTGTAAAACACATTTAATTGGCCTGTAAAAGACATAAAATCTCATTGTGATTTTATGTAAATTTGGTTTTAAAAACCCCCTAAATGCAGATTTTCACAGTGCAGACCAAGTTTATTGTGCTAGTTCTCATAAACATATCCACAAGCATTTTCCTTGTCCTCGTCCCCTTTAAATACAGTCAGGACTCACACAGAGACCATCTTCCAACCAAAGGCTGGAGAACTACTGGACTTGCATTGAGCAAAGCTCAGCGCTGTCCCTCTGCTCCCTGTGAGGAGCTGCAGCCACCACAGGGCCTCCCCTCAGCTCCTCTGCTCTGGGCTGAGCAAACCAAGGGAGCTCAGCTTCTCCTCAGATAAAGTGAGGTCTGCTATAAGTGACTTCTGAGGACTCATTTTTACATATGAGCATTGCTTTCATTTCCAGACGTGGTACCCAAGCAAGACTGAGGTATAGTCACCCTTTGAAAGTGCCCATGAGAATGGTGGGTGTTACAGAAAGTTTTTAATGGAAGCAATATATCCTACCTTGATATCCTGGATACATCATTCTGGAAGGCCAACAGTATCCTGAGCTGCATCAAAAGAGGGGTGGTCAACACAGAGAGAGAGGTGATCCTGCCCTTCTGCTCTTGTAAGGCCCCATCTGGAGTAGCGTCCACGTCTGGTGCCTCCTGCACAAGAAAGACATAGAACTGCTGGAGTAAACCCAGAGAAGGGCCATGAAGATGATCAGAGGTCTGAAGCACATCTCTCTTATAAAGAAAGGTTGAGGGAATTGGGCTTGTTTAGCTTGGAAAAGGCCCTAGGGAGACCTCACTGCAGCCTTCTAGTACTTGAAGGGAGCTTATAAGCAGGAGGGAGACCTACTTTTTACAAGGGTAGGCAGTGATAGGACAAGCATGAATGGCTTTAAACTAACAGAGGAGAGATTTAGGTTAGCTGTTAGGTGGAAGTTCTTTACTCAGAGGGCAGTGAGGCCCTGGCAAGGCAGCAGTGAGGCCCTGGCAAGGCAGCACAGAGAAGCTGTGGTGCCCCATCCCTGGAGTAGCTCAAGGCCAGGTTGGATGGGACCCTGAAAAGCCTGAGCTGGTGGGTGGCAGCCCTGCCCATGGAAGGGGGTTGGAGCTGAAGGGGATAGCTTTAAGGTCTGTACCAATCCAAGCCATTCTGTGATTCTATAACTCTATCCTCAGTAAAAGAATAACTCTCACAGAAGTCAGCCCCAGTTTGGTTCAGAGATTTGTCTCAGGCTCGCCTATTAATAAAAGCTCATGTTCTGCATGTCCATAGTATAACCTTCCCTATTAGGGCCCAAATGCAACATAATCAGGATTTCCTGGACAATCAAAATATGTAAAATACAGCTAAACTGGTCTTTTCTTTCCATTTCCTCATTCATAGTTCCCAGTTCTCTATTTGCAGTCTGCAATTTATTACTGACTTCTAGACTGGAACTGTGAATATTTAACCTCAGTCCAGCTGTGGTATGAAAGAACCAGCATCAAAGAGCCACAGACTGAAGCTGTAAATAATTAACACCACCTGACCAGGTGAGGAAGGGCCAGCTAATTTCAGTTCTCTACTCAGATAAGCAAAATACTGGGGTACTGAAAACTGTATGTTTTCTTTCTGAGCCTTCAAAAAAGGTACCCAGAGCACAAACATGCTGTACGTTTCATGCCTCAGGGGCCTTCTAGTGAAGACAACAAGAGTGTTTCATGCTATAGTTTTAGATACAACTTCTTATGACAGCCTATAAAATGTATTGAATACAAATAGTTTCTCTCTACTATTCCAAACATTTCTCATTTTGCATATTTCTGTTAGCATTCTAAACAATCTACAGCATTATTCTTATACAAAGAACACTTCTAAGCTTCTACAAAACTTGCATGGTTAATAAAAACTGTGTTTTCTCTGTACTTAACATACACTTCTATACAGTTAACAAATGTACAGTTAGAAGAGTAGTGTAGTAAGGATGGTATTTTACAGGTTTATAATTAGAAAGATTTTCACAGTGGAAAGAGACAGTCAAAAATGAAATACTCATCCATGTTCTAGGCTCACAGTAGAAAACCCCTAAAGGAGGGATCCCCAGAAACAGACCCTTCCCCTGTGGGGCTCAGCCCTCAAATGGGGTCTAGGAGAGGTGCAGCCAGGCTCCAGCCCTTCCATCACACAGCTGAATTGCCTTCACCTGTGCTCCATGGCTGACTCTGCTTGCCTCAGGTGATCAATCAGTGCTTCAGCCATGACCAACGGTTCCTCTACACACTTCTAAAGTCATTCTGCCCACAGCAAAAAACTGCTGATGTGCCCAGTAAAGTAATTATTTTTACTAGTTTATTAGGTCCAGTCTTGCTTTGCTTAAAAACCCCACAATATGCTACTTCCCAGATCCACTGACTAAGAACTAAATAAGGCTTATACAGCTGCACTAACGCAAGGTACTGTTTGTGCCTGTATTAAGTTGTGAGATGTGGCTTACAGTAAAAACATCTCACTTTTAGCTGTCTAGAAGTTAGCTTCAGAGTGGGATTCAAATAGATGACTGAGACAACCTGGTAGCATTTGCAGCATCCAAAGGAGCAATTTTCTTTATTTGACTGTAGTGAGTTAGTCCCAGGTCAAGCTTCAGGACCAAAGGGTTGAGTACAAAGGTTGGATGAGCTAAACCACCCTAATGTTGGTAGCAAGCTATTTGGCCATCTAAATCCCTTCCTATTTTGTCTTACTGCTTTCAAAAGAGAATGGGAAATCTTTTCTTTAAAAGTTGACATGTTTTCTATGATACAGATCACTGTTTATTTTCAAATAATGAATTGGTTTGGCATTTTTTGGTTGTTCTCTGTATTTTACATTTAAAAAATGAAACATGAGATCAATATACAACATTTTGATTTCACTGCAATGAAGGAAGAGGCTTATTTTCAGGGGAATTCTGACATTTCAGTTCAGATCAGAGTCAAACTTTGTAGCCCTATACTGTCTGCAAACCAGAACTTATGTTCCCTGCAGCACTCCATTCATATAGCTGACATTTGACTGCTCATTTTCATATTCAGGATACTTGGCATAGCATATTGGCCTTTCAGCATTCTTCATAAAAGCTCTACCCAGTTTGTGCACCATTTGCTGAAGAAGAACACACCGTGCTCTGCAGAGTAGTGTTACACTTTGCACAACTAGTGTTGTGCTTGTATCAATGCTTGCATCATATTGCTCTCTTCGTTTAAGTTATCAGAGAGTACAGAATCACAGCTACTGTTAAATGCAGTTTTCTTCTTTGGCATAAACACTGGTTTGAACTTGTTGCTAATAATTTGCACTGTTACAGGAGCACACGCAGCCTCAAGCAAGGACATTTACAAAAGGTTACATTCATTGCAAAATGTTTTGAAAGGCTAATAAAAAGTGTTTGGACTTAGCACAGCATTCTGCTTATCTCACAGATATAATCAAATTAAAACATCTGTTGTATGTAAACATCCATCAGAAGGAGGTAATCAGCTTGTTATCAAGTCCTGCATACATCAGAGGAAACAAGAATAATGTTATCATCTAAATTTATCTTCCTAATGCTTTCTGTACAAATCTCTCGAATGGCACTTAACAAAATAAAGTTCTGCAATATTATTCAAATTAGCACTGGATTCCCAGGGCACTGCTGTTCACAGGATTTCTGACTTCTGTCATGCAAATCAACCATTTTTAGGGTTCACTGAATTGGCTTGTTCTGCTTTTACTTCGTATGTATAAATATCCCCAACAGTGAAAGCTGAGGTACAGAAGTGTGAAAAATATATATTGTTTTTTCAGTGCAGGGCCAGAAGCAGGAAGTACCACAAATCTCACCACACAGTATTTTACATGAGGAGCTCAATTGCCATTTTCCAAAAGCTAAGGACATTTCATGAATTTTATACTGTTTCCTTCAGTGTAATGTACTGTTCATGATGGGTATCTGAGCTGGGGAAAACCCTGCACATTTTCATAAGCATGTTTTCTCATCTCAACACTTCTACAGGTACTACAACTTGTAAAACTAAGTCTAGATAAACTGGCATTTTTAAAGTGTGCATAACAAAATCATTGCAGATATGCTCAGGAGATGATACAAGTTGCTCAAAAATATTGTTACCCATGGAACTTGTCTCCATTATCACGTAATTTGCACTATTTATCTTCATCAAAGCTTATTATTTTAGGATCTTCATTAGAAAGAATTTGAACATTGGATGCCAAGCCTCATAAAATATCTGAAGCTATCAAAGAACCTAAGTAGTGTAACACAGAGGCCTTTCTGTTTCTTTTTTCCCACTGGAATGAAAGGGAGTTGTGAATCTTAGAGTATCCCTAAATCTAATCTGAAAGAATCCCAATACTTCAACCGCAAAGCCCAGTTAAACTGACTCATTTGACCAGGATCTTTAAATAAATTTATTTGCAATAGCACAGCTGTTAGTCTCAGGAAGGTTCCATAATTTTTATCTGCAAGGCAACTTTATGATCTGTGGTCACAGGAGGTGGCTACTGTGCTTCAGAGGTCAGAGGCATGCAGTACAGGAGGATTCAGCGTGCCCGGGAGCTGGATATTATTGCAACACAGCTGACCCTGGAACTAATGGGTTGATTGTGGCTTGCAAATATCTCAGCTCCTTTCATTCTGAAACCAAGATATCCGACAGAGTAACTCGACATGCCAGTGCGTTATGTCAAGCAGGTATTCCTTTATTACAGCGCTGCGTGCATGGGGGATCACTCCACTGAACATGCAGACCAAGGGAAGCAGCGACTACATATTTATAGGCATAGTGTATACATATTGGTTACATTTCTGAGAAAGTGGTTGCATACTGTCCCACTCTTCTGAGCATGCCTCATAAAATGTGGGAAGGGTCTCTGGGCCCCATCTGGTGGTCGTTGGATGAAGGATAGCAGTCATCCTCGCAAAGGCTCAGTTTTCCTCTCAGTGAACTTCTAACCTTTAAAGGGGGTGTAGCACAAACCAGCCTCAGCTAGTGTTGTGTTGAGCTGAAGCATCTGTTTTGCTTCCTTATCTTTAACAATAAGACGTCTGTCCTGCTTTCTTATCTTTACTCGACAGCAAGTTCTTGCGAGCTCCGCATTCAGTTCTTGAGCTTATATTTACGCAAGCATTCACGAAGTCCACACAAGTTATGTGAAAAGATATTCATTGTTCCTGATTCAATTCACTTTTGCTGTTTTTCTGTTTCCCTGACTAGAGACCATAACCAAACTAGCTTGTGAGCCCAGTTCTCAGGCTGTGCATTATTCTGTGTCCTCCAGATTGATATGACATCACCTACCAGTCCCAAAAGCTGGCAGGCCTTCCTCTTCACAGCGCAGGCAGCGCTTCAATAGTTAGAATAGGTAGAATAGGTAGAAGCAGGCTACCTTCAATAGTTTCAGTTCTTGGATAGAGATGGCTAGTACTGAATAGTCCAAATTACACAGTGCTCACCTGAAACTCTCAATAGGATAAACAATTCTATCCTATTAAGAAAAGGATTGCAATTCTATCTGTTGGATAGGCACAGGTGGAGGGAATTAAGGACTTCTGCGAAGGAATTCTTCTAAAGACCTGGGAGAAAACCTTAATCCACAGCCTCAGTGATATTCAAAGCTGTCTGCATCCTGTGACAATATAGGGGCCATTAGAGAGAGCTTTAGTGTAATTTACACCCATTTTATTACTCTTTTACAATGTTAAAGTGTTACAAATAGTCCTTAACATAACTGAGAATTAGATGCTTTGCAGTTAATAAAAGAAACATGATTGATTCTATTGTCTGTCAAGAAACAATGCTACACATTTTCTGTCAATTTGGCATTTCTGGAGTGCCTCTAGGGTCTACAGCCAGATATTGACTGTAAGCTGGGGACAAATGAATGGTGCTGGTTTAAATTTAGCCTTCCATACAGAGATGCACAGCATTTCTTGCTCTACTTTGCCCTTTCTGTAAGAATATTTTCTTATCTCTGGTGACCTATAGTTGGAGAAAGTGGTTTGGTAATTCTCCTGCCAAGTACAAACTGAGGTGCAATTGAAACTGATGAGGGATGAAAGTGTGAGTGATATTTGTTGTATCTTCAAATAGTTTGAAGTACAGATAAGAACACATCTTGCCCTGGACTTTCACATTTTGATCTCTGCATCAGGCAGATGTTGAAGTCTTCCTATCCTGAAGGACTGCTTTCCACCTACTTTGAAAACTGCTTAGAAATTGAAGAGTTTGTAGGCTTTTTGTTGAAGGCAGCCAGACAAAGGAGTGGGATGTTGTATGGGAAAGTGTAGTGATGAGATAAGGAGGTGAGGATATCTTGTTGATGTCGAGCTGAATTTTCTGAAGAGCTTTCATAGCACTTGCTATTTCATGCATGTATATTCTTGCCATAAATATTTGCCTGGTTTTCATCTCTAATTTTTTTCTAATGATTTTTTTAGATTGTGATTCAAAAATTAGACTCCAGTGTTCTCCATCATGAATGAAAAATCATTTACAGTTGTCTGCATAATATTACTCTTGTATGATTTTAATGCCTTTCCTTTGATGGACATGCTGATCTCAATGATCACAGAATCACAGAATTGTAGGGGTTGGAAGGGACCTCCAGAGATCATGGAGTCCAACCCTCCTGCCAAAGCAGGTTCCCTACAGCAGGTCGCACAGGTAGGCATCCAGGCAGGTCTTGAACATCTCCAGGGAAGGAGACTCCACCACCTCCCTGGGCAGCCTGTTCCAGTGCTCTGATGATCTCAGTTGACATTTTCTTCTTTTTTTTTCTTTTCTTTTCTTTTTTTTTTTTTTGTGTATGTGTGTGTACTTTCCTTTGGTTTCTTTCCCTATTTCCCCGACTCTAATATTTCTTTCCTTCTTTTCTTTCATTTTACTTATTTGATGTTTTTTTTCCTCTTTGCACTGACTTTTCCCTCAGGCATCAGTTACATACCGCCATTTTAAAAATAGAACATTTTTAAACATTTTTATAATTATTACTACCTCAGACTGTAGTATCTTAGAAAGACTTAACAAGTTGCTTCTTCACAAGTGTGTCTGTCTGTATGTACATGTTCATGTTACCATCTCCTTCAGAAAAAAATATCCATGCTGGTAGTTTCACAACCAACAACAAGCGGTTGTAACACACAGGTTATGTATAAGTGGCAGAACTTTTTGTGGCATCTTTTAGTCAAAGTGCAAAAACTTAAGAAATAAGAGTGGCACTGTACACTTCTCAGCTCTCTTTGCCCTGATAGCTACAGGGAAGAACTGCAACTCAGGCTGGTCTCTGCACCTTACTTCCCTTGACAATTTCTTCTAGCTATTCACAGATGTGCTGAGAAGCTCTTACGTAAAGACCTGCAAAAAACCGTGGCACAGATCCTCTTTTTCTACCACTACAATCATACAGAGGTGTGGTGCTTTCAAGGTGCAGCTGAATTGGGGCTGGGGAGCTCTTCCACCATTTCCATGGGCCAAATCATTAGCCCATAGGAATGCCATTCAGTCACTCCCAGTTTCTCGACATGTTCTTCCTGGGAGAACAAGAGAGAAAAAAGCTCAGCTAAGTCGTTTTACACTCTAAGATCCAGGATGCTGGAGCTGACTTCAGTGAAGACTCATCTTCCATGAAACTAAATGGGAAGTTAAAACACCTGTGTACTTCTGACATATCCTAGAGCTGTAGCAATGTTGTTTTTTTTCTCTCATGCTTTTCCTCCAGCGATCAGTGTAATCTCTCACCTGCTCCTTCCAGTCTCTGGGTCCTCTCTCTCAGCTTCTCTGCTGCTATTTCTAGCCTCTGTGATTTCCTGCCAATTGTCTCTGCCTGTTCCGCCTGCTCAGCCCACTGCCTGCCGTGCTGGGCTGCAACCCCAGCTGGCAAGGCTCTTACATACATGCTTTGGGCTGTTGTCCCCTTCAAAGGAATGGTGGGGTACAGGTTCCTGCTATCCTGTATGGTTCATCGTTCAGTGCTCTTGTGGAAGCTTTTCTATGATATTTCTCTTACAGTTTCTTAAAAAATAAATGAATAAAATAAGAATTAGAGAAAAAAATCTAGAACATCAATTTAGGTTCATTGTTTAACTTCTATTGAATTGTGGTGGGAAAAGTAATTAAAATAGTAAACATTATTTTTAACAGAGTTGTCTTTAATATACCATGCTTAAAGTTTTCTGGCCATATAATCATTGACAGAAGTTTTTTCATCACTGCCCTTCTTCACACAGCGACATGGACTAAGTGCTGATGGACTTGTAAGGACCTGGATACCTAGCTGCTGTTTATTGATTAGTTTTGATGTTGTCCATCCTCTGAGGTGGTGGAGAGAACCATAAGAATCTGGCAAAGAATGAATTTACACAAACAGCTCAAGTATTTTTCCTTCCCTTTTCCATACCAACACAGATATAGATGTCAGCCTAATCAATCACCATACAGGCTCCAAAAGCCTTCAGTCACACAGAACCCTCCCTGAAAGTCACAAAATTCCCTCCACATGCCTTAAGAAACTGTGCCCGTTTCAGTCGTGTTGAGTGACACAGATGGAAAGCAGAGCAAATCTCCCTGCTGCCTTCCTGATTTACTGGCCACTCAGCTCATATCTTTTTAGTGGACTTCATTGGCAACCAAACGCAGGTAGCACATTGAGGTGATGAAAGGAGCAGGTGCCATTTTATCTGTTCTACATAGACACACAGGCTTTCACTTCACTGAATTATTTAAGGAGCAGTAACTCATTACTGGAGATAATGGCTGGAGGCAACAACTAGAGGGATTTGAGTTTTTTCTTTGCTATAAATCTTTGCAGGATATATATGCATATACATATGCATTGGAATAAGCCACTCCAAGCTAAAAATTATCACTGTTGCACCATGTCAGTTGTTAGCCTACATCTCTCTCCTGGGAGCTTCCTAAGAATCAAAAGGAACCCAATGATTCTTATAGACTGAGAGGTAAACAACTCCCAGTGAAGTGCTCTAATTCCTCAACCAGAAAACATGGTGAAAAGAGCCACAGGAAGAACAAGTGAATTTCTTTTCTCACAAGCGATCGTTGTGTCTAAAAAACATAAAGTCCCTTTGCTTGTAGCACTGAGCAGATTATTGAGCAAGGGTGTATTTCTATCTCATTTCTGTGGTTGACACAAAGCAACAAGATGGCAGATAACTCCCACCTCTGCAGACGTATCTTCTCATGTCCGACAGAAGTAAGAATTGCTACCTGTATGTACTTTGTAAATCTAGTATGTTTTCTTCTAAGTGGCCCGTTAGATGCAAACATCATTCTCTTTGCAGTGTTGATGTTGATAATTCCTAAGAATATATCCACAGTATCAAATGTGAACCATCTGAGGCATGCTAACATCACCACCTACTACTTGTAACTCATTTGGTGCCACTCACCCAGCCAGGCAATGTGAGCTCCCAGGTGTGAAAGAAGTGGTGACAACTGAGAACTGGTAAGTGCTGAGAGCATGTGTAAGCCAACATGCAAAAAGCAAGAAGCAGTGTGAACTTAGCTCTCAAAGCTGTTAAACATATTTTGCAGAAGCTGCATTTGCAGTCATAGATAGGAATTTGAGGTTGTTTTGCAGCAGCCCCAGTATAACCTTATGCTATTGTGCTACAAAGGATGCACAATGTTTTAGCTTTTGCAAAACCAGTTTACCACAGAGACTTCCTTGTGGGCTTACCCCTGCCGTGTTGATGCTGTTGCACCCAGAGAGTGAGGCTGCTCAGAGCCCACAGCTGTGGGGGGATTTCTGTCTGCTGTACAGCAGGCAGCCTTCCCTGGCCTTCTTCCATTTTAGGACTTTGCCCTCACATTGTAAAGTCTGAATCTGAATCCAAACACAGTTTTCTTTGGTATTGACAGGAGATCTCACTCTAGGTTTGGGTTTGTTCCATTCAGATCAAAGCCCAGCTGTATAGCTCATATTCCAACCAAAACTTCCTGAAAGCTTTGGGGTCTGGGGCTGTATTTCTGCTTTAACTCCATTTCTAGATGTCTTTGAAAAAGACATGTAAAAAACATGTTACCTGTAAAAAATCTAAGGTCAGATCTTTGTCCCATTAAAGTCAGTAGAGTCTTGCTTTCTTGATACTGATTGAAAAGAGCCATTCAGATCATACAGTAAAGACCAAAGCCAATTTTCAGGTGTTTCCCTACTTGCCTAACTTTTAGTTGCCAATCAGACACTTGAAGTCTGTAGAAATCACCATTTTCTGATCACATTTTATGTCATCAAGTATGTGGCCTTGTCTAGTTAGTACTAACAAACATTAAAAATACATATCATGGTTTGGTTTGGTTTCACCTCATGCATTCTAATAGCTGTTTCTGAGATGGTGGGTTGCTTCCTATGAAAGATTTAGTACTGGGATAAGATAACAGATGGGAGTGGACTGCTGAACCATCCCAAGGCAACAATTTCTGTGTTTCTGTCATTATGCAAAGCCAAAGTCTGATATCTCAGTTGCTGAACAGCTCTGAACACCAGTGGTCTGAAGGAAAGGACAGTAATGTATCCAGCACAACACTCCCCAGGCTCTCACTGGAATTTTAAAACAGTTTTTGCTTTTAGCTGTGTGTTGGAAAGGGTTTTGGAAAACATCTTGCTGTATGGAAGGGAGTCATTCTGAAGGGCATGGGACTTATTATCCTTTTTGTTTGCTTATAACAAAATTCAATTGAATGGATCATGCTCACTAAGCAGGACAGAAACAGCATTTGGCTTGAAATGAAATGAGCTCAGCTTGAACACGCTCAGTTTCAGATACATGTTAAGCAACTTCCTGGTAAAAGTGTGATAAAGATTATTTGTATAAACAGGTGTTTCTCCAGCCATGTAGAAAGAAACACTATCAGCAGCTGGAAGTGGCTGTGGTCACTGTTAAGCAGCCCCAGTGAGCTGTGATTACTAACCTAGCGCTCTGCCACAACACTCTACGGTGCTTGTGGACCACCACTCTCTAAAACATAATGGTGGTTTCTGTTCAGTTTATCTGACACTTCATCATGCTGGGTGAAGTAAATCTTCATATATCTGAATTTCACTTCAGAAACCCGAAGCCTGATAAACATAGTTGGTTGTCTATATGCCTAGAAAAGCATTAAGAGCAAAAGAATTCTACCAGATCTTATGGATCAGGAAAGAGGCCTAGGAAATACTTGCAGTCGTAGCAGCACCTGTCACATCAAGCTGTGATGTGTGTGGGTAATTTTTTGTAAGGGAAGAAAGAGGAAGAAGCTCATGAGGTTACTTGTGGTCACTTCTCAGCTCTGATACTGCTCTCACAATGTATTATAGAAAAGACATTTAAGATTTCAAAACACACACACAATTCTTTGCAAGGAGCAAGCTGCTAACTGCCTATGTCTCTGGAAAATAAGAGACTTTGAATACTTTCACATTTGTGAAAGGGGCAGCCTCTCAATGCATCCGCACTTTGGGGCTTATTACTATTTGTGGGATGCTTGTCCTTCAGTTGTACATTGCCTTTTCTAGAAGATTTAGTGTCTCCACATCTCCTGCTGCAAATAGGTTGTTCAAGCTGATGGAAATACTTCAGTGCAGGTACGCATACAATCCATGGAAAGATCTTTCACTTCCTTAAAATTAAAAGGAAAAAGAAAAGAGATTTTAAAGTTCT
The DNA here is from genome assembly GCF_019232065.1 of Centrocercus urophasianus. Classification (NCBI taxonomy): domain Eukaryota; kingdom Metazoa; phylum Chordata; class Aves; order Galliformes; family Phasianidae; genus Centrocercus; species Centrocercus urophasianus. The sequence continues at coordinate 9,007,464 of NW_024884711.1, forward strand.
TGCTCCTACTGAGTGTTTGGAAACAAACTGATGTTTAGCTCATTTTCCCTTTCACAAGCCACACCTTGCCTTGAATTTTACATCATATTTCTTTTCTGTTCCGAAAGTGCTTTAAAACTCTTGGTATGTATAATTTCTCTCAGTCGAGTAAGCTCAGGCAAAAGAATCTGTACTGGGATTGCTTTAATTAGGGAGGGAGTTGTTGGAGAGACGGCCGAGGGAAATAAAGAAAAAGTCCCACCCCTTTCTAGCTGGGTGGAAAGATGTTCTTGGAGAGTTATGTGCTGAGAATTCATTCATAGCATAATGTCTTGGCACTGTGCAATATTTTGTTTGATTGCTGTGGCAGCAGACGTACCTATAATGGTTTCACAGAGAGATTAAAGCCAGGAAAGCAAATTTTGCTGGGGAGAACTAGAAAGAAGTAGCTCACTGGTTACAATAAGCAGTTCTGCAAGAACTACCAGTTTCATGTGGAGATGAGAAAAGTTAGCAAGAGTCTTTGCAACAGTGCCAGCTGGCAGTTTTTTGGAGAACAAGGCAATCATATGTGCTGGACACATATGACTCGTTCAGGATGGAGCATTGCACAAATGCATTGTTTCAAACTGACTGATATTTGTAATGAGGTTATTGTTCAAGCTTGAGCTCTTTCCCTGTTTGACCAGTGCAGTTAATTCCAACAGATACTTTGTCTTTCTTGGAGCTGTAGCAAAGAGGCCAAATTCAAAGATCTTCAAAATGGCCAAATCCAAAGAAGTTCAGCCTCTGTTCAAACAAAACATGTCCTTGAATGCCTATGTTTTTTAATTGTAAGCTGAAATCTGTGTTATAAAAAAGTGATCTATGAATTAACTTTACTAAAGTCAATCTACACTGGTCACTCACGAGCCAGGGTGAGTCTTTCTGGAAAGGGTACAGCCGTTAGTGTTCCTTTAGCTCAACTCACTCACTACTTTAACACCAAAGCAAAAACCAAAACCTTTTCCCAAGGACTGCAACTATTTTAGTGTCATTTTCTGTCTTCCATTTGCATACCTCATTTTGCCCCTGAAGTATGAAAATGACAAATAATTGGAAAAAAAAGTAAAGCTTAATTTCAAGTAGTCCTGTAGAATCTCCAAATTTGAATGAAAAGGTAGTGTGATTTTCAAAAATAATGCTTGTTCATTAAAGAAAATTTGCAATTTGCTTTTTCATTAAGTTTTTAGGTTTTGGAGGTACTGGTAATAACTGTTGTCATGTTATTACTATCCTTCTATGAGGAGCACAACAGATTTTGTGGCAGAGTTCAAAAAATTAATCAGAACAGCTGGAGATAGAAATAATGACTCAGGTAACTGTAAACAACTTGCCACATTAGCTTGTTCTCTTATTTTTTTTTTTCTTGTTGATGTTCTTTGTATCCAATAAAAGCAATCATATGTAAATTGAAAAACGTTGCCAGTGTTTGGATTTAAAGAGTTTACAAAGCCTTGCAATCATCAAATATTTCCTCCTACAGGAACTGAAGAACAGTGGCATTTCCTTGTTGTCATCTGAGTTTTCTTATCAATTATAAATGTTCACCAGGGGAGGTTTAGATTGGACTTCAGAAAGAATTTCAGTATCCTTTGAGTATCTAAAGGGGAGTGTAAGAAAGGACAGACTTTTTAGCAGTGGCTTTTGTGATAGCACAAGGGGAAATGGTTTCAAACTAAAAGAGAGGAGGTTTAGATTGCATACAAGGAAAAATTTTTTTGCAGTATGGGTGGTGAGGCACTGGGACAGATTGCCCAGAGAGGTGCTGGATGCCCCATTCCTGGAGACATTTGAGGTCAAGTTGGACGGTGCTCTGAGCACCCTTATGTAGCTGTAGGCATCCCTGTTCATTGCAGGAGAGTTGGACTAGGTGAACTTTAAGGGCCCCTTCCAACACAAATGATTCTATGATTTTGTAAGATAGTGGCTAAGTATTGGAATAGGCTCTGCAGGGAAGTGACAGAGTCCTGTTCTGTAGGGGAATTCAAGACATGTAAGGATGTGACAGTGAGGGACTTGGCTTAATGATGGAACTCAGTAGGTTAGGTTGATGGTTGGACTTGATGGTCTTGAAGATCTTTTCCAATCTGGATGATTCTATAATTCTACAAAATGAGGTATTTCTGTGAATTTTGTTAGACACCAAATGTCATGTCTGAACTCTCTGGGCTGCCCATTCCCCCCATCAATAATACCCATTAATAGGAAAATGACTCTCTCAAGCAATGTCTATGCTGGATGTGTCTGAATGCCCATTCATTTTTTTTCTACAATGACGACAATGATGAATCCTATTTACCAACTGGTGCTTCACAACTTAGGCTCAAGCATACCTCCAAAATCTGAGCTTGTCCCATAAAACCAGGTAAAACTTTTGGCCATGAGCCATTTGCTATGTAATCTACATAATCTTGCATGGATTTTTTACTCTTGGTCTCAGTGCAGTAATAACCTATGTACCTCATTTCCATCTAAATCTTCTGTGTCAATCCTTATTGCCCTGCTCTTCCACAGAACAACATGCAGTATTCCTTTCAGTTCAGTTTACTTTTATCCACATTCTTTATTATCATATGAAAATCATCTTTGCTGCAGTGGTCTGACCTATAGCCCCTTGGATTTAGTACTTGTCAAAATAACTCTATTAAAATATTTCACTCATTTTGAAGCAGGCTGCAAATATTGCCTTCCACCTTTCTGTATTTTCTTTATAAGTGAAACAGTTGCTTTTCCTTGACTAATTCAAATGTTTTTATTATCACATCAGAAACATAATATCTTAACAATCCCAAATGCAGTTTGAAGTGGCAGAGAATACTTCAGTATTTAAGCATTTTGAAATGAATTGTGTTTCACAGATAGCCTAGGAGAAGGAAACACTTGAAGTGGTTTTTGTCCTCAGGAGGCCTCATTCTCAGAACTTCAGAATTCTAATTGCTTCTAAACTTGGAGGAGTTAAAAAGCTGTGACCTCCCTTGAAATAAAAGTAGTAGAAGCTAGAAAGATCCTACAGCTGAAAAAAATGAGCTACTAAAACTTAAATCGTAATGAGAACAAGGTACTATCTGTGTGCCTTCCATGAGCAATCAAAAGCAATAGTGAATCTTTAATTGCCTGGATGGGATTCTTTGCATACACTCTGTGGGATCAACATTCATGAAATATGTTTTTGGTGGGAGGTGGATGGAAGAAAGGAAGGGATTAAGAAACAAAACCAGCTGTTGGATTGTGGCACATATGGTAAAAAGCCTTCCTCCCAGCCTAACCACATAGGGAAAACTGCAATATTTCCTAAAGATGAGCAGGTTCCAGCAAAACATCCCATAGCGGGATTACCTTGACAAGAGGTGCAGATATAGCAAAGCAAAATCAGATTCATATTATGAGTATCTGTTTCACATTTTTTCCTGAACCTCTTGATCTAAAGCACATCAGAGGTATGCACCTATCTCTGAAATTTCTTTAGTTGCTTTGAAAATACTGACCAGGGCTGTAAACAGACACTGAGATAGAGCGGAAACTTGCTGAGAGACTTGAATTCAAGCATACTGTGTTAAAAGAACCTTACATCATGCAAAAAGCCAGCAATCAACTTCTGAATCCATTCACAGGTTTCAGATTCCACTCCAGTTATGGGAGTTCAATTTGGAGGTGACAAATACACAAATCACTGGGGAAAGATGCCCATTTACAAGGGAAGGACAGAATTTCCCAGTGAGCTGTACGAGAGAGAAAATGTTTTTGAAAATTGTTGCAATTCAATCATCCAAGTCTAGTGAGGAGTCAACGATAACTTTGATGAATAAGGTCTGTATATCTTCGAGTAAGGGTGGTGACAGTGTTTTGCACAGCTCTTCAAAGTGTTTCCCATTTCATTTCGACACACTTCGGTTTTGCTTAGGTTCAGCCTGAACTGACTGTTCATCTAAGTTGTTACTAGCAGGCATTTTGACATGGTAGAAGTAATGGTGGTTGCATAGCTTGACAGTGGATGTAAAAGAAAGATGAGGTAAGCTTGTGTGGACACAGTTAGTGACTGTTAGGTAATGTATATTAAGGCAGAATTCACTACTAAGTATCTCACTAATGCCCTAGCAAAAGCTATAGCCATGCCATGTGCTCTGAACACTTAGCAAAAGGGGTCAACTCACTTCTCCTATTTTGAAGCTCATCCATAAGGCTGATTGGAACAAAATAAATGGGTGAATGGGGACTGGCAGAGCCTCCTAGTGGGGACCTGCTGTATCACCCCCTGTGAAAGAAACCATTTCTTGGCATAATTACGTCTACTCTTAGCTACTGGTAGGTTTTCAGCAGGCTGTGCTGCCTGAGAATTTTTTCTCCACTTCTGTTCTGTATGAATATGCACGCAAAGAGCTGAAGTATAAAATTCCCTTTCAGAGAGGCTGAACATTTCAAATAAAAGACCAGATTTTCAAAAGCCTCAGCACCTACACAAGATCCTGAAGGATTCTTTCAGGTCCGAATAAAACAAAGTCCACTTTGGCATTCATGAAAGCAAAGGGAATCTTAGACAGTCTTTAACTTGAGTGGCCCAAAACTGGGCTCCGAGAGTCTGTCTCTGTATCAGGCTGCTAAGTCCTTCCAGAAATACATTCCTCATTGTTTGAGGCCCCATACCTAGGTATGACAAAATCCCTGCTAGATAGATTTAGCTATTTATATGGAATGGATGAAACCAGTGGATTCTCAGATTGTAAATCTAAAACTGCCATCTGCTTAGTGTTGCTGCTTTCTGAGTGCTTGCTGTTAACTCTGTTTAGGACACATTCTTGCTACCATAGACATCAAAAGGAGTTTATTGTTATACCTGGTCACAGAGCTTGTACCTACAGGGTATGGTAAGTTCATAGTGCAAAGTTGATTTGTAATGAATCAAAGAAGTAGAAGCAAGGCTTAAGAAAAATAAGATGTATACTGGCTAGTATTCTTCTGTATTACACTGAAAAGGTATACACAAAATGCATACAACAACATTTGAGAGTGCTGAAATAAATCGTCTTTTTGCTTTAGTGGAAGATTTTCCAACCAAAAATAGAGTCCCTTTTATGTGAGGAAAAATGCTCTAGGCCACAGATTTTCTTTAACCATTCTTTTACTCAAACAGTTCTGAAAGATACAGACCAAATCCCTGAAAAAATTCCCCCGCAAATGACAATGCTGATTGCTTGCCTACTCCCTCATTTTCTCCTCCTGCAGTGCACACATACTGTACAAACTGGCAGTCACAGGACAAACTGCATTTGCAGCTCAAGAAGCTGCTCATCCCACAGTGCACTTAGGTAGTGCTCTGTGAGACTTAGGAGTATGCTGAAAAAGGCAGGCTGCAGTTTTTGGTGGGCGGAAAGACCAATGGCTGCTGTGTACTTTCAGTTGTGGAGGCTTCTATTATGTCTTTGTTTCATCACCCTGCCTGGAATTTCTGGATTCAAATAGACATCCGCCCTTTATGGGTCGTGAAAGAAAAAATTAGTATATAAACTGATGTATCAAATATATCCAACTCCTCTACTTTTCTTTATTTTTTTTTCCCAAATGTCACATGATTAAAATTGGACACCAGAACCAAATGGTATCAGTAATTTTTAATGTTTGAGACAAATGGAGGCGAGAAAGAGAGAAAGACAAGGGATAGATGATGAGGACTTAAAAATGTCCATCACAATTCCAGAATTCCTTTTGTGGTAAGATTTTGAAATCTCACAGCTGCTGCCCTTTTCTTTGTATGATTGCTTTTCCAGCTGTGTGGAAATGCTGCAAAACCATTCTGTGACCTGTCATATAAAATATTTTGACTCAGCCATCACTGACGTAGGCGTTTTGGCTGAATGCTATTGCCAAACTCTAGTATTAGAGTGGACAAAAAATTATTGTTGATTCTTAGTTGCTGTATTTGAAACTGCAATATTTAGGATGCTGTTTCCTAGCAAATTTGTGTGCTTTATCCTTTTAAAAGTTTTGAAGCAGGTTCCTTGTATCTCCTCCATGATTTCAAGCTCCAGGTAAGAAAAGGATTATTAGGAAGTGAAAAAGAGACTATCCTTTCAGTGGAGATTGGTTTCTGACCCTGTGCTATGTGCAAAGATAAATAATCTGTAAATGGAAATATTATTTTTGAGCAATGGACATCACGGTAGCTACCCAGGTACCTGAGAAAATGGAGATGGAGGAGAGGGAAAAGTAAGCTAGTCTGTGAGGTAGGAAACAGTCTGGAAAAGTACTACAGGGAAGCAATTCCAGTTGCTTTATGAAAATTCGTCTTGGCAATTTTATGCACTTCTGCAAAATGTTTCAGTTATCAGCTGTCCCCCTAAACATCAGTTCAGCCCTTCCTCAGACAGGGCTGGCTGACTGTTGGCTACGTGACCAAGTGGGGAGATGCTCAGTGACGGTCAGTGGCTGCTGAGCTGCCAAATAAGCCCAGTGGTCTGCAGTATGATGGAGAACAGAGGCTGAGGCACCTCAGCTCTCTATGCTGCTGTGGGAAGGCACCAGAAGTCCTGCTAAATCTGTTGTCATTCAATTTCTTTTTCAGTGAAAATAGTTAACATCCCAGACTCTCTAGCAATAAACACATATCTAAGGGTTTCACTTTGCTTGACAACAGTGATTAATCCTTCACAATTACAAAGAAAAGGGAAAAAAATGGAAGGCAGATTGAATACCTTTCTCCACAGGTGTTTGTTTCTAGCTGGCTTGTGATAATGGCCTAAAGAAGAGATCAAGAGAGAATTCTGTCTCACATGCAAGTACATTATATACCCAGCTAAGGGCACAGAAATGTCCATTATCTTAATTTATATCTCAAAATGTTGGTGTGTTTGAATTCAAGAAACTAGGCTGGATGAACTCTGTCAGGAAATTAGGCAAAACTACTTCTGGTAAAAGCTGCCCGCAGATTTCACATACTTCCTAAAGACAGATTTTAAGGGAGAAATACAAAATTTGGCAAATGAAATTATTTTCTGACAGTTGCTTTCCCACCTCACTTAAAACTGTCTTTAAGGAGCACTGTTCAAAACTTTCAAAAAATTTGCTTCCCGTAAGAATGGACTCTCAAGGGTCACTTCTGACTGTTTCCAGTAATGTCTGCACATACAAGAAAATCCCAGGGTGACAGAGTCCAGACTGATAGGACACATTCTATGGTTATACTGGGTTCATTTCTTAGAAAAACATTACTTTTTGTGCAATTTATTTCATAATTTGGCATTTATAGTCAAAAATCTGCACAGGGGAGGGGAGGGGTAGAGAGGGAAAGAGAGGGTAGGGAAGGAGAGGAAAGGAGAAAAGCCAAATTGTTGAATGATATATATTGAATTCACTGAGATTTCTCAATGTATTAGTGTATGCAGAATTAGGCTGTTGATGTGGTTTTTGTCTGAAGCAGTGCTGTGCTTTCCAGTTACTCCAGGGGCTCTGTGTAGAGTTAGGGACTAAAACATTCAATAGAGGTATCAGAATTTGTGTTGGTAGTGCATTTGTTGAGTCTTTTGAACTTATACCCCAAAATCCTGACTCAAGTATGTTTTCATCTGAACTATTGTGAACTCTTTTGAGAGAAATATAGAAAGTGATACAGAGAGAGATATAGAAGTGAGAGAGAAATAGAGAAGATCATCACACACTGGGAAACTAGGACTTTGTGTTAGAAATGGGATAAAACCCTGAACGCGTTTCTGTCAAATCTCCTATGAAAAAAGGATTTAAGTATGTGTGATAACTTGGACATTTTTTTCAATATCCTTTGGTAAACGAGGTTTATCAAGGGATAATCCTTGACACAGAAACTTATCTTTGTGTAACTTTAGAATTAGAAGTTTATAGTATGAAAAGAATTGCAAGGGGAACATTCACTGGGGCTTCCTGGGAAGTCTACGTGCTGTTTGATAGGTTGACTTGTAACTGCAGACTGTGCATTTATCACTGAAGGAATTACTATTATTAGTATTAGTATTAGTATTAGTATTACTATTATTATTATTGTTGTTGTTGTCAGAGGATAGAAAGGAGGGTTAAAGGGAAACATTTCAGCTACCTAAACACAGTTGACAAGTTTAGTTTAGAAGTCCTAGGGTATCTGAGACATTCCTATTTGACTCGAAGCCTGTGAAAGATTTCAAGACAGACAACTGAAGGCTGTTTGGAATATTTTAAGGCACTCACTCGTACGCCTCTGGATATACATGTTGAGTGAGTCCCACTCTCAAAGGAAGCAATGAAAGGGGTCTGGTGAGCAGACAAAATGCTGAGAGATAAATCCTACAGAAGACACCAGAGCACAGCCACAACAGTCTGCAAGAAAATGCCCAAAATTAAACAGTTTATTACAGGATTGTAAACACAAGGTAATGGGAGCAGATTCAGAGGGGAAAAGAGTGGATTTGAGGGAAGGGAAGGGAAGGGAAGGGAAGGGAAGGGAAGGGAAGGGAAGGGAA